>NC_056744.1:1482773533-1482927694 GCF_019279795.1 Protopterus annectens | reverse complement strand
TCATCTTATCACTGTATTGTGGCATCATTCTAGGTGAAGGTAGGATACTGCTCAAGGTCAGGGTCATACCTGCCTGGGCTACATAATCAGAGATTATTTCAATGTGAAATAAGTTGTTACAACCAGACTGGAGTTATCAGTAGGCTTTTCTAAGTGACAGCCGATAACACAGGAGGCTCGGGTTCGGAAAGTTTTAGTAGTGTACACAGGCAGGCTAAATAATATACAGTCCAAGTATGAGAGTTTTGTCTGACTCTATACAGTAAGCAGTTTCTTTATATAGTGTTTACAATCAGCTTTTGCCCACCTTACTGACGTGGTCGGTCACAGGGCATTTCCATCACTATGGTCCGCAATAGTCTATACGTGGGTGCTGGGGTCGTGCTTTTTAAAATGTTTTCCCATGGGAATAACACAGCCTTGCAAGGCACCTTGTACATTACAGTATCCTTTTGTGATTGTAGCTGTTTCAAGGACCCTAGACTGTTACGATACAGTGGACAGTTAATTTCTTCATACGTTGCTTTGTCTCTCTGGTAAGGAGTTGTACTGCTATCTTCGATAGAGCTCACAAGGCCATCCTCCTCTGGGGAAGGAGTGCTGTTATGCATGTACATACATTTATTGTTCTGTAACCCAGCAAATAATTAATGATGATAGACATGAGCCTGCTGTACTGCTTACTGCCAGGTTCAGAATTCCATCACAGTACAGCTTAGCTTCACCAATTACATGCAGGCTTAGTTCTACTGCCATATTGTACGGTACAATTCAATGCATTATATAGTATTTCGAGTGTAAACTGGAACTTCATATGTGTTTCTATATATTTTACGAACAACATCCATCCGGCCATATGCATGTTGTTCCGTCCTTTACCTTGACCGTGTGTATTTGTCCGTCCAGCTACGCTAATCTCCACATGTCATGTCCCAGCTTCCCTTTCTTTGCCTGTAGCACCCTGTTAGGACGTCCTGTTTGGTAGGCACCTGTTCTGCTATATGTGATCGACTTCACTGTATAGATAATCATCGATGCGGTGGTCCAACGACCCGACTTGTCCACATGTGTACAGTTATGTGCACCGTGGTCGCCTGCAAACCTAGATGGTTTGGACGGGTACATACTACATGCGGGATGTACACATTCTGCTGACACATTCACATGCAGCCATTTACATATCTGTACCTGTGGTGGGTTGGTGACATGTGGGGTAATGATTTGCCGCGTGGCATTGACTAACACAAACATCTTACCACAGTTCAGGTATGCACATTGTGTGTGGTTGTATAGCTGCACACGGATGCTAGCAGGTTTGGGTGCAGAGGTATACATGGGTGGGACTGACATGTACAATGATGCTATTGTGTAGTACATCTGAATGCATGGGTTCTGATTCTGGATATTACACTTCATCATACACCATCCAGTGTATGCAACAGAGACGTTGCTGGGTGTGGGATATGTTGCTATGCACATGTTTGCCTGTGTTTGAGGTATCTTGCTTCCTTACTGTTGTTATGTCAGCACAGCTACCCGGCTATGTACTGTCACTACTGCTTGTGACCATTATGGTTGGCACCTTTTCCAATGCCCATAGTGGGGCATGTTATGTGGAAACTTCGGAATTTGCAGGACTACACATACCCACGGCTAGTGCAGTTGACAGAACTTCACTTGTTTGCCATACTATAAGCTTATTCTGTAAGCATTTGGGTTCCTTATTTATGTTCTTATGCCATGTCTGTGTTTCATATAGTGATGCATATGTTTTATGCTACTATTACATGTATATTGCGTGAATTTTCTTGACAGGGGATCAGAGGTCATTTTCCATTTTTACGATTGTTGCAGGGACACAACTGTCCAATCAGGGACTGTCCATGGCACATTCGGACAGCAGGTAACCCTGGTGACCATGGCCATGTCGCTACTGGGGTTTCCACCTTTTACAGTTTCCGATCTGGGATATTTCCGGGACTCACATCTGACTTTACAGGCCGACACATACAAACGGTCACTATATAGCATAGAACTTCACTTGTTTGCCTAAATAATAAGCTTATTGTTGTGGCAATTTGCTTGCTTATTCTGTTTCTTGTGTCATTTAGGTATTTCTGTTACAGAAATAACCAATGCATGCTACCATTACATTAAATACGGGATATCATTGTGCCCTACAATCGTAGCACATCAGCCATTTCTAATACATTTTTTCGGGACACAACTGGCCATGGAGAGACTGCCACAACCAAAGTGGGACAGGTGGTGACCTTAGTCGCTGCTCCTATGTCGCGGCGCTGACATGCGGCTGTACACCTTCTCTGAGTGTAAACACTGATGGTGCATTGCGGGACGAACGCGGTCTTATGCGTATCCTTTGCTCCTTGGACGGGTACACTTATGCCTTCGTGGCTTCTATTTGCTTCTCCGTTAATTTGGGACGGGGACTATGTTGCATACTGTACGTGCGTTTCATTCTGCACAGGACCTGGCTGCTGCCATTACTATTGTGGGCGGACCGTGGCTGTCAGCACATTAGGTTGCTCACCTCATGCCGGCTTAGACACGCCTCCAGACGCATCCTACCTGGGCTCGCTCACGTACACTACGCACGTGTCTGTGATTCCGGTGCACTCTCATTAATATGTATATGGCGCTACTGCGCCGGCTATTCCATGCACCGCCGGAGCAGGCCTTACGCCGGCCTTGCGCCGAGCTTCATTTTTGGCCCAAACTGAGTTAATAACCCCCCATCTTGGCAATATACATTTATTTCGCCAATTTTAAAACCTAATAAAGATCCAACTAGATGTACTTCATATCAGCCCATCTCATTACTTAATGTTGATTATAAAATGTTTATGAGTATTTTTGCTGATAGATTGAAGACAATCATCCCCGGCATTATAGATATAGATCAGACAGGCTTCATTGTAAATAGAAATACTTTTGATAATATAAGAAGAACTTTAACATTAATTGATTTTGCAAATAAGAAAAAGAAAGATTTAACACTTATTAGTCTTGATATAAGTTCAGCATTTGATTCAGTAAGTTGGGACTATCTGTTTACCTTACTGAAGTGCACAAACTTCTCAGATGCATTTGTAAATCTAATTGAGCATTTATACAAAGGAACATTGGCTTATATTAAGGTAGGAACATATGTTTCACAAAAAATACCCAATTTTAAAGGTACAAAACAAGGATGTCCACTTTCTCCACTATTATTCACTTTAGTAATGGAGCCTTGGGCTAATTTGATCAGAAACAGTACTGACATAGAGGGTTTTGAAATAGATGAAAATACAACATCCAAAATTCAACTTTTGCAGATGATGTTCTAATTACATCAGCAGGATCTAATTCTTCTATGCAGTCTCTATTTGATAAAATGATGAATTTTAAAAGTATTTCTGGTTTAATATTCAATGAAGAAAAAACTAAAATACTACCTATATATACACGAAAAAATATTCTCATTAGTGATTTTTCTAAATATGTACCCAATTCAGGTCAGATAACTTATTTAGGTATAATACTATCTAAAGATATTAAATCTATTATATATAATAATTATGATACCTGTTTTCTTAATATACAAAATCTTTTTAATACCTGGAATAATATGTTTTTTACTATGAAGGAGAGACTTACAATTATTAAAATGATAATATTCCCCTAGATTTTATACTTAATACAATCAATAATACTTCCACCTACAAAAATAATTATCAAGAAACTGAATACACTAATGTTAAATTTCCTATGGGCACCTAATAGACCTAGGATTGCATTAAAGAAACATACTAATAGCTGGTCTCAAGGTATTTCTTTTCCAGACTTTAATTTATATACTATCTCTTCTATTGTAAAAGTTATTACTTTATTAATAGATCAGTCATATGTCGCAAAATGGAAAGATTATTGGGAGCTAATTAGTATGCACTTCATGAAAATCTCCTTAACACATAAAAATATGATTGTAAATAACTCCATGTTATGGTTACTAAAGGAATTTTGTACTTCACCTATTACACCTAAGCATATGGTTTGTTACCCATTAAATATTATTATTAGCTATCATAACTTTATATTCATGCACCCTAAGTATAGGGAATGGAATTTTATTATATTCCCTATAATGTATACTCAGGGTATGCTTTTGTCATCTACTTCTGAAGGAACTCATTTAGCTATAGATAATGATCTAAAGTACTGGTATCAGTTGATATCTGATAATAAAGTTAAAAATCTAGATTTCTTAAAACAAGAATTTGATTTAAGAGAAACTTGCTGGTTAGAGGTTCAGACCTTTAGACAACATCTCATTAATAAAATAGATCTAATGTCTATAACAGTTAAGGAATCTATTCCAACACTGATTGATTACTTGATATTAAATTTACAACATAAAGTTTCTGATAAAGGTAAACTTTCATACATACATAAAATTATCAGACAAGAAACTTTTTACAGTGTAGATACATACTGGAATTATTTCACTTCTATTAATGGGGACCCACCAAATCAACAAGATAAACAATATATATTGAATCTGCCTATATAACTACATCTTCCATTGTCTGGAGACTTTATACATGGAAATTTTACATAGATCTTTTATACACCTTTGATGATGAATAAAATAAATAATAAAGATAATCTATGTAAGAGATGTAATGTAGAAATTAATGCTGACTGGGCTCATATGTTTTATGACTGTATAAAATTGAAAGAATACTGGAAATCAATTAATGAATTTTTGCAGGCTCTTTTTACAGATAATTTCATTATTTCTAAATCTCTTATATTATTCAACACACCTGTACCTCAAAGTGTTAAAAAGGCTAAGCTTCCCTTGTTATGGTCTATTCTAGCAGTGGCTAGGAAAATAATAACCAGAAATTGGATTTCAGATACACCTCCTTCGTTCAATGAATTTAAAAATGTTATGAATATAGTGTGCCATATGGAAATAAACACAATTAGGTCAAGAACAACTAGAAAAACATCTTATTATATTGTATGGGATAATTTACAAAATTTGTTAAAAAAATCATAATTTCAATAGCATGGTATTTTAGTTTAATTAATTGATCTGATTGTAGTGGATGTCTTTGTAAATACTTTAGTTGTTTTGTTGAATGTTATAATCATATCTATTTTTAATTACTTGTATAAAATTGTTATGATATTTCTCTTGTATGTTAAAACAATAAACCTGTTTTGAAAAAAAAAAAAAAAAAGAAAACGCATCTGACCAGTGATGGATAAATATTACCTTTGTGCTGTTTTCAAATCATAGGCCCTTTGCACATTAAAACATGCAAGTGTTTTTTGATACACCTTCTTGGTTGTATTAAATTATATTCCTTATCTAATGCAGCACACTTTTAGAGTACATTTTAAATGTATTAAATTATATAAACATTAATTAAAAAATATTAAAATGCATGAACCAATAATGACAAAATTGCCCAATACAGAACATTTCCATCATGAAAGTCTACTCAGAATTCTACAATCCACCAATATCAGTAAATATGCATAATCTCTGCAGCAGTAAAAGTCATCTAAATAATTCCACTTTAAAGATATCTAGACTGTAACTAATGAAGAGGTTGCTGCTAGCAAACAACTTTATATTTCATTGTGTCATCTACAAATAAAGTGCCTGGTACCATTGAGGAATAAATTGCCTATGTTACATAAACAAAAATGATAAGCTAGTAATATTGCAATAGGGAAAGGATGGCAAACTGATATCAGGTTCATAGTTACTAGGTATCATCACCAAAGAGGACTGCCTCAGGACTGCAGCATCCACCCCCTTTAAAAGTACAACACAGTACAGTATCAGCAATCCATCGACATACTGTATGAGTAGAACCCTATGGCCTTCTGCATCTAGAGCAAGCATTTTACCTATTGTGCTACTACATAAGCAGCACTAAACTCCTCTCCCCCTGAAGAACTATGCAGCAGAAGACATCTGGAAAAAGCCAAAATTTATTGGGAGGGACAAAGGACAGAAAACAGGGACACATTTTAAACATTTCTTGTATAATCTTAGAAAAGTTGCTAGAATAAAATGTTTTGTGTTATCATGCATTTCCTGAAAGATAAAAAGACTGAAATTTAAATGGCTATCATTTAGTGAATTCAGTTCTCACTGATTCGCCTGAAAAACACAAATTTTAAGAGGAACAGACCAAACTTATGAGACAAACATTCCGGTGGTATGGGTAGAGAATTTAGACTCTTGTTTCATGTACTCAAGGTACAGGGTTTGAGTCTGAGTACCCCTAACTACCAGTCACATTTACTTGGGGCATTTCTCACACACAAGCCTTAAATATAATGGAAATTGCAGTTTGGGGACAAGAAATACACATGCCATAGCTACTAAAAATAAAGATAAGAATGCAGTTCCTATTTATCATAAAAATAAGATTGTCTCAGACCATAAATACTAAAATAAAAATGTAGCTCCTGTTATATATAAGAAACACATGAGAATGCATGTTTTTTCTCTCATCTCTCACACACACTGCAACTCCCGTTTGTTCTCTTGGATTTAAAATACGCTAAAATAAAATAAGAATGAGACTGCAGCTCACACTAAAGTTTGTCTCGGACATTGCAGCTCATTTCTCTTGGACATAAAATAAAAAAGAAAACCTCTCATCTTACCGGGATGGGGAAAGAAAGATGTGCTCTGTCTGAATAACAGGAAAACTTGTAGACCAGTCTGACTCTGAAGCTCTTGACTGCTGCACTTAAATAAGTTTAAATTGCAGTTGAATTGTGACAGGCTGTCTGTCTGCCTCATCATCATGCACGCCCTACACATGATAATGTCAAGAACAAATTTGTCCCCACCCTCCCAAAAAAAAAAACTTCAAAAAAAACACGGGAAATTCAGACATTAAAGGGGCCAATCAGGAATTCATGGCACCTCAATATTATGCCCTCAAAAATGGTATTTACTGAGGAATTCGGTATGGTTGAGAGGTATGCTTAGAGGATCTGTGTGAAAGTTAAAATTCTATTTCTGAAATGTTTGATGTACTTGCAGAATGGTGATTTTGAGACATTGGTTACATTGACTGATAAAAATACTCATAAATTATCATACTTGCTGTGATGAGTACTGATGAGGTAAAGGGCATTTTGAGATACGCAGACAACTAAAGCTATGTTAGCATTACAAAAGTAATGTCACTAAGTCTAAGAAATGTTACAACCAATATGGACAAACTGCCCCTGTTGTTGAAAACTTTGCAATCTATCCATCCATCCATCCATCCATCCATCCATCCATCCATCCATCCATCCACAACCCTTTTTCCCATTTTTACACAAGGTGTCAGGGTTTCCCTTCAACAGTGACACTCATCTAGAGCCAAGGTTTACATGGCTGGCAAAAATGTAAACAGCAAGGGCATTTATGATTGGACTATATAAATAAACAAAGTCAGGTACAAGAACTGATAACTAAAATGCTAGTTAGTTCTATCAATGCTGGTGTGTCTTTCGGCTTTTCCTGGTTAGGGGTCGCCACAGCGGAACTCCGGTCTGCTAATGATTGGCAGTAGATTTCTACATTCCGAGTTGCTGGCCCTGATGCTCAACCTTCAACTAAGGTATGTCATTCATGCATGTCTCTACACAGATGACACTCTAGCTGAGAATCGAACCGGACAACGTCCTACTGTGAGGCGACAACACTACCGCAGCACCAAAATACAGAGTGATTTTCTAGATATGGGGGTTAGCAAAACTCAGAATGAAGACAGATAACATTCATATAATACAGATTAAACAGGATAACAGATTTGAACCATTACAAAGTGCAGAAAAAACTGCGGATGCTGGACTTATGGAAGTTTCAGTAGGTAGGAGACTGAAAAAAATGAATAAAAATGATTGAAAACACGAACAGAAATGGTAAGGGATTTTTTTTTGAGTTGTGACTTTAAATATGATGAGCATAAGAAGCACTGGCAGGTGTCTGTATAAAAAGGAGAGATATTTGTTTTTAGCTGTTAGAATTCTAAGGGACTGTCAAAGGTATCTAGAATAAGAACAGAGGAGAAGGTCTACCACTTATTTTTGGGCAAAGAAAACTGCTTAGACATTGTATAATTGTTAGTCTCACCCCCACACAAAGTTTTAGATATTAAAAAGGATATTGCTATGAAGGATGACTGCATTAGACTGTCTTGTTATGTGTAATATGTTTGCGTTGTTAAAGAAATACTTAAATTCAAATTTGACTGTAATGGTGGTGCTGCAGTAGCTTTGTCGCCTCACAATAAGATGTTGTCCTGTTCAATTCTCAGCTAAAGCGTCTTCTGTGTGGAGACATGCGTGAATGGGCGTACCTTCATTGAAGGTTGTACGTCAGGTCTGGCAACTTGGTACGTAAAAATCTACTGCCAATCATTAGCGGACCGGAGTTTCGCTGTGGCGACCCCTAACTGGGAAAAGTCGAAAGATACAACAACAACAACGGCTTAAGAACTTTAACACCAACTTGTGGCAAAAAGATGAAAAAGGGAAGTGATAAAAACATGTAATGACATTATGGGTGACTTTTATATGAATACAAAGTTTAGAAAATAAAAAAGAGACTTTAAAAACTGAACTAGACTATCATCAGGTTTCAGTATAGTACATGTAAGCTGTGTGTAGAGCCTACATGGAATGTATCTATGTACATGGCCATGATCATACCTCGGCAGTGAGCCATGCATATTGATGGCATGGCATGCTCAAGGGAGGTTTTCCTGCATGAAACCTCACAGACCAACATGGAAAATTAATCCATGTAATACCAATGGCATACCCACGTACCTGCCAAACCCATTAACTTGACCAAAAGTAGTATAAAGAATATTTCTGGAGCTGTGTAAGCAATTATTTCCCTATTTTTTTTTATTATTTTTAGGTGCATGTTTGTCTGATGTGTCTTGTTATTTAGTTATGCTTAGATCTGCACATCCATGCATCAGACATGTGGCAGACATCTAAAAATAGAAACCAGATGCTTTTAAGTGTTTTAGTTGTGTAATGATGGGCACCACACTATGCTTACAGTACCACCTTCTCATTATAAGTGAAAATACATGAGTTCCTTTCACTTCTCTTGGGGTGAGATAGGTTGAGTGATGACCTATAGTTCTGGGTTCAAGTCCTGGACAGTGATACCTTTCATATATACTGCTGTGAAACTAGGTTAAGTCACTGAAACATCCATTCACTTTAAATTAAATTATTGCTATATTTAGAAAAGCTGCAAGATGCTAAGCATTGCTTAAACATGAGTAACAGTTTTGCCATATTTGCATTTTGCTAAGCATCACATAAATATGGGTTTCCTTGCCTGAGTTATGGTAAGTGATGCTGAGCATTTTTGAAAGTTTTAGTATAATGTGCAATGGCAGAAATATATTCTATTTAAAGGGCAATTGGTGAGAATTGCTCAGCATTCCTTGCACCTTAATCTTGTGTGTGGGTATAGCTGTAATGGGGGAAGGAGTGTATTTTCAGGCACAGTGTTGGGTGTTCAGGAGTCCTGGCATTTTACTGGACTCCTGATACAGCACCATGGACCCCAGCTGCTGCAGGAGAATGATGTTGGCTCAGAATGAAAGTCTGATGCCTGGGATAGTTTGGCCAGGGACCTGACCAGTGTGTCTCATATCCTTTGCATTGGGGAGCAGTGTCATCACCATTTTGACAACATCTGATGAAGGAAGAGGTATACTTATGGATCACTGGATCCAAGAGGCACAGGTGGGGAACACCCACCATATATGTAAGTATGTTGTCTAGTAATTTATAAATATACAAGCTGAATCTGTCCCAAACTGGTATGCATAATGGTTTTCCTCTCTGAACATAACTGCAGAGGAAAGGGCTTGCAATGTGTAGTCCCATGCAAGGCATTTGGCCAGGATGAAGCAAGCACATGGTATGTAAGAAAGTCAATAAAGTACTAAATGAATTAATACATTAATAATAAAATAAATTAAAGTACAGACATTGCAGTCATAACATTCATGTATGAATTACTTGGGCGATCATTACGGACTTTCTTTAATGTGGCAGTGCATATCTGAACTGTAAAAGCAAGTAAAAACAAGTAAGCATGCAGTATTGTGTAGCATGCCTTTCTACCTTTGCTTAATGTAGCTGAGTACTCAGATTAAGAGTCAATGCTGTGGTCTGTGCATGTCAGAAATCTGCTGTAGATTGTAGTCAATAATGGATTAGGGTAAACATGTATGTTAGCAGAAATCCTAGGCAGCTATCCATATGTGTAAATGCAATATTTGAAACAACATGAATCAATAAAGTGTAAAAGGAGACAGTGTCCAGATAATTTATTATTTCAAATAAAATGTTCATTCCCTGCTTGTGTGTTCTAATCCCTCACCAGCCAACTGAAAAGTGTCATCAATAAAACATAACCATGCTTATATGTGAAATGCACATCCATATACCTGTGCCTTGACTTTCCAGCTGTCAAGTGTAATCAGTCTACATGGACATACCTCTCAACTGTCTTAATTTTTGCAGAATGTACTGAATATTGTCCCATATGTCAGGTCTGTTTGGTATATAATCTTGTTTTACTGGCAAGTCTGTGTCAAATTGGTGAGGATCAATGTCAGGAAAAAATGTCAGACTTCTGAACTGCAAAGATTAGACATCTCTGAAAATGCATTTTAATGCCAAATCTGTTATCCAAACACCTTACTACTATTGTAAGAGCACACAATGTAAGAATGTTCCCTATTGTTGTGCCATTGTCCCACTATTATGTGTGGCTTGCGCCAGAATGTCTTGTGCTGAGAGGATGAGAGATATGTATGTGTAACATCATATATCCAATATAAGCAACATTGAATGATTGCTGGATGTAATACAATCTGAACTATAGTATGTATGTGTAAGGAACAGGGTAGTATTTTAAATAATGAATGTTATAGCAGTCACTAGTGTTACAAGTAAAATCTAGCATATACAAAAGTCCCTATTTGTAGGATGTTTTGTTATAGTATCTGTGACGTTACTAAAGTCCTCCTTTTTTTTCTCACAGTCCATCCCTTATTTTCTTATTTACTTTATCAATATATTCACTGTTATTGTTTGTTATTATCATACTATTTGGTATTACCTCTTATGTTGTCCTTATGTATAATTTAATATTGCTTTATTGTTAAATGAAATTTTATTTACATGATTTATTGTTGTGTTCCTCATTATATTATTTTTCATTTTGCATTGTTTTCTTTTATCTTATTCGCTAGATTTGTTTGGGTTACTTTTTATTTCCTTTATGTTTCTATTTTATTTAACATAGCACAATAAGGTAGGCCAGTTCCTGGTGATCCACCTGCCTTGGCTCTCTTGCCGATGCACCAGGGCCAGCACATCTGGGCTGCAGCCCGGTGGCAATCCCCCAGCTGCTCCTGCACTACTTGCATCTTCAGGTAGTTCCACCCCGCAGGTCTGGAGTGTGCCTCCATCTGGGAGTGGAGGCAGAGGGGATGCCTATATCACCAGTGTACAACTGCCAGGCATGGTGCATAGGCTTGGGCAGCAGACAGTGGACACCTGCCTATGCCAGATGGAGAGCATTCTGTCCATCAGCCATTGCATCCACAGGATCAGTGAAGGTGCATTGCTGACAGTCCCATGGATGAGGACTTGAGTCATACTTTTACCATGTCTGACTTCCATGGGACCTGGATGCCCACACACCCTCACTAACCAAGGTATTCACCCCATCTTGTGTCCCTCAACAACCCTTTGTGTTGACTTGTATGTCTTGCTGGTGTGAAAAATGCTTCCTCACCTTCCCAAAATACTTTCCTCACACATATGTCCCTTTCCGCAATATTCCACTATCTCCTAAAAAAGGGGGCATCTCCCCCCCAAAAAAAACACTTAATTTGGTCCAGTTTGTTTGATGACACACTTATGCTGTCCTCACTCCTCTCTCTGGGGTGACAGTCCAAATTCAGCTAATGATCTTTACAAGTGTATATTTGTTGCTATTGAAGAAATGGGTAACTATGGTTCTTCCCTACACACTTCCTGCACTTTCATACCTGCTTTTCACTGTGTTTTTCCCCTGTTTGCACTCCATTTCACCACTTTCTAATCTCCCCAATTTTCTTTTCTTTAAAGAAAATATGCATGATGCTGCACTATGCGCACCGTCTCTAAGCTAAGCTAAATTGTGGTTTATTATTACATGTATGTGAAAGCATAATAACCATATTCAAAAGATTCACCTATGCACTATTTTGAACCCAGTACCATCTGACTTGAACAAGAGTGCATCAGCCCACCAAGCGACACAGCCAGTTCATTAGCACGTGTTGTAAGCAAAACACAGTAGTTGTCATTTTCGCATCACACACATAGCAAATCTGCTAAAAGATTAATGGAAACATAGGAACTTAACTGGGGATCTGGTAGAGAAATTCATCACTATAAAGCCATGCACATATTAATAGATGTAAGTGAGGTATGTAACAGCTGTTCAGTGTGCAATTATATGTATAACATGTAAAAACATACCTGCTATATCACTGACTCTATCGCTCAATCTGTGAAATGCTTTGCAAACATTTATTTTATAGTTCATATGGTCCTGTGTTTAAAAACAGCTATGTCTAGCATTTCAAATACATGTATGTGTACATCAGCATTATACATTGTGATATGTATGACTGTATCATCACCTATTTATCCACCCAATGCAGTACAGATGGAATGTCTGCTTTTATATAAAGGAGGTCAAAGGCCTACAGATTGGAGCACATTTTAAATATTGCTATTACAGTCCTAAAAGTGCCTAGAATATCAGGTCATGCATTAGCATGAATTCCCAGAGAAATTTAAAGCATGTAATTCAAACATGGCTCAGTAATTCCAGAATGTAGTCTTTTCAATGATTTGCCAGTGATATTCCAGACAACAACAGGTGCAAAAGTAGCAGACATATATTGAAATCATCCTAGAAGCAGGGGTTACCAGCACAAGTGTTCCAGATGACTACCATGACATTACACATGACTTGGAAATTGTTTGAGTGGCTGACATTATGGTTATTGCACCCATTACCTTGTTCTATTACACACCAAACAAGTTGCCTTTTACTCTGTTAATGATACTTGTGGCTAACATGCTTACCTTAAACATATACCTTAATTTCCAGTGGGATGAGTATCCTCAATCTGGCTATGGCTGTTAATCAAGGCTACCACAGGTCCCACAGTCATTCTTCTGTGATGTCATCCTGCAAAGCCATCACCCTCTCTGTATATGCCTATTGCCAGCAGAAGCAGCACAGCTTCAGCCTGTATCACATACATCTGTATGAAAAAGTTGCTGCTACAAACACTCTCTGTGCTGACGTTGTATCTTTACTCCACTAATTTTTTGCCTCAACATATAAGAAAGAGGATACAATCTACATTGATGCCTTATATCTTGTTGAGTAATTGCATGTGATTGGCTGATTATACTACACATCAGCTGTGTAGGCTGCATTTAGCATTTCTGAAGCACAGATTGGTTCAAATGCAATCAACTGCTAATGAGAACTATCATAAAAAGGCAAATTTGTAGCTAGAGAAACCAGTGTTGATAAGAGTTACGTCTTATGCCTAACTCGTTGACACATTTCTTGTAGAGCAGTATCTTCAACAGAGGAGTATTGTGCTCCATCAGGTATGTGCCCATTTTGTTTCTGACATGATGCATATATTTGAACATACTTAGGAAGAATGTGGATTACATCACTAATCCTTTGTTTGGGAGCATAGAAGGTGCTGGGATGGAGTATGTCTAAGTTTGGCAGGTATGCAGTAACAGAATAAGGAATGTGGTGGGATGTGGTATGTCTGAATTTAATAGGCATGCCATGGTAATGAAAGGAAGGTGGCGCGATGGATATGCCTGAGTTTACTAGTTATGCATTGGTGGAGACAAGAAGGTAGTGGGATGGGGTATGTCTGAATTTAGTAGGTATACAGTCATGGAGTAAGGAAGATGGTGTGGATGTGCTATGTCTCTGTTTAGCAGCTATCCAGTGGGTGGAGGAAGGAAGTCAGTGGGGTGGGTTATGTCTGAGATTAGCTGGTATGCAGTGGTGGAGTAAAAAGGTGATGGGATGGAGTAGTTTTGAGTTTAACTGGTATGCATTGGCGGAGTATCAAAGGGGTGGGATGCGGTTTGTCATGGTGTACCAGCTGTGCAGTGGTGGAGTAAGAAAGGTAGTAGGATGGGGTATGTGTAAGTTTAGCAGGTATTCAGTGGTGGAGTAAGGTAGGTAGTGGGATGTGCTATGTTTCAGTTTAGCAGGTATGCACTAGCAGATTAATGAAGCCGGGGAAAGGGGATGTCTGACTTTAGCAGGTATGCAGTGGGGCAGTAAGGAAGCTGTTGAAATGGGATTTGTCTGAGTTTAGTAGGTATGCATTAGGGGAGTAAGGAAGGTGTTGGAATGGGATGTGTCTGTGTTTTACAGGTATGCAGTAATGGAGGAAGGCAGGTGCTGGGATGGGGTATGTCTGAGTTTTGCAGGTATGCAGTGGTGGAGTCAGGAAAATTGTGGGATGGGATATGTCTGTTATTAGCAGGTATGCAGTGGTGGAGTAAGGAAAGTGGTGGGATGGGGTATGTCTCAGTTTAGCAGGTATGCAGTGCTGAAGTAAAGAAGATGGTGGGATGCAGTATGTCTGAGTTTAGCAGGTCTGCAGTGATGGAGTAATGAAAATAGTGGGATGGGGAAGGTCTGAGTTTAGCAAGTATACAGTGGGGGAGTAAGGAAGGTGTAGTGATGGGATGTGTTTGAATGTAGCAGGTCTGCTGTGGTGGAGTAAGAAGAGTGGGGATTGGAGTATGTCTGAAATTAGCAGATATGCACTTGTACAGTAAGGAAATTTGCGGGAAGTGGTATGTTTGAGTTTAGCATGAATTCAGTGGTGGAGTAAGGAAGGTGCTGGGATGGGGTTTGTCTGAGATTAGCAGGTATGCAGTGGTCAAGAAAGGGAAATGGTGTGGAAGGGATATGTCTGTGTTTAGCAGGTATGCAGTGGTGGATGAAGGATGGTGGTGGCGATGGAGTATGTCTGAGTTTAGCAGGTATGCAGTGCTGTAAGAAAGGTGGTGTGATAGGCTATGTCCAAGTTTCTCAGGTATGTAGTTGTGGAGTCAAGAAGGTGGTGGGATAGGGTATATCTGACATTAGCAGGTAAGCAGTGATGGGATAAAGAAGGTGGTTACATGGGGTATGTCTGAGTTTAATAGGTATCCATTTGCTGAGTAAGGGAGGTGCTGGGATGGGCTGTATCTTAGTTTTGCAGGTATGCAGTGGTGTAGTTAGAAAGTTGGAGGGATGTGGTATGTCAAAGTTTAACAGGTATGCAGTGGTGGAGTAAGGTAGGTGGTCTGTTGTGGTATGTCTGATTTTAGTAGGTATGCAGTGGGGAAGTAAGGAAGGTGCTGAGATGGGGTATGTCTGCATTTAGCAAGTATTTACTGGTGGAGTGAGAAAGGTTCTGCAATGGGGTATATCTGAGTTTAGCAGGTATGCAGTGGTAGAGTAAGGGAGATTCTGGGATGGTGTATGTCTGGGTTTCAGAGGTATGCAGTGGTGGAGTCAAGAAGATGGTTGGATGGGGTATGTCTGAGCTCAGCAGATATACAGTGGTGGAATAAGGGAGGTTCTGGGATGGGGTATATCTGAGTTTTGCAGGTATGCAGTGATGAGGTCAGGAGGGTGGCAGAATGGGTATTATGTCTGAGTTTAGCAGGTGTGCAGTTATGGAGCAAGGAAGGTGTTAGGATGTTGTATATCTGAGTTTAGCAGATATGCAGCGGTGGAGTAAGGAAGGTGGTGGGCTGGGATATGTTTGACTTTTGTAGATATGCAGTGATGGAGTCAAGCAGGTGGTGGGATGGGGTATGTCAGACTTTAGCAGGTGTACAGTTGTGGACTAAGGAAGGTGGTTTGATGTGGTATGTCTGACTTTAGATGGTAAGCAGTGTTGGAGTCAGAAAGATTGTGGGATGCAGTATGACGGAGTTTAGCAGGTATGCAGTGGTGGAGTAAGGAAGGTATTTGGAAAATGTATGTCTGGGTTCAGCAGGTATGCAGTGCTGGTGGGATTTGGTGAGTCTTAGTTTAAGATGTATGCAGTTGTTGAGTAAGGAAAGTGCTGGGATGGGGTATGTCTGAGTTTAAAGGTATGCAGTGGCAGAGATAGGAATCTACTGGTATGGGGTATGTCTACATTTATCTGGTATGGACTGGCTAAGTAAGGGAGGTGCTGTAATGGGTTATGTCTGAGTTTTTCAGGTATACAGTACTGGAGTCAGATAAGGGGTGGTATGGGATATGTACAAGTTTAACAGGTATACAGTGGTGGCGTACAGATGGTGCTGTAATGGGGTATGTTTGAATTTATCAGGTATCCAGTGGGGAAGTAAAGAAGATGGTGGAGATGGTGTATGTCTGAGTTGAGCAGGTATGTAAAGGTGGAGTATGAAAGGTTGTGGGATATGGTATGTCTGAGTTTAAATGTAGATAAAGAAACTTGTAGACTGGAGAATAAAATATTTGAAATTTATTGCTAAACACAGCTTTAGGTAAGAGCTTTCAAGGCAATCCTCTTCATCAGACCTTAATACAGAAATAAGTTAACACACAAGGTTTAAATAAAACCAGTAACCAATAAAAATTCTTTAAAATCAATGACACAGCCCTCTTTTTTTCAAGAGAGGTTTTAAATATACAGTACTGTTAAGACTAGGTAATAGATATGCCTTAAAGTCCACTATTCACCTTGATTCAGCATATTCAGTTTCATTATTAATATCACCCTCTCTAAGCCTCACATCCATTTTCTGCAAGACCAAAAATGTTAAATTGTGCTGATCACCACAATCTAAAACATGCTTAGCTATTGCATTAGTAAGTTTGCTGTTCCTAATATTATTATGATGTTTCATCACCCTTTCTTTCATAGTCCTATTAGTTTTGCCAATATAGAATGCACTACACAGATTACACTTAGCAAAGCACACAATATTTTTAGTAGAGCAATCTGCATAAAATAAAAACTCTACAGGGTTCAGATGCACAGTGTGTAGAATCATGCAGGTGGACCAGATACTAATACAGATGCTGCAGTTTCTACATGGAAAATTCCCTCTACACTGTGAGACAAACCTGTCACATGCTTCATTCTGTTTGTAGCAGAGTTTCTTTTTCAAATTCTTGCTGTTTTTAAAACTAAAATTAGGTGTAGAACCAACAACCCGGCTGATCTTGGGGTCAGTGAGAAGGATAGGCCAGTTCTTTTTAATAATGTCACATGTCTTGTAGACATCATTAGAAAAAGTGAGACATGACCTATTGATAGATGATGAGGAGACCTGCTTATGTGGAAGTGGATTCACTAAGTGCTCATCTGAGTAGTAAGGTTTTGTTTTGTGACTTTCATATAGGTCTACTTCAGCTATCACTTTATCAATATCGACCCTCTTGAATCCACCCTCCACAAACTCTGCGGTGAGATGACTCATAGCATCTGTTAATTATTCCCTGTCTGTATGCAGTCTCTTGCAACGTAAGATCTGATTCTTAACTATATTCTTTGTAATGTGCCTAGGATGCATACTGGAACAGTGAAGAATGTTATTTTTCCTACAGTCCTTCCTATGTATCCTTGTCGAGATATTGCCAAACATATTTTTATTAATATTCACATCCAGAAAGTTAATTTCATCTTTGGAGTAACTAAGGGAGAAAGAAAGTATCCAGTAGTGTTACAAGAAACTTAACAAATGTTTCCAATTGTATCTTATCACCTTGCCAAGCAAAGAAGATATCATCCACAAAACATTTATAAAACATAATGTGCTGCTTGTACATGTTAGAGGTATACACCATTTCTTTCTCCCATTGAGCCAAAACAATATCCTGGCATATGTATTGGCACATGCCATGCCCATAGCAACCCCCACTTTCTGAAGAAAAACTCTCTTTGAAACAAAAAAATATTATTCTCTAAAATCAAGTCTGGAAGAGCACACATCATATTGATTTTGGTGTTACTAAAACTGCTCTCCTTAATAAAAAACTGCCTGACATTCTCAATCCCCTCATCATTGGGGATGACCATGAATAAAGAATTCACGCCCAAAGTAACATTACAGCTTGTTGAGTCTCAGCCCAGTCATAAAGGTGTTCTCAGAACTGTTTGCTGTCATGAAGGACAGTAGTTACCTTATTCAGCATAAACCTTAACTGTTTTCCTACATATATGGACATTGGCTCTGTGAGCCAGCCTCTTCCTGATACAATGGGTCGAAATGGGGGATTACGTGTATCCTTGTGCACTTTAGGAAGACCATAAATTGTAGGTATAGTTGGATGTTCTACACTAAAATAATTAAAGAGACTATAATCTATTTGATCAGACATAAGCAAATCATATAAGAAGAAATTCAGTCTATTGATAATACCATTAACCTGAAATTTCTGTAAAATGATATGCACTTTTTCATCATGAAGCATGTTAAACATCCTATCCATATAGTCTTCAGTATCAAACACAACAATTCTACCCCCTTTGTCTTCCAGTCTAATGACTAAATACTCTGCATTAGTTACTGTTCATAAAGCTTCATTCTCTTTAATAGTCAAATTATAAAATCTATTACTAGATTTCAATGTAGTTGAATTTTTGGTCTTGCAGAAAATGGATGTGAGCCTTAGAGAGGGTGATATTAACAATGAAACTGAATATGCTGAATTAAGATGGATAGTGGACTTTAAGGCATATCTATTACTTGGTCTTAACAGTACTATATCCTTAAAACCTCTCTTGACAAAAAGAGGGTTGCTTCATTGATTCTAAAGAATTTGTATTGGTTACTGGTTTTATTTAAACCTTGTGTGTTAACTTATTTCTGTACTAAGGTCTGATGAAGAGGATTACTCGAAAGTGCTTACCTAAATTTTTGTTTTGCAATAAATTTCAAATATTTTATTTTCCAGCCTACAAGTTTATTTATCTACATTTATACTTATATTTTTGGGATCTTGGTTCCACCGACTCTCTATTTTCTACATTTAAAAATTATGTCTCAGTTTAGCAGGTATACAATGATGGAGTAAGGATGGAGGTGGGATGGGTTATGTCTGAGTTTAAAAGATAAGCAGTGGTGGAGTAAGGAAGGTGGTGGGATGTGATATGCTTGAGTTTAACAGTATGCAGTGGTACCATTAAAATGATGGTGGGGATAGGGTATGTCTGAGTTTAGAAGTTATGCAGTGATGGCGTAAGGTAGATCATGAGATACACTATTTCTAAGTTTATAAGGTATGCAATGGAGGAGCAAGGAAGGTGTTGGGAGGAGTATCTCTGAGTTTAGCTGGTATGAAGTGGTAAAGTAAGGAAGTGGTGAGATGGGTATGTCTGATTTTAGCAGGTATGCAGTGGCGGCGTAAGGAAGGTGGTGAAAAGGCATATGTCTGAGTTTAACAAGTTTGCAGTGGTGGATTAAGGAAGGTGGTGAGATTGTCTATTAATGAGTTTAGGAGGTATGCAGTGTTGGAGTAAGGAAGATGGTGTGATGGGGTATGTCTGAGTTTAGAAGGTTTGCAGTGGTGGATTAAGAATCATGATGATATGTGGTATGTCTGAGTTTAACAGTTATGCAGTGGTGAAGAAAGGAAGGACCTGGTATGGAGTATATTTGAGTTTAACAGGTATGTAGTGGCAGAGAAGGCAGGTGCTGGGATGGGGCATTTTGAGTTTAGCAGGTATGCAGTGCTGGACTAAGGAAGGTGGTGGGGATGAAGTATTAATTACTTGAGCAGGTATGTAATGGTGGGCTATGTAAGTTAGTGGGATAGGGTATGTCTGAGTTTTGTAGGTATGCAGTGGTAGAGTCAGGAAGGTGGTGGGATGGGGTATGTCTGATTTTAGCATGTATGTGGTTGTTGACTAAGAAAGGTGATTGGATTGGGTATGTCTGACTTTAAGTGGTATGCAGTGTTGAAGTCATGAAGATAGTGAGATGCAGTATGACTGAGTTTAGCAGGTATGCAGTGGTGGAGTAAGCAAAGTGGTGGATGGGTACGGTTGAGTTTAGCAGGTATGCAGTGGTTGATTAAGGAAGGTTGTGGGACAGTGTATGTCTGAGTTTAGCGGGTATGCAGGAGTTGAGTAAGGAAAGTAGTTGAAGATGTATGTATGAGTTTAGAAGGTATGCAATGGTGCTGTATGGAAGGTGGTAGGATGAGGTAGGTGTTAGTTTAGGAGGTTTGGAATTGTTGAGTAAGGAAGATACTGGATAGGGTATGTTTGAGTTTAAAAGGTATGCAGGGACAGATAAAAGCATGTGCTTGGATGGGGTATGTCTGAGTTTAGCAGGTATGCAACTGCTATGTAAGGGATGTGCTGTAATGGGTTATGTCTTTGTTTTGCAGGTATACAGTGGTGGCATAAGGAAGATAGTGGGGATACGTTAAGTCTGGGTTTAGCAGGTGTGCAATGGTGGAGTAAGGTGGTGATGGGATGAGTATGTCTGAGTTTAGCAGGTATGCAGTGGTGGAGTATGGGAGTTGATTGGATTGGGCATGCCTAAGTTTAGCTGGTGTGCAGTGGTGTAGAAACAAGCTGTTTGGATGGAATATGTCTGAGATTAGCAAGTATGCACTGGTGGAATAAGAAAAGTGTTAGGATGCATATGTCTGAGTTTAACAGGTCTGCAGTGGCAGAGTAAGGAAGCTGCAGGGAAGGTGTATGCCTGAGTTTAGCAGGTATGCAGTGATGGACTAAGAAAGTTGGTGGGGTTGGTGTTTGAGTTTAACAGATATACAGTGGTGGACTAAATAATACATTTGGATTGAGTATGTCTGAGTTTAGCGGGTATGCAGTGGTGGAGTACAGATGGTGGTTCAAAGGGGTATGTTTGAGTTAATCAGGTATGCAGTGGGGGAGTAAGAAAGATGGTGTTGGTGGGGTATGTCTGAGTTTAGCAGGTATGCAACTTTGGAGTATAGAAGGTAATGGAGTGGGGTATGTCTAAGTTTAGCAGGTATGCAGTGGTGGAGTAAGGATGGTTGTGGGATTGTGTATGTCTGAGTTTAGCAGGCATACAGTGGTGGAGTAAGGAAGGTGTTGGGATGGTGTATGTTTGAGGTTAGCAGATTGGGACACTGCCAGCCAAACTATCTGAAATGTTGTAAATAATTCTGTCATTTGTAAATACTGATATGATTTGTACAGAACCTTATGTTATATATTGAGCTGCAAGAATGTAACCACAGAGTACCCTGCTGGAAGATAGAAGATTAATTTACAAAACATCAAGAAAATAAGTTGAAACTAAATGTGTACAAAGTGATATAAATGTTAGTTTCAATGCAGCAAGAAAACAGGATGTCTAGAGCTAGAAGTTTTTTCTATTGTCTTGAAGAGAAATAATTACTGAGTTTAAAAATGTAAAGTGTTTTACTGCTATATGACTTCCTAGCAGCTACACAGTTTTGAGCAAACTTCTGAGAGATATGTTTTTTGACACAGAGGTGTTAAATTCTAAGTATCTGTTTAGCCTGCGAACTGACGTCAGGTGACAAAAGGTGATACCATCCAAGCTGACTCAGCAGTAATGTTTTATATTGATTTAGGAGCTCTCTCAGAGAGAGATGGGCATTTTGTATCTTGTCTTGGACCTAGCAGAACATCCACTCATCAACATCTGCACTTACCTTGCTAATAGTAAGTAACTAGGGAAAAGTAAGGATAGGAATATAGTAAAGATTAGCCTAGATGGTTTCTGTATTTATTTGAGACTGTCCTGAAATGTTGCTTTAAAATATTTCCTGTGATTCTGAAATCTCTAGTTACTTTGTTGATTGAGTATTGTCTTGTTCATTTATTATTTATTACAAAATATATTTAAACCTATCTTTGTTGCTGATATTTGTGAGACATATTTAAGCTTTTAGAGTACTTGCATATCTAGTTGATAATACTGTACAGGCCACTCCTAAATAGCCTGGTTCTTGGTCACACTTACCATTTGGATATTAGTAACATTACACATTAGGATCAGACACCATTTGTAAGGGCCTTATAGTAGCTGTAAGTAGTGGTTGGTGGCAGTAGTCTGGGCAGAAGGGGACATAGCTAGTAAACCTGTGCCAGCCTTTCTCAGGAGTGTCTGTGTGTTTGTATATAAATCAAATCTCAAAGTGTATGTCTGTCAGTTACTTGAGCATGGACATGAAGCACTGGTTGGACAGAGAGGGTGCTGGAGGTTTTGGCTTGACCACTCACTGAGATCTTAACCCTATCACTGGGCCAGTGGTAAGTCTTATTGAGGATTTGAAGAAAGAGGTTGAAGCCAGCCCTAGACTGACTGTGTTCTCTTTGTGCTGTTAAGGGAAATTGCACTTTAATGTGTGTACTTGTAATCCTCCCAATGTGCATATCCCTCACTGCTAGTGGTGAGGATTGAGGCTCTTTGATTACTGGGCCAGTGCAGGGGAATCACACAGGTATGCAGTGGAGGAGTAAGAAAGATGGTGGAATGTGGTATGTCTGAGTTTAGCAGTTATGCAGTGATGCAGTCAGGAAGACCCTGGTATGGGTTATGTCCAAGTTTAACACTTATGTAGTGGTGGCAAAGGAAGGTGTTGGGATGGGATATTTCTTAGTTTAGCAAGCATACAGTGGTGGACTAAGGAAGGTGGAGAGGAATGGGGTATGTTGGAGTTTAGCAGATATATAGTGGTGGAGTATGGAAGGTGCTGGGATGGGGTATGTCTGAGTTTAAAAGGTATCTAGTGGCAGAGACAGGAATATGCTGGGATGGGGTATATAGTTTTAGCAGGTATATACTGTCTATATACTGTCTATGTAATGGAGGTGCTGTAATGGGTTATATCTGAGTTCTGCAGGTAAACTGTACTGGAGTCAGGTAAGTGGTGGGATGGGATATGTCTGAGTTTTCCAGGTATGCAGTGGTAGAGTAAGGAAGATGGTGAGGCTGGCTATGTCTTAGCTTAGCAGGTATGCAGTGGTGGAGTAAGGAAGGTGGTGGGGATGGGGTATGTCTGTCTTTAGCAGATAAGCAGTGATGGACTAAGGAAGGTTATAGGTTTGCGTGTTTCTGAGTTTAGCAGGTATGCATTGCTGGAGTATGGAAGATGGTAGGATGGGGTATGTCTGCATTTAGTAGGTATGCAGTGTGGGAGTAAGCAAAATGGTGGGTTGCAGTATGTCTGGGTTTAGCAGGTATGCAGTGCTGCAGTAAGGAAGGTTGTGGGATACACAGAGTTTAACAAGTATTCAGTGGGGGAGTAAGGAAGATGAGGAGAATGCAGTATGTTTGAGTTTAGCAGCTATACAGTGGTGCAGTAAGGAAGGTGGTGGATTGACTACATCTGAGTATAGCTGATTTACAGTTGTGGAATAAGGAAGGTGGTGGGATGGTGTATGTCTGAGTTTAGCAGGTATACAGGGAGGAGTAAGAATGATGGTGGGATGTGGTATGTCTGGGTTTATCAGTTATGCAGTGGTGGAGAAAGGAAGGTGGTGGATGAGGTGTGTTTGAGTTTAGCAGTTATGCAGTGATGCAGTAAGCAAGGTCCTGGTATGGCTTGTGTCTGAGTTTAACAAGTATGTAGTGGTGGAGATGGTAGGTGCTGAAATTGGGTATGCTTGAGTTTAGTAGGTATGCAGTGGTAGACTAAGGAAGGTGGTGGGGATGGATTATGTTTGAGTTTAGCAGGTATATAATGGTGGAGTATGGAAGGGGTGGGATGCAGTATGTATGCGTTTAGCAGGTATGCAGTGCTTGAGTAAGGAAGGTGTTGAGATGAGGTATATCTGAATTTAACAGGTATATAGTGGTAGAGTATGCAAGGTGCTGGGGTGGGTGTGTCTGAGTTTAAAAGGTATGCAGTGACAGACACAGGAATGTGCTGGGATGGGGTATACCTATTTTTAGCATGTATGCAATGGCTAAGTAAGGAAGGTGCTGTAATGGGTTATGTGTGTGATTTGTAGGTAAGCAGTGATGGAGTCAGGTAAGTGGCATGATGGGGTATGCCTGCATTTTGCAAGTAAGGAAGGTGGTGGGGATGGGTATGTCTTAGTTTAGCAGGTATGCAGTGGTGGAGCATGATCGTGGTGGAGTCGGGTATGCCTGCATTTAGCAGGTATGCAGTGGTGGAGTAAAGGAGGTGGTTTGAGTGGGTATGTCTGAGTTTAGCAGGTATGCATTGGTGGTGTAAGGAAGGTTGTTGGTGGGCATTTGCCTGAAATTAGCAGGTATGCATTGCTAAAATAAGGAAGGTGGTGGGATACAGTTTGCCTGAGGTTAGCAGGAATGCAGTGTTATAGTAAGAAAGGTGCTAGGATGGTGTTTGTCTGAGTTTAGCAGGACTGCAGTGGCAGAGTAAGGAAGGTGCAGGGAAGGTGTATGTCTGAGTTTAGCAGGTATGCTGTCATGGCCTAAGGAATGTGGTGGGGCTGGGGATTGTCTGAGTTTAACAGGTATACAGTAGTGGAGTAAATAAGGCAGTTGGATGGAGTATTTCTGAGTTTAACAGGTGTCCAATGGCAGAGTAAGGAAGTTTGTGGGATGAGATATGTACGAGTTTAGTAGTTATGCAGTGGTGGTGTATGGATGGTGCTACAAAGGGGTATGTTTGAGTTTATCAGGTGTGCAGTGGTGGGGGAGTAAGGAAGATGGTGAGTATTGGGTATGGCTGAGTTTAACAGGTATACAGTGGTGGAGTAAGTAGTGGTGGAGTAGTGAAGGTGATGGGATGCGATATGTCTGAGTTTACTAAGTATGCAGTGTTGTTGTCAAGAAGGTGGTGGGATGAGAGATGCCTGTGTTTACTGGGTTACAGTGGTGGAATAAGGAAGATGGTGGGGATGGGTTATGTCTGAGTTTAGCAGTTATGTTGTGGTGGTGTAAGGTAGGCCATGGGATATACTATGTCTGAGTTTAGCAGGTAAGCAGTGGAGGAGTAAGAGAGGTGTTGGGAGGGGTATGTCTGAGTTTAGCAGGAATGCAGTGGTTGCTTAAGGAAGGTGGTGGGATGCGGTATGTCTGTCTTTAGCAGATAAGCAGTGATGAAGTAAGGAAGGTGGTGGGGTTGTGTATTTCTGAGTTTAAGAGGTATGCAGTGTTGGATTAAGGAAGGTGTTGGGATGGGGTATGTCTGAGTTTCAAAAGTATGCATTGGGGGAGTAAAAACGGTTGTGGGATGATGTATGTCTGAGATTAGCAGGTATGCAGTGCTGAAGTAAGGAAGGTGGTGGGATGGGGTATATTTGAGTTTAGCAGTTTTACAGTGGTGGACTAAGGAAGGTGGTGAGATAGGGTATGTCTGTAATTAGATGGTATGCAGTGGTAGAAAAAGAAAGATGGTATGTGGTATGTCTGAGTTTAACAGTTATGCAGTGGTGAAGAAAGGTGGTGGGAAGGGGTATGTTTGAGTTAAAAGTTATGTTTTGGCAAAGAAGGAACGTGCTAGAATGAGGTATGTCCGATGTTAGCCAGTATGCAGTGGTGGACCAAAGATAGTTTTGAGAATGGGTATGTTTGAGTTCAGCAGTTATATACTGGTAAAATATGGAAGATGGTGGGATGGGGTATGTCTGCGTTTAGAAAGGTATGCAGTGGTGGAGTGAGGATGGAGGTGGGATAGGTTATGTCTGTGTTTAAAAAGTAAGCAGTGATGGAGTAGTGAAGGTGATGGGATGCGGTATGTCTGAGTTTAGCCAGTATGCAGTGGTGGACTAAAGATGGATTTGGGGATGGAGTATGTTTGAGTTTGGCAGGTATATAGTGGTGAACTATGGAAGATAGTGGGATGGGGTATGTCTGTGTTTTACAGGTGTGTAGTGGTGGAGTCAGGAAGGTGGTGTGATGGGTTATGTCTGACTTTAGCAGATGTGAAGTTGACTCTAAGGAAGGTGGCTGGATTGGTTTTGTCTACTTTAGGTGATATGCACTGGTTGAGTCACAAGGATGGCGGGATTCAGTATGACTGTGTTTAGCGGGTATGCAATGGTGGACTAAGGTGGTTGTGGGGTGGGCTATGCCTCAGTTTAGCAAGTATGCCGTGGTGGAGTAAGGGAGGTGGTTTCATAGGGTATGTCTGAGTTTAGTAGGTATGTAGTGGTGGACTAAGGAAGGTGGTGAAGTTGAGGTTTGTCTGAGTTTAACAGGTATGCAGTGGTGGACTAAATAAGGCAGTTGGATTGGGTATGTGTGAGTTTAATCAGTATGCAGTGGTGGAGTATGTAATTTGGTGGATAGGATATGTACAAGTTTAGCATTTATGCAGTGGTGGAGTCTGGATGGTGCAGCAAAGGGGTATGTTTGAGTTTATCAGGTATGCAGTGGGGTAGTAAGGAAGATGGTGAGGATGATGTATGTCTGAGTTTAGCAGGTATGCAATGGTGGAGTATGGAAGGTGGTGGGATGAGGTGCATCTGAGTTTAGCAGGCATGCAGTTGTAGAGTAAGAATGGCTGTGAGATGAGTTATGTCTGAGTTTAAAGATATGCAGTGTTCAGTAAAGGAAGGTGGTGGGATGCAGTATGCCTGAGTTTATCACATATACAGTGGCGTACTAAAGAAGGTGGTGGGATGTGTTATGTCTGAGTTTACCATGTATACTCTGATGTCGTAAAGAAGGTGGTTGGAAGAGATATGTCTGAGTTTACCAGGTACGCAGTGGTGAAGTAAAGAATGTGGTGGGATTGGGTATGTCTGCATTTAGCAGTTTTGTGGTGGTGTTGTAATGTAGGTCATGGGATACACTATGTCTAAGTTTAGCAGATATGCATTGGAGGAGAAAGGAAGGTGTTGAGAGGGGAATGTGTGAGTTTGGCTGGTATTCAATGGTGGAGTAAGGAAGCTGCTGCAATGGGGTATGTCTGAATTTATCAGGTATGCAGTTGAGGAGTAAGGGAGTTGGTGGGAAGGGGCATGTCTGAGTTTAACAGGTATGCAGTGGTGGAGTAAGGAAAGTGGTAGAATGGGGTATGTCTGTCTTCAGCAGATAAGCGTTGGAGTAAGGATGTATTTCTGAGTTTAGCAGTTATGCAGTGTTGCAGTAAGGAAGATGGTAGGATGGGGTATGTCTGAGTTTGACAGGTATCAGTGGTGGAGTAAGTATGGAGGTGGGATCGGTTATGTCTGAGTATTAAAAGTAAGCAGTGGTGGAGTAGTGAAGGTGGTGGGATACGGTATGTCTGAGTTTAGCCAGTATGCAGTGGTGGACTAAAGATAGTTTTGCAGATGGGGCAGGTTTTTGTTTAGCAGGTATATAGTGGTGAAATATGGAAGATGGTTGGATGGGGTATGTCTGTTTTACAGGTGTACAGTGGTGGGGTCAGGAAGGCAGTGTGATGGGATGTGTCTGACTTTATCAGATGTGCAGTTGTCACTGAGGAAGGTGGTTGGATTGGGTTTATCTGACTTTAGTGGTATGCACTGGTCGAATCACAAGGATGGTGGGCTGCAGTATGACTGAGTTTAGCAGGTATGCAATGGTGGGGTCTATATTAGAACAAAGAAATTTCACAATTTCAAATGTTCTAACATCGACCCCTATTCAGCGAACACTGACAACATCGAACATTCAGATCAGTGAATTTTTTGCTAGGGAAAAAAATGTGCTGTTCCGAAACACATACACACAACACAAGCACACCAAACAAACCACAATCCATACACATACACCCAAATCTTACAGCAAACCCTACACTAAACTGTACAAACACCACTAACAATCCACTTACCTTAACCCAAACCCTAATCTTAAGTCCGTCACTATTGCACACTCACCTCACCTGTGCCCTAACCCTAACTCACCTAACCCGCCCTAACCCTCACATCCACACAATCACACACATACCTCATCCGCACCCTAACCCTAACTCACCTAACCTGCCCTAACCCTCACATCCATACAATCGCACAAATACATAACCCACACCCTAACCCTAACTCACCTAACCCATGCCCAATCGCACACTTACCTGAACCTGACCCATAACTTTCCACCACAGCATTGAAAATAGCGAAACGACAGAAACGGACAACCAAATTCTTTCCCTAAGAAAAAAATTAGTTATCTGTTGTTTCAGTATTTTCAGCATTCTCTGAATGGGGGATTGATATTAGAACATTCAAAATTATGAAATTTTGAAATTTTGATGTTCTAATAGAGACCCCAATGGTGGACTAAGGTGGTTGTGGGGCAGGGTATGCCTGAGTTTAGCAAGTATGCAGTGGTGGAGTAAGGGAGGTGGTTTGATGGGATATGTCTAAATTTAGCAGATATGTAGTGGTGGACTAAGGAAGGTGGTGGAGTTGAGGTTTGTCTGACTTTAACCGGTATGCAGTGGTGGACTAAATAAGACAGTTGGATTGGGTATGTGTGAGTTTAATACGTATGCAGTGGTGGAGTATGTAATTTGGTGGAAGGGATATGTACGAGTTTAGCAGATATGCAGTAATGGAGTCTGGATGGTAAGCAAAGTGGTATGTTTGAGTTTATCAGGTATGCAGTGGGAGAGTAAGGAAGATGGTGGGGATGGTGTATTTCTGAGTTTAGCAGGTATGTAATGTTGCAGTGTGGAAGGTGGTGGGGTGAGGTACATCTGAGTTTAGCAGGTATGCAGTGGTGGAGTAAGCATGGCTGCAAGATGGGTTATGTCTGAGTTTAGAAGGTATGCTTTGCTCCAGTAAGGTGGGTGGTGGGATGCAGTATGTCTCAGTTTACACATATACAGTGGTGTACTAAAGATGGTGGTGGGATACGGTATGTCTGAGTTTACCATGTATACAGTGATGTCATAAAGAAGGTGGTTGGAAGAGATATGTCTGAGTTTACCAGGTATGGAGTGGTGGAGTAAAGAATGTGGTCGGATTGGGTATGTCTGAGTTTAGCAGTTATGTGGTGGTGTTGTAATGTAGGTCGTGGGATACACTATGTCTGAGTTTATCAGGTATGCAGTGGAGGAGAAAGGAAGGTGTTGGGAGGGGAATATGTGAGTTTGGCTGGTATGCAGTGGTGGAGTAAGGAAGCTGCTGCAATGGGGTATGTCTGGATTTAGCAGGTATGTAGTTGAGGAGTAAGGAAGCTGGTAAGAAGGGGCATGTCTGATTTTAGCAGGTATGCAGTGGTGGAGTAAGGAAAGTGGTAGAATGGGTTATGTCTGTCTTCAGCAGATAAGTGTTGATGGAGTAAGGATAGTGGTGGGATTGTGTATTTCTGAGTTTACCAGGTATGCAGTGTTGGAGTAAGGAAGATGGTGGGATGGGGTATGTCTGAGTTTAGACAGGTATGCAGTAGTTGAGTATGGATGGAGGTGGGATGGGTTATGTCTGAGTTTAAAAAGTAAGTAGTGGTGGAGTAGTGAAGGTGGTGGGATGCGGTATGTCTGAGTTTAGCCAGTATGCAGTGGTGGACTAAAGCTGATTTTGGGGATGGGGTATGTTTAAGTTTAGCAGGTATATAGTGATAAAATATGGAAGACGGTGGGATGCAGTATGTCTGTGCTTCACATGTGTACAGTGGTAGAGTCAGGAAGGTGGTGTGATGGGGTATGTCTGACTTTAGCAGATGTGCACTTGTCACTAAGAAAGGTGGTTGGATTGGGTATGTACTGGTTGAGTCACAAGGATGGTGGGCTGCAGTATGACTGAGTTTAGCAGGTATGCAATGGTGTACTAAGGTGGTTCTGGGGTGGGGTATGCCTGAGTTTAGCAGGTAGGCAGTGGTGGAGTAAGGGAGGTGGTTTGATGGGGTATGCCTGAGTTTAGCAGGTATGTAGTGGTGGACTAAATAAGGCAGTTGGATTGGGTATGTGTGAGTTTAACAGGTATGCAGTGGTGGAGCATGTAATTTGGTGGATGGGATATGTATGTGTTTAGCAGATATGCAGTGGTGGAGTCTAGCTGGTGCAGGGAAGGGGTATGTTTGAGTTTATGAGGTATTCAGTGGGGACTAAGGAAGATAGTGGGGATGGCGTCTGTCTGAGTTTAGCAGGTATGCAATGGAGAAGAAAAGAAGGTGTTGGGAGGGGAATTTGTGAGTTTGGCTGATATGCAGTGGTGGAGTAAGGAAAGTAGTAGAATGGGGTATGTCTGTCTTCAGCAGATAAGCAGTGATGGAGTAAGGATTGTTGTGGGATTATGTATTTCTGAGTTTAGCAGGTGTGCAATGCTGGAGTCAGGAAGGTGGTGGCCGGGTTATGGTTGAGTTTAGTAGGTATGCAGTGGTGGAGTAAGGAATGTGCTGGGATGGGTTATGTCTGAGTTTAGCAAGTGTGCTATAGTGGGGTAAGAAAGGTACTGGGATGGGGTGTGCCTCATTTTAGTAGTATGCAGTGGTTGAGTAAGGAAGGTAGTTGAAAGAGGTATGTTTGAGTTTAGCAGGTATGCAGTGTTGGGGTAAGGAAGATGGTGGGATGGAGTATGTCTGAGCTTAGAAGGTAGGCAGCCAGGGAGGAAGGAAGGTGGTGGGATGGTGTATGTCTGAATTTAGCAGGTATGCACTGGGGCAATAAACAAGATGGTGGGATGCAGTAGGTCTGAGTTTAGCAGGTATGCACTGCTGGAGTAAGGAAGGTGGGGGATGCAGGATGTCTGAGTTTAACAGGTACGCAATGGGAGAGTAAGTAAGATGATGAGACTGCAGTATGTCTGAGTTTAGCAGGTATGCAGTGGTGGAGTAACGAAGATGGTGGGGTTGTGGTATGTCTGCATTTAGCAAGTATGCAGTGGCTAAGTAAGGAATGGGGCTGTAATGAATTATGTCTGCATTTTGTAGTATACAGTGCTGGAATCAGGTAGGTGGTGGGATGGTGTATGTCTGAGTTTAGCAGTTAAGCTGTGGTGGAGTAATGAAGATGGTGGGGATGAAGTCTGTCTGAGTTTAGCAGGTATGCTGTATTGGAATAAAGTGGTGATGGGGTGGGGTATGCCTCAGTTTAGCAGGTATGCAGTCATGGAGTAAGGGAGGTGATGGGATTGGGTATGCCTAAGTTTAGCAGGCCTACAGTGGTGGAGAAAGAAGGTGTTTGAATGGGGTATGTCTGAGTTTAGCAGGTATGCATTGGTGGTGTAAGGAAGGTGGTAGGATGGCATATGCCTGAGATTAGTGAGTATGCATTGGTTAAGTAAGAAAGGTGGTGGGATGCAGTTTGTCTGAGTTTAGCAGGTCTGCAGTGGCAGAGTAAGGAAGGTGCAAGGAAGGTGTATGTCTGAGTTTAGCAGGTATGCATTGGTGGACTAAAGAATGTGGTGGGGATGGGGTTTGTTTGAGTTTAACAGGTATGCAGTGGTGGACTAAATAAGGCAGTTTGATAGGGTACATCTGGTTTAGGAGGTAAGCAGTGGTGGAGTAAGCAAGTTAGTGGGATGAGATATGTACAGGTTTAACAGGTATGCAATGGAGAAATGTTGGGGAAGGGACATAGGTATGTGTGGTGGAGGTAAGTTGGGAAGTTGATTAAGCATTTGCAGACAGTCAAGACATACAATACAACAGACAGGGTTGGTGAGGGACACAGGAGGGGGGTGCACACCTTGGTAGGGGTGGGGGTGGAGGATCCAGTTCCCAGGAACATCAGACATGGTAACAATGTGACTCAATCCTTACCCATGGGACTGTGAGTACTGCACCTTCACTGCTCCTGTGGAGACAGTGGTTGAAGCCAGTGCCTGGGGAGAAACTGCCCACCAGGATGGACAGCATGCTCTCCATCTGGCATAGGCATGTGCCGACAGTTTGCTGTACAAGCCTATGCACCATGCCTGCCATTTGTTCACGGGTGATATAGGCATCCTCTCCACCCTCACTACCAGAGGTGGGCACACTCCCTTTGTGGCAAAACTACCTGAAGCAGCAGGTAGTACAAGAGCAGCAGAGGGAGTGCCACCAGGCTGTGGCCCAGATGTGCTAGGCCTTGGTGCCTCATCCAGGGAAGCCAAGGTAAGTGGATCACCAGCAAACTCCCTACTTTGTGGCGATGTGGTAAATATAATAGAAACATAAAGGAAAAATAAACATAACCCAAACAAATGTAATTAATAACATGAAAGAAAACAATAATGAGTATTACAAGAAAACTGAAAAATAATGAAATGAGGAACACAGCAATACATAATGTAAATGAAAGTTTATTTAATGGCAAAGCAATATTAAATTATACATAAGGTCAACATAAGAGGTAATAACAAATAATATGATAATAGCAAATAATAATGCTAAATATATTGATTAAATAAACAAAAGAAGAGAAGGAGTGGAGTGAGAGAAAAAGGAGATCATTAGTAACTTCACAGGTAGTATAACATACTACAACAAAGTACTTTTAGATATGTTAGATTTTACTTGTAACACCAATGACTGCTATGATGTTTATTATGTGAAATACTACCCTGTTCCTTACCCATACACTATAGTTCAGATCATATTCCATCCAGATATCATTCAAGGTTGCTTGTATTGCATATATGATGCTCCATGTATGTACCTCTCAACTTCTTAGCACGGGACATTATAGGCCAAGCCATACATAATGGTGGAACAAAGGCATAACAACAGGGAACATTCTTACACAGTGTACTCGTACAATAGTAGCAAGGTGTCTGGATAACAGATTTGCTATGAAAATGCATTTTGAGATATGTCTAACATCTGCGGTTCAGAGGGCTGACATTTTTTTTCTGACATTGATTCTCACCAGTGTGTAAGAGACTGACAAGTAAAATAAGATTATATACCAAACAGACCAGACATATGGGACAATATTCAGTACATTCTGCAAAAAACGTAACATTTGAGAGGTATGTCATTGTACACTGATTAAACAGCTGGACAGTCAAGGCACAGGTCTATGGGTGTGCACTTTACATGCAAGCATGGTTATGGTTTATTGATAAAATGCTAACACAGTATTGACAACAGCACAATTTTTCAGTTGGCTGGTGAGGGATTAGAACCCACAAGCAGTGAATACAGCAATACTAAACATTTTATTTGAAATAATAAATTATCTGAACACTGTCTCCATTTACACTTTATTGATTCATGTTGTTTCATATCTTGCATTTACACACATGTTAACTTACATGTTTACCCTACTCAGTCATTGACTGTAATCTACAGCATATTTCTAACAATGAGCAGACTACAACATTGACTCTTAATCTGGGTATTCCACACCATTAACTAATGGTTGGAAGTTATGCTACACAGTACTGCATGGCTACTTGCTTTAACTTTCTTTAACAATTCAGATATGTACTGACACATTAATGAAGGTCTATGATGTCCCAGGTATTTCATACAAGACTGTAAAGACTGCAATAGCTGTATTTATTTTACTTTATTGTAAAGTTATGCATTGATTTATTATTTTATTGATTTTCTTGCATACCATGTACTTGCCTCATCCTGGCCAAATGTCTTGCATGGGACTGCAAGTTGCAAGCCCTCTCTTCTGCAGCTGTGGTAAGAGAAGGAAACCGTTATGCATATCAGTTCTGTACAGATTCAGCTTGTATAGTTATAAATTATTAGAAAACATACTTACATATCTTTGGTACGTTCACTGCCTGTGCTTCTTGGATCCAGTGATCCATAATACCCCTCTTCCATCGATAGAGGTCATCATAATGGTGATTACACTGCTCACCAGTGCAGAGGATAACAGTTGCACTGGTCAGGTCCCTGGCTAAACTATTCTAGGTTTCAGACTAGCACTCCAATCCCTGAGAGTTGTCCTGTAGCAGCCAGGGTCCATGGAGCTGCACCAGGAGTCCAATAAAAATCCTAGACTACTGAACACCCCAACGTTATGCCTGAAAGTGCACTCCTTCCCTCACGACAGCCATATCCACACTCAAGATCAAAATCCAAGGAATACTGTGCAATTCCTGCCTATTGCCATTTAAATAGGATGCAGTCCCACTATTGTGAGTCATACTGAAATTTTCAAAAACTTGCCACATCTCTTAGCATTGCCAAACTCAAATAACCCATGTTTAAGTGAAGCTTAGTAATGTGCAAACATAGAAAGACCGTTACCCATGTTTAAACGATGCTTAGCATCGCTCACCTTTTCTACATAAGACAATAATTGACTTTAAAGTGAAATGATGCTTCAGTAACCTGACAGTTCACAGCAGTATATGTAAAAGGTATCATAGCCCTGAACCTACTATACTGTAGGTCATCACTCAAACTATCTCGCCACTGGAGTAGTGAAGGAAACACATGTATATTCAGATATACCACAAAGGTGCCACTGTAAGCATAGTGCAACTTCACTGTATGGGATTGGGTGGTGCTAAGCACTGTACAGTAAAACAATGAAAGCATCCAGTTTCTACTTTTAGATGTCTGGTGCACATCTGATGTACGAGTGTGCAAAGCTAAGTATAGCTAAATAATGTGGTGCATTGCGCAAACAACCACATAAAAATAAAAAAATAAAAATGGAGCACGTCCAGTTTCTATTTTTAGATGTGTGGCACATGTTTGATGTATGAGTCTGCAGAGTTAAGCATAGCTAAATAATGTGGAGCATCGAGCAAACAAGAATGCAGAAGTAAAACAAAAACAATAATTAAAATAAACCCCAATTAGTGAATTAACTTGTCTTGTACCCCTTTGGTCATATTAATGGGCTGACAGGTATGTGGTTGTGCCATCAGTGTTACACAAATTCAATATCTGTGCTGTTCTGACCTCTCTTCAGTGTACCACACCATTAATATCCATGGAGCGCTGCCAAGGGAAGATCATAGCCATGTACATGGATACATTCCATGTAGGCACTACACAAAACCTACATGGACTTTATTGAATACTGACTTTTATCTTTAACAACCTCTATATAAAAACCTAATATGATGTACTGTAATTTGTCAGTGTATTTGTTTTTCTTCTTTCTTTTATGGTTTGTTGACTGTGTTGATCCCACTAGGCCTGCAGTGGGCAACCACAATGGAATTCATTGTTTAGAAAAGGCACTAAGAAAATAACTCTGCTCCTTTTTTGTAGTGAGCACACTGGCATTCTGTCTTGTGTCTGAGATGCAAGAAAAAAATAAAGAAGCAAACAGAACCAAACATAGAGGTGCTTTGTAAAAAAGTTTTTTTTTTCTCACCAAAATAATGCATTGTGATGCTTGAATCGTTGATAGTACTTTGGAAGACAATAATTTAGACCTTGTATCATTAACAAAAAGATAAATAAGGGCAACTCAAGTGAAAAAGAAAAAGCTTTGTCATCAACAAACGTTGTATAGGAGTGTGGAAAGGAAGTTGGTTTAAGGAACCTTTTAAATCTATGATAAGGAGCTGGCAGGACCTTTTAGATGAGGGAATATCCACACAGGAACATGATACTGAGTTTCAGAGTCAGGAAACTGTGAAAGAAATAGTGGCAGCTGCTGCTGAATAGAAGTTAAAGTGGATTTTTTTTTAAAGAAAATGTCCTATGGTCATAATATCTGTAAAACAGACAGAAGTTTGATAGATATATTTTGGTTAAACTAATTGTTACTTTGGGATTATTTCCATCTAATATTTTATTCTTAATTTAGCTGAATAATTACAAGTTTTCAATGTTGCTTTTGAATCTGTTACGTAAATGGAGATGATTTGGGATAAAGTACAGTACAGACAAAAACATGTTTTCCATAGACCAAATTTAGTTATGTTAGATATGTAAACATTCATAAAAAGGCAGTGCCTATAGATTTCAGGGCTGGTATAATTTCTGAATGAACATAAAGTTATACTTAGTGGCATACCTCTCAACCTGGAAATATCAAAGGTCTGGACAAATGCCCATGAAAAATATGTACAAATCTGAACACTGATTAACATAAAATTTTAATATACAATTATGTAACCCTTGTCCACTACAATGGAATTGTGGGATGCCAACTTTCAAATACAAACAGAATAACAGACAACCAAAATATGGCCCCAGACCCTGTAGAAAATGGTAACCATTTTTTAATGTGTGCAATAATGTTCACTGGGAAGGGAGAAGATGATAAACATTAGGATTTTGTTTTTTGTGACTTGCAGTATATGGGTTTTGTGGTAAAGGTAGGGCATTTAATGGTGGGCAATATTCTGATCTTAGCAAAATAATTTTATACTTTGCTAGGACCTCCAAAATTCAATGTTCATGGCCTACTGATCAGTGGCGTACCTAAAGTTTGTGCTTTCCAGGGCTGTCTTTGAGATTGCTGCCCTTCCCCTCTCACAAAATCATGGTCAAATGGGGACTCCATACACAACCCTCCCCCTGGCAGCCATTCCAATGTCCCATTACTTGGCTATTTCATCCCACTTACCATAAACACTGTAATGTGCATACTGCTTTACTTCTACAATGATTATTTGGAGTTCATTTAAAACTTATTTTACATTTTATAGCACAAACACCAATAGATATCTACTAAATAAAGCAATATTGTCTCACAATGAAAATAGACTTGGCATTAAAACTTCTCTGCCCTTGAAACTCACATTCATTGAAATAGCATTGAAACCCACATTCAAAGAAAATGCATCTGACCAGTGATGGATAAATATTACCTTTGTGCTGTTTTCAAATCATAGGCCCTTTGCACATTAAAACATGGAAGTGTTCTTTGATACACCTTCCTGGTTGTATTAAATTATATTCCTTGTCTAATACAGCACACTTTTAGAGCACATTTTAAATATACTAAATTATATAAACATTAATTAAAAAATATTAAAATGCATGAATCAATAATGACAAAATTGTCCAATACAGAACATTTCCATCATGAAAGTCTACTCAGAATTCTACAATCCACCAATATCAGTAAATATGCATAATCTCTGCAGCAGTAAAAGTCATCTAAATAATTCCACTTTAAAGATATCTAGACTGTAACTAATGAAGAGGTTGCTGCTAGCAAACAACTTTATATTTCATTGTGTCATCTACAAATAAAATGCCTGGTACCCTTGAGGAATAAATTGCCTATGTTACATAAACAAAAATGATAAGCTAGTAATATTGCATTAGGGAAAGGATGGCAAACTGATATCAGGTTCATAGTTACTAGGTATCATCACCAAAGAGGACTGTCTCAGGACTGCAGCATCCACCCCCTTTAAAAGTACAACATAGTACAGTATCAGCAATCCATCGACATACTGCATGAGTAGAACCCTATGGCCTTCTGCATCTAGAGCAAGCATTTTACCTATTGTGCTACTACATAAGTAGCACTAAACTCCTCTCCCCCTGAAGAACTATGCAGCAGAAGACATCTGGGAAAAGCCAAAATTTATTGGGAGGGACAAAGGACAAAAAACAGGGACACATTTTAAACATTTCTCGTATAATCTTAGAAAAGTTGCTAGAATAAAATGTTTTATGTTACCATGCATTTCCTGAAAGATAGAAAGATTGAAATTTAAATGGCTATCATTTAGTGAATTCAGTTCTCACTGATTCGCCAGAAAAACACAAATTTTAAGAGGAACAGGCCAAACTTATGGGACAAACATTCCGGTGGTATGGGTAGAGAATTTAGACTCTTGTTTCATGTACTCAAGGTACAGGGTTTGAGTCTGAGTACCCCCAACCACCAGTCACATTTACTTGGGGCATTTCACACACACAAGCCTTAAATATAATGGAAATTGCAGTTTGGGGACAAGAAATACACATGCCATAGCTACTAAAAATAAAGATAAGAATGCAGTTTCTATTTATCATAAAAATAAGATTGTCTCAGACCATAAATACTAAAATAAAAATGTAGCACCTGTTATATATAAGAAACACATGAGAATGCATGTTTTTTCTCTCAGCTCTCACACACACTGCATCTCCCGTTTGTTCTCTTGGATTTAAAATACGCTAAAATAAAATAAGAATGAGACTGCAGCTCACACTAAAGTTTGTCTCGGACATTGCAGCTCATTTCTCTTGGACATAAAATAAAAAAGAAAACCTCTCATCTTACCGGGATGGGGAAAGAAAGATGTGCTCTGTCTGAATAACAGGAAAACTTGTAGACCAGTCTGACTCTGAAGCTCTTGGCTGCTGCACTTAAATAAGTTTAAATTGCAGTTGAATTGTGACAGGCTGTCTGTCTGCCTCATCATCATGCACGCCCTACACATGATAATGTCAAGAACAAATTTGTCCACCCCCCCCAAAAAAAAAACTTCAAAAAAACACGGGAAATTCAGAAATTAAAGGGGCCAATCAGGAATTCATGGCACCTCAATATTTTGCCGTCAAAAATGGTATTTACTGAGGAATTCGGTATGGTTGAGAGGTATACTTAGAGGATCTGTGTGAAAGTTAAAATTCTATTTCTGAAATGTTTGATGTACTTGCAGAATGGTGATTTTGAGACATTGGTTACATTGACTGATAAAAATACTCATAAATTATCATACTTGCTGTGAGGAGTATTGATGAGGTAAAGGGCATTTTGAGATACGCAGACAGCTAAAACTATGTTAGCATTATAAAAGTAATGTCATTAAGTCTAAGAAATGTTACAACCAGTATAGACAAACTGCCCCTGTTGTTGAAAACTTTGCAATCTATCCATCCATCCATCCATCCATCCATCCATCCATGCATCCACAACCCTTTTTCCCATTTTTGCACAAGGTGTCAGGGTTTCCCTTCAACAGTGACACTCATCTAGAGCCAAGGTTTACATGGCTGGCAAAAATGTAAACAGCAAGGGCATTTATGATTGGACTATATAAATAAACAAAGTCAGGTACAAGAACTGATAACTAAAATGCTAGTTAGTTCTATCAATGCCGTTGCGTCTTTCGGCTTTTCCTGATTAGGGGTCACCACAGCGGAACTCCGGTTCGCTAATGATTGGCAGTAGATTTTTACATGCCAAGTTGCTGGCCCTGATGCACAACCTTCAACTAAGGTACGTCATTCATGCATGTCGCCACACAGATGACACTCTAGCTGAGAATCGAACTGGACTACTACTACCTACTACTACTATCCTACTGTGAGGCGACAACACTACCGCAGCACCACAATACAGAGTGATTTTCTAGATATGGGGGTTAGCAAAACTCAGAATGAAGACAGATAACATTCATATAATACAGATTAAACAGGATAACAGATTTGAACCAATACAGAGTGCAGACAAAACTGCAGATGCTGGACTTATGGAAGTTTCAGTAGGTAGGAGACTCTGAAAAAAATGAATAAAAATTATTGAAAACACGATCAGAAATGGTAAGGGATTTTTTTTTTTAGTTTTGACTTTAAATATGATGAGCATAAGAAGCACTGGCAGGTGTCTGCATAAAAAGGAGAGATATTTGTTTTTAGCTGTTAGAATTCTAAGGGACTGTCAAAGGTATCTAGAATAAGAACAGAGGAGAAGGTCTTCCACTTATTTTTGGGCAAAGAAAACTGCTTAGACATTGTATAATTGTTAGTCTCACCCCCACACAAAGTTTTAGATATTAAAAAGGATATTGCTATGAAGGATGACTGCATTAGACTGTCTTGTTATGTGTAATATGTTTGTGTTGTTAAAGAAATACTTAAATTCAAATTTGACTGTAATGGTGGTGCTGCAGTAGCTTTGTCGCCTCACAATAAGATGTTGTCCTGTTCGATTCTCAGCTAAAGCGTCTTCTGTGTGGAGACATGCGTGAATGGGAGTACCTTCATTGAAGGTTGTACATCAGGGCTGGCAACTCAGTACGTAAAAATCTACTGCCAATCATTAGCGGACCGGAGTTCCGCTGTGGCGACCCCTAACCGGGAAAAGCCGAAAGATACAACAACAACGGCTTAGGAACTTTAACACCAACTTATGGTAAAAAGATGAAAAAGGAAAGTGATAAAAACATGTAATGACATTATGGGTGACTTTTATATGAATACAAAGTTTAGAAAATAAAAAAGAAACTTTAAAAACTGAACTAGACTATCATCAGGTTTCAGTATAGTACATGTAAGCTGTGTGTAGAGCCTACATGGAATGTATCTATGTACATGGCCATGATCATACCTCGACAGTGAGCCATGCATATTGATGGCATGGCATGCTCAATGGAGGTTTTCCTGCATGAAACCTCACAGACCAACATGGAAAATTAATCCATGTAGCACCAATGGCATACCCACGTACCTGCCAAACCCATTAACTTGACCAAAAGTAGTATAAAGAATATTTCTGGAGCTGTGTAAGCAATTATTTCACTATTTTTTTTTATTATTTTTAGGTGCATGTTTGTTTGATGTGTCTTATTATTTAGTTATGCTTAGATCTGCACATCCATGCATCAGACATGTGGCAGACATCTAAAAATAGAAACCAGATGCTTTTAAGTGTTTTAGTTGTGTAATGATGGGCACCACACTATGCTTACAGTACCACCTTCTCATTATAAGTGAAAATACATGAGTTCCTTTCACTTCTCTTGGGGTGAGATAGGTTGAGTGATGACCTATAGTTCGGGGTTCAAGTCTTGGCAGTGATACCTTTCTTATATACTGCTGTGAAACTAGGTTAAGTCACTGAAACATCCATTCACTTTAAATTAAATTATTGCTATATTTAGAAAAGCTGCAAGATGCTAAGCATTGCTTAAACATGAGTAACAGTTTTGCCATATTTGCATTTTGCTAAGCATTGCCTAAATATGGGTTTCCTTGCCTGAGTTATGGTAAGTGATGCTGAGCATTTTTGAAAGTTTTAGTATAATGTGCAGTGGCAGAAATATATTCTATTTAAAGGGCAATTGGTGGGAATTGCACAGCATTCCTTGCACCTTAATCTTGTGTGTGGGTATAGCTGTAATGGGGGAAGGAGTGTATTTTCAGGCACAGTGTTGGGTGTTTAGGAGTCTTGGCATTTTACTGGACTCCTGATACAGCACCATGGACCCCAGCTGCTGCAGGAGAATGATGTTGGCTCAGAATGAAAGTCTGATGCCTGGGATAGTTTGGCCAGGGACCTGAACAGTGTGTCTGGTATCCTTTGCATTGGGGAGCAGTGTCATCACCATTTTGACAACCTCTGATGAAGGAAGAGGTATACTTTGGATCACTGGATCCAAGAGGCACAGGTGGGGAACACCCACCAGATATGTAAGTATGTTGTCTAGTAATTTATAAATATACAAGCTGAATCTGTCCCAAACTGGTATGCATAATGGTTTTCCTCTCTGAACATAACTGCAGAGGAAAGGGCTTGCAATGTGTAGTCCCATGCAAGGCATTTGGCCAGGATGAGGCAAGCACATGGTATGTAAGAAAGTCAATAAAGTACTAAATGAATGAATACATTAATAATAAAATAAATTAAAGTACAGACATTGCAGTCATAACAGTCATGTATGAATTACTTGGGCGATCATTACAGACTTTCTTTAATGTGGCAGTGCATATCTGAACTGTAAAAGCAAGTAAAAACAAGTAAGCATGCAGTATTGTGTAGCATGCCTTTCTACCTTTGCTTAATGTAGCTGAGTACTCAGATTAAGAGTCAATGTTGTGGTCTGTGCATGTCAGAAATCTGCTGTAGAATGTAGTCAATAATGGATTAGGGTAAACATGTATGTTAGCAGAAATCCTAGGCAGCTATCCATATGTGTAAATGCAATATTTGAAACAACATGAATCAATAAAGTGTAAAAGGAGACAGTGTCCAGATAATTTATTATTTCAAATAAAATGTTCATTCCCTGCTTGTGTGTTCTAATCCCTCACCAGCCAATTGAAAAAGTGTGCTGTTTTCAATACTGTATTTTCTTTTCATCAATAAAACATAACCATGCTTATATGTGAAATGCACATACATATACCTGTGCCTTGACTTTCCAGCTGTCAAGTGTAATCAGTCTACATGGACATACCTCTCAACTGTCTTAATTTTTGCAGAATGTACTGAATATTGTCCCATATGTCAGGTTTGTTTGGTATATAATCTTGTTTACTGGCAAGTCTGTGCCAAATTGGTAAGGATCAATGTCAGGAAAAAATGTCAGACCTCTGAACTGCAAAGATTAGACATCTCTGAAAATGCATTTTAATGTCAAATCTGTTATCCAAACACCTGAGCACACAATGTAAGAATGTTCCCTATTGTTGTGCCATTATCCCACTATTATGTGTGGCTTGCGCCAGAATGTCTCGTGATGAGAGGATGAGAGATATGTATGTGTAACATCATATATCCAATATAAGCAACATTGAATGATTGCTGGATGCAATATAATCTGAACTATAGTGTGTATGTGTAAGGAACAGGGTAGTATTTTAAATAATGAATGTTATAGCAGTCACTAGTGTTACAAGTAAAATCTAACATATACAAAAGTCCCTATTTGTAGCATGTTTTGTTATAGTATCTGTGAAGTTACTAATGTCCTCCTTTTTTTTCTCACAGTCCATCCTTTATTTTCTTATTTACTTTATCAATATATTCACTGTTATCATTTGTTATTATCATACTATTTGGTATTACCTCGTATGCTGTCCTTATGTATAATTTAATATTGCTTTATTGTTAAATTAAATTTTAATTGCATGATTTATTGTTGTGTTCCTCATTATATTATTTTTCATTTTGCATTGTTTTCTTTTATCTTATTCGCTAGATTTGTTTGGGTTACTTTTTATTTCCTTTATGTTTCTATTTTATTTAACATAGCACAATAAGGTAGGCCAGTTCCTGGTAATCCACCTGCCTTGGCTCTCTGGCCGATGCACTAGGGCCAGCACATCTGGGCTGCAGCACAGTGGCAATCCCCCAGCTGCTCCTGCACTACTTGCATCTTCAGGTAGTCCCACCCCGCAGGTCTGGAGTGTGCCTCCGTCTGGGAGTGGAGGCAGAGGGGATGCCTATGTCACCAGTGTACAACTGCCAGGCATGGTGCATAGGCTTGGGCAGCTGCCTATGCCAGATGGAGAGCATTCTGTCCATCAGCCATTGCATCCACAGGATCAGTGAAGGTGCATTGCTGACAGTCCCATGGATGAGGACTTGAGTCATACTTTTACCATGTTTGACTTCCATGGGACCTGGATGCCCACACCCTCACTAACCAAGGTATTCACCCCATCTTGTGTCCCTCAACAACCCTGTGTGTTGACTTGTATGTCTTGTTGGTGTGAAAAAAGCTTCCTCACCTTCCCAAAATACTTTCCCCACACATATGTCCCTTTCCGCAACATTCCACTATCTCCTAAAAAAGGGGGCACCCCCCCCCAAAAAAACACTTAATTTGGTCCAGTTTGTTTGATGACACACTTATGCTGTCCTCACTCCTCTCTCTGGGGTGACAGTCCAAATTCAGCTAATGATCTTTACAAGTGTATATTTGTTGCTATTGAAGAAATGGGTAGCTATGGTACTTTCCTACACACTTCCTGCACATTCATACCTGCCTTTCGCTGTGTTTTCCCCTGTTTGCACTCCATTTCACCACTTTCTAATCTCCCCAATTTTCTTTTCTTTAAATAAAATATGCACGATGCTGCACTATGCGCACCATCTCTAAGCTAAGCTAAATTGTGGTTTATTATTACATGTATGTGAAAGCATAATAACCACATTCAAAAGATTCACCTATGCACTATTTTGAACCCAGTACCATCTGACTTGAACAAGAGTGCATCAGCCCACCAAGCAACACAGCCAGTTAATTAGCACGTGTTGTAAGCAAAACACAGTAGTTGTCATTTTCGCATCACACACATAGCAAATCTGCTAAAAGATTAATGGAAACATAGGAACTTAACTGGGGATCTGGTAGAGAAATACATCACTATAAAGCCATGCACATAGTAATAGATATAAGTGAGGTATGTAACAGCAGTTCAATGTGCAATTATATGTACAACATGTAAAAACATACCTGCTATATCACTGACTCTATGGCTCAATCTGTGAAATGCTTTGCAAACATTTATTTTATAGTTCACATGGTCCTGTGTTTAAATACAGCTATGTCTAGCATTTCAAATACATGTATGTGTACATCAGCATTATACATTGTGATATGTATGATTGTATCATCACCTATTTATCCACCCAATGCAGTACAAATGGAATATCTGCTTCTATATAAAGGAGGTCAAAGGCCTACAGATTGGAGCACGTTTTAAATATTGCTATTACGGTCCTAAAAAGTTCCTAGAATATCAGGTCATGCATTAGCATGAATTCCCAGAGAAATTTGAAGCATGTAATTCAAACATGGCTCAGTAATTCCAGAATGTAGTCTTTTCAATGATTTGCCAGTGATATTCCAGACAACAACAGGTGCAAAAGTAGCAGACATATATTGAAATCATCCTAGAAGCAAGGGTTACCAGCACAAGTGTTCCAGATGACTACCATGACATTACACATGACGTGGAAATTGTTTAAGTGGCTGACATTATGGTTATTGCACCCATTACCTTGTTCTATTACACACCAAACAAGTTGGCTTTTACTCTGTTAATGATACTTGTGGCTAACATGCTTACCTTAAACATATACCTTAATTTCCAGTGGGATGAGTATCCTCAATCTGGCTATGGCTGTTAATCAAGGCTACCACAGGTCCCACAGTTATTCTTCTGTGATGTCATCCTGCAAAGCCATCACCCTCTCTGTCTATGCCTATTGCCAGCAGAAGCAGCACAGCTTCAGCCTGTATCACATACATCTATATGAAAAAGTTGCTGCTACAAACACTCTCTGTGCTGACGTTGTATCTTTACTCCACTAATTTTTTGCCTCAACATATAAGAAAGAGGATACAATCTACATTGATGCCTTATATCTTGTTGAGTAATTGCATGTGATTGGCTGATTATACTACACATCAGCTGTGTAGGCTGCATTTAGCATTTTGGAAGCACAGATTGGTTCAGATGCAATCAACTGCTAATGAGATCTATCATAAAAAGGCAAATTTGTAGCTAGAGAAACCAGTGTTGATGAGAGTTACGTCTTATGCCTAACTCATTGACACATTTCTTGTAGAGCAGTATCTTCAACAGAGGAGTATTGTGCTCCATCAGGTATGTATCCATTTTGTTTCTGACATGATGCATATATTTGAACATACTTAGGAAGAATGTGGATTACATCACTAATCCTTTGTTAGAACTGTACTCATGACATGGCATTGATCTCCAGGCCTGTTATACATACAGAGGATGTAGAGTACACTAAGGGTATAATGCTGTGTAATAACTAGGTACACAGGTTTTCTGGGTACATCCTTTGATAGCAGTTGTAATAGTACACTGCTGTTTTGTTGGCACTATTGATTAGTTTTATTTTATGTGGGGGTATTTCCTGCTATGGGGCACACTACAATGGACTGCCATGTTGAGTGTGTAAGCATACGTATCTGCCATGGCCCAAATGGGAATATGTCTCTATTGCTACTATCCTAGTTGCATCCACATCCTTTGTATTTTTAGCCCACTGTTGAATATAAGATGTGTAATCAAGCCATGAATACTGAGAGCCTTCCTTTACTGTTGTATTTCCATATAGTTTGCTTGTATGTATGTGATCCTTAAATGTGTTCTCATTTCTTTTTATTTCAGTAAACATTATGCATGCACATCTCAGGCCACCATTTTGTAAGCCAGAAAATGACCTTGTCATGCAACAACATTATCAATGCATGCTGTCTCGAGGGGATGGCAAATAGGTCAGAATGTGCAGCCCTGTGGGATGAACTGGTGCCGTAGGTTATCAGAATTATAGCTACGAGCAGGTGCAACACCTTGTCACAGACATGATCACTGCAACAAGGAGGCGGGTAGCTAATGTGGCCAATGGTCATCAGGTCACTGGTGATGGGCCTGCAGCATAACCTCCTTTCACAGCCACAGAGGAATTCTTGCCAAACCTTGCTACACATGACAGCTCCTAGACTTCCATCGGCCAATATGTTGTGGATGTAGGTGCCACAGTTCCTCTCAAGAGCAGCTTCCAGATATGCTTAGTTAGAGCAGCAATACTGTTGCATTTATTCTGTCAATGTGTATATAGTTTTACATGGGTGTCAGGTGTTTTTTTGGGGGAAAGTAAGTTAGCAACAGTTTTAAGCTCATGCAGAGATTGTCACCCACATACCTTTTAACATCGCAGTTACTGTAGATATGAGATTATTGGATATATTACCCACTGTTATACTCTAACATGTGGTGCTGTTGCTGTTACCTATCCCTCAACTTTTTTCAGGAACATCAGGAATTAGAAGAGGCCAAGCTTCTGCTGTTGGTAAGCACAACACTTCTTTTTTTTTCTTTTGGCTGTTCCCATTAGGGGTCAACACAGCAGATCATCTGTTTCCATTTCTTCCTGTACTCTGCATCTTGCTCTGTCACACCAACCACCTGCATGTCCTCTTTCATCACATCCATAAACCTTATCTTAGGCCTTCCTTTTTTCCTCTTACCTGGCAGCTTCATCCTTATCATTCTTTTCCAAATATACCCTGTATCCCTCCTCAGCACATGTCCAAACCAACACAATCTCGCCTCTCTGGCTTTGTCTCCAAACTGTCCAACCTGGGCTCACCCTCTAATATACTTATTCTTAATCCTGTCTACTCACATCACACCCAGTGCAAATCTTAACATCTTTAACTCTGCCACATCCAGCTCTGACCCCTGCCTTTTTGTCAATGCCACTGTCTCCAACCCATATAACATAGCTGGTCTCACTACTCTCTTGTAGACTTTCCCTTTCACTCTTACTGGTACTCATCTGTCACAAATCACTCCTGACACTCTTCTCCACCCATTCCACCCTGCCTGTACTCTCTTCTTCACCTCTCTTTCACACTCGCCATTACTCTGAGCTCTTGATCCCAAGTATTTAAACTCATCCACCTTCACCAGCTCTACTCCCTGCATCCTCACCATTCCTCTATCTTCCCTCTCATTCACACACATATATTTTGTCTTAGTCATGCTGACCTTCATTACTCTCCTCTCTAGAGCATATCTCCACCTCTCCAGGGTCTCCGCAACCTGTTCCCTACTGTCACTGTTATGTCAGAAATGTAGATATATTTCAGTGTATTGGCTAAAGTCTCATCCCAGGCCTGCTGGCTGGATTGATGTGCTGTCTGCATAATTGTCAACTGTACAGCTATTTTCTGAATGTCCACAATTTAGACTTGTACCTTTGCCTCATAGGTATGACTATAATGATTGACTTGAAAACTATTGTTAGGACATTAATGATTGCCATAACTGTCAATTGTACAGATTTTTGCAGAATGTTCATAGTGTACATCATTTATTTTTTTATAAGATTGTTGTTTTCTGAATAATTATTTCCGAATAATTACAGACTGGGGTTAGAAAGTAATGTCCATATGTCCTACTGTCTGAGGTTGGGAGGTATACATGCCTGTAATAGTGACAGCAGTGTATACAGCTTAAAATACATTGCATCATAGTAGTGTAGAGCATATTAGTACAGGTCTTAATGTATTGTTTTTTCCTTTTTATCACAAGTGACCAGGGAGGTTGTACTTTGTCCCCTACACCACCTGATGTTAGTGTCGGTTCAGTATCTCATGATAATGGTGGCCAAATTGAGGCACAGTTGGGGGTTGCAGAGGCATAATCAGACACTGAAGTTTACATCTCTCAGTCACCCTCATTATCACCATACACAGCCAATATGCCTATGCATATCCAACTGTCCAATATCTGTGGCCCGAGGGGCTGGGTATGCCTATGCATACCCAGCCCCTCAGGCCACAGATATTGGACAGTTAGAAGGTGGGGACATTGAACAAGGAAGTGTGGCAACTGTGGCTTCAGTGACTATCCACACTGACCATAGCCAAACTGTTGGTGAGGTTCCACACAGGCAGATTGATAGGGGTGCTTGTAGGAGGCCTGCTGTCCCTCCACTACCTGTTGCAGTTGTCTCATCATGTGTTACTCAGCTTATGTTTAGGGCCATCATGGAGGCACATGCACATTCAGAAAGGAACACCCAATGAATGCTTGGGATTATGGATGTAGCACAGTCTGATATCCATGACTGCCTCCACTGCATTGCTGATATCCTGGATCGGTTGACTGACACAGTAGAAAGAGATAGGTCTGAGACAGATCACAGGCTATGATGTCACTGTCATGGAATGCAAATTGTCTGTGAAGAAATGTCTGAAAGGAGTTGAGTGTTGACCTCATGGGCATAGGTCATCAACTACTTCTGCTGAGAGTCAGCATGGTTGTGCCCAATCATGCTCCCATCGTGGCAGTACATCAAGTTGTCCAGAGGGGCATTTGCTGTCTACACCAAGATGTAGCAGGCCATGTGGTTGTGGCCCTGGGCATTCTCATGCAGGACCCATGTCAAGCAGACAATAGGCACCTTCAGGTAATAGCCCAGCATGTGAACCTGGGCATGGGGTGCCAGTGCATCTCCTGGCAGAGACAGTTCTTATGTTTGGGGGAGGAGATGATGAACTGTCAGCTCTACCATGCACAGCTCACAGCTGTCCAACATATGACACATAGAGCTAGCACTGAGCTTGGCTGTGTTCATGTAGACACTCACACACCAATGTCACATTGAGGCCACCTACATACAAACACACAAAATTTCCATAGTCCATTTTGCTTGCTTCCCTTGCTTACCCACACACACGCTTGCCGACCTATTGGGTCAGCCTAGGCCTCCTGCTCCCCAAAACAACACCCTGTGCAAGTGACGATAACTGTGCCACATCCCTATCATCTATATCATAAATGCAGGGGAAATAAAGCTATGTGTCTGATGTACAGGGTGGCTATCTGCATTATAATGAATTCCTTTCATCTGTTGGTGTTGTTGACATGCTACTTGTACTGGTCATTTACAGATGTACTTTTCCATTTATACTGTGAATAGCATAATAATTGTTCTATATTAAAATGGATGCTGTTGTAAGGGCTGCTGAGTCACACAATGAACTAAGCTTCATGGATATATCTATATTTCTCTTTCATTATTTTGTAGTACATACTTATGGGTACACATCTACAATCAACCCATCAACATCAGAGCACAGGATTTTATGTCAGCACACAAGACAAATATCATGAGAACAGTAATACAATATAATGTTCAGTTTTGCATTGAATTTCCCTTGGGTTCTGAGGTTTATAGGATGTGACTAGGGTAGTGACCTGATGATGATTAGGAGCATAGCTGGTACATCACAGCATAATGTTCAATGTAAGATGACATAAATGTCCAAGGGTTGTCATGCAAGATCCACACTGGCAGTGATCCATGTTAAATAACACTTTCACAGCAATTCATGCAGCCTGCCCTTCAACAAGGTCATGGAGTTGCTTTGCTTGACATGAATGTGAGCCCTACAGCAGAGGAGTGTCAACCTTTAGAAGATGTTCCTGTTTTACTAGCATGTCCTATGTATGTCTTACTGTACATTTAGTTCCTGGATCAAGTAATTGTAGTCCCACATTAGGTCACACAACTGCCATTTCCTATCTTGTTGTTTGAAAGACACTGTACCCTTGCAAGGCCTAAGTACTTACTGCAAACTGGAAGAAGTTTTATGTGACTGCATAGACATCAACATCTTACTGCAAAAAGTGCCTACAGAGAGTGTATTTTACACTGTGAACCCCAAATGTTTACCTGCATGAATCTTACTTTGCTGGTGTTGTACATTGTCACACTTTGAGTCTGCTAGTGCAACCATGCTTAATAATGTGATTATGGTTTAGCAAGTGCCATATGCCTGGCGTACTCAGTCCACCATGTTATCCCACAATGTCAGGTGCTGTTTTACCTTATAATGACACCATCAACTTAATGACACCTTACACATACACATCTGTCAGGCCAGAGTGTAGTCATGGTGTGTTGTGACATCTACACAAGCAATCATCTATTGCTAATGACATTAGCAGTGTCTGCTGAAGAGAAGTGGACAGCATCCCATAGACTGATGTAAAATACTCTAAGATCCACATACACGAAACTGGATGCATTGTGAATAGAATCTCTACCTATCGAAATTTAGAGACTACAGAACTCAGTACTTGCGGCACACACCACAACTCAAGTCTGACATTAATATGACTATAGGTAATTTTATAATAGATGACATCAGCAGGCCTTATGCAGAACAAGAGTTTGGAGGCCTGCAACAACTGCAAGGCCCAAAACAGTGCAAAACCATGTTTTTGCATGATTCACACTTACATTCTTTAAAGGAGTACAACAGATTTCTCTAATGTATTCCTCAACTTCACGGCCCTTTTCCTCCCTATTTACATTGTAATCTGTAAAGGAACAACAATAAAACATTTACAATTTTTATAATTCCCCTTACTTCTGTAACAGAAGCCTACCTTCTCATACTGTGATGGTTTCACTTACAAAATGATTCTCTCACATTTGAATAAAGCTTGCTGTAGTCACCCAATTACTGACATCATCGAGGCCAGGCAGTGCAGGTACTTTTTTTTTTTTTTTTAATCAGTTCCCTCCCCCAAAGTGACATTACCACAGCCGTCATCTGATTCTAAAGAAAACAATAAGACCCACCCATTCTGTGATGTCATGGCTCCTTTATCCTTCCCCCAGCCTGAGTGCTGTTCATTTTATTCAGTAGTAGTGTAGCAACACCAGTGTTTGGAAACACAGAAATTTGGTATGCATACTTGTACATTCTGTACGACAAATGATGCTTAGGTGGTGTATCGCTTGCATACCTCTCTGTTGTATTTGCACCAGATACTGCTAGTGTGCAGTGTGGGAATAGAAAGATTAAAACATTACCCTGGTATCAGAGGTGGCAGTGCAACAAATTCATAGTGGCTTAACATGAGAATGGCTCTAAACAAGTACCATGTGAAACCTGAACAAGCACCTAGAATTATTCAATGCAGCTTCCACACCTTAAGTCTGAAAATGAATTCACATTCTCACATGAACAGGAGTAGCTGCATATTGATGGCTAAAAGTATATGGGCATGTTGGGTGGTTACTACACTGCAAAACTGGTATGTAATGGTGGAGATATTTGGAAGGCATGAGCAAACACACCAGTATATTAAAGCCATAGCACCAATTAAACTGGAGGCTGGCAAATAGATTTAGTAAGGGATTTTATCCATGCACAAATATTTCAACAGTGATTCTTTGCAGAGGCATCCATTATCTGACTCAAGGTAAGTTAACCTTGATGTCCTTTATTTAAAAAAAAAATCAATAAAACATTTACTTTGTTATAAGTGACTTCTGGACACAAGAAAAAGAAAGGGGAAAATATAGCAATGTGGTTTGTATGTACAAAGACAAATCCAGGGACACTACAAAAGGTTTTTTTTTGCAAACCAACCAGTGGAGTGGAAACATATGAATGCAAACACTGCATACCAACACACTTTGCACATGTGAATCTCAATTTTTAACAAGGTGGAAGCATGAAGTGATACCTTAACACTTACATTAATAAAGATCTAAACTGGTTAATAGTATAAATGTGTTATTCTTTAGCTCCTTGGTGCAAGACCTTACTGGATCTGATTGCAGTCAAGTAAGGCCATGGCTATAGTGCAGCAAAAAATGTCCCCTCTAACAAAGAAAATGCTAGAGCAAAGATTAAATTACATGAGTCAAGCACCCTGCTGAGATCTGCCAATCAATGGAATTACCTGGTCAAATTACCCTCAGGACTTTGACAGCTAGGGAAGCTAAGTGTTATGGGGGAGGAGAGAAGTAAATGGACCAGAATTCATTGTCTCACAAATTAGTGCCATTTAAACTAAATTAGAAAAAAGGCAGCAGTAAACAGCACTTTGAGTGTGTTCTGTGGCATTTGCACTGTTTCTGTTTTAAGTAGTCATCCAGCAGCAGGGAATGTTACTTACACTGTTCTATTTTACTCAGTACTTTGTACGCATGCAACATCTATGAAATGACAGGAACTTTAGTCAAATGGAGGCCTGCATGATGTAACATTTTTGAGCCAAACAATGATTTCTGGGATACTGTATGGCATCCTGAATTATCCAAACCATGTCAATATGCCAGCCTCCAGGTGGTCAGTCTGGAATTACTTATAAAAATATTTAAAATCCTGTAAATAATCCCAGAGTGCTGTTAAAGTGTAGGAAACACCATGCCATGATGTTTTAAACATGTTTTTTGAGTCTGTGGGTGCGGTACTCCATTAAGGAGAGACACACCAAGTTGGGTGCTCTGAGATTAGAACATGTGCCTATTTAAATTTACAGACTACAGAATGCAGTACTTAGCACACACACCACAGTTCAAGCCTGACATCAAGATGACTTCAGGTAATGTTATAGTAGATAACATCTGCAGTCCTTATTCAGGACAATAGTTTGGAGGGCTGGATCAACTGCAAGGCCCAAGACAGTGCAAAACCATTCCATTGTTGAAGTCACATTTACACTCTTCTTTATGGAGAGACACACCAAGTTGGCTACAAGGAGATTAGAACCCCCATCTATCTTAGTTTGCAGACTACAGAGCAGAGTAATTTTTGCACATGCCACAGTTAAAGCCTAACATCTGAATGACTTTAGGTAATTTTATAGTAGATGACATCAGCAGGCCTTGTGCAGGACAAGAGTTTGGAGGCCTGCATCAACTGCAAGGCCAAAATACATTACAATCCCATAGCAGTTTGGAATTAGCACTTATTCTTTATACACACACACACACACACACACACACACACACACACACACACACACACACACACACACACACACACACATACACACACGTGTCTGTTTGCATTTGGATTGGCAAGCCTGTGTTCACAATCAATTTGTCCCATCCATGAGTGAGTGCACAACATTATATATTACACAACTTATTCAGTTGTGAAATCCAGCAGACACAGGGGGGTGTAGTGAATGTGGGTATTGTTGCTGGCGTAGATACAAACAGATGGCTTTACAATATATGTACATGTTCTTATACTGTGACATACATTTTCAAGGTTTCCACATGCAGTATTAGGGAGACATGTAGTCTGGAATAGGGCATTATAACTCTCGACGGTCCAGATGTCTGCAGCAAGTCCACAGGTTTGTATCATATTTATGTGTGATTCACATTAAATTGTGGTTTGCTATCAAATGTGGCATCATTTAGTCATGATGTGAGAAAAGACTGCCAGAAATCTGAATTTCAGACTTCACAATATTCATCCAAATGCAACACATGTTATTCTATGTACTTCCACGTTTTTTGTAAGTGCATCATTTAAAGTAGAGCCATTACTTTTGGTCCATTATCCAACAGTATCTGTGGCTTAGTGCAACTTTCGTCTCTATGAGTTGGGTATATAGGGGACCACAGACACACACACACACACACACACACACACACACACACACACACACACACACACACACACACACACACACACACATGCACACACATATATTATATATATGGAGGTGCAATGCTTACATCAGAGTCTTAATATTACATAACTTAAGATTCCAGCCCACTCCTATCTGTACTCCAGGCCAGGATGTTATTTGTTTCACAATCTGACCACTATTCCTGTTTCTGCACTGCTGTGCTTCATGAAAACTGGCTAAAGTTTATTAAATTGGTTGTAGACATGTGACACAGTGTGCAAATGTGGAATTAATATCTGAAAGATGTTAATAATAGTATAGCAGAGTATTGAGGGGCAAGCAGAATGTAGGGTGCATGCATACTTTATAAAGTTCTGGAGTAGGTCCACCATTTAGGATTGGCTAGCTATAATGCATTATGCCTACATAGGACATAAGTGACATGATTTAAAGGCCCTACTTTAATGAGTGATGCTGTGATGTGCACAACATTGCACAGCATAGCTATGCAAAACTGTATATTAATTGAACACATACGTCTTTCATTTATAGCTGTCTAGCTCATGACTGGAACGTGGGTGGTCTCATCGTGTGAACAAGCTAAGCCACGACCAACTATTTACAGCAAGCGTCGCACTGTGCAAACATAAGCACTAAACACAAAAACTCCTAAAAGAGACATGACACACTCCACTGATGTCATCCACATCCACTAGGAATATAAACACTGTGGAGGAGCCTACACAAAGTAGATATCTGTACACAGTTGTTCCCTTTATCAGTTCAACACATCCATGTCATTTACTCCTCATTTGCATAATATTCATGCTGACAGCCTAGAAACTACATGGTTTATAGTTGTGTAAGCTGGTTAACAACACAAAAGCATGATTGTGCAGACCCTAGGCAAGGTCTCACAGTACTTTTGTCTAGAGCACATTATACTTTCCTTTTACAATTTTTTTTTATGTTAAACATGTTTGCGCAAGGCAGTGCATAGTGCAAACATGCAGGAATTTAAAAAAAAATAATATTAATCTAACATTATTCCTGCTGCTTTCAGACATCCATAGTGTCTGAATCAAACATTTATGTATGGGACTTTATCTTTTCAGTGGAATTATGTCCATATCTGTGGACTTTTATATTTCCTTCTTTCTGTGTAGACTCCTGTAAGAGGAACATTTTTGTGTACACTACTCACAAGGGCATAAGTTCTTCCTGGATGCGTTACAGGTTGTTGGATTGCCCTACCTGGTTAATTTGCATAAAATGCAGCTACTTTAGTGAAAATTTGCATTGCATGTAAGGTTCCATAGTTGTACATGGAGTTTATTGAATCTAAAATAGTTTATGCCCATGTGTGCAACGGGGAGTGATATGCACATGGAAAAAAAATTTGTGCAAGCTTTATTGAATTTCTCTGTATATCCTATATGGGACAAATATATATATATATATATATATATATATATATATATATATATATATATATATATATATTCAGAGACACTTCAACTGTGTAAGTAGGAATGTGGTATACATGGCCAGTTGTGAACACTGCCCAGCTTTCTACATTGGAAAGATGATTAGGTGGTTTAAAGACAGAATAAATTAACATCTGTTAGATATCAAAAATGAAAAAGCCGCCAATGCATTGACTAGGCACATTTTTAAATGCCAAGGGCATGTTTTTAAATTTCTTGTCTTTCAGCAATTGAATAAAGATGTACAAGGAAGGATTTTAGAAGTACACGTGGATATTTGTGAACTAAGGTGGCAGTTGCGTTTAGATGCTACCAACTATCCAGGTATAAATTATAATGTTAGTTTATCAGCTGTTTTAAAATTAAAGTATATTTTAGGGTAGTTTTTCTAATGTTTTTAGCCTTGATATGGTTGTGTTTCTTTAATGCTTTTATTGTTTTACATATCTGATTGGTTAATTAGGTAATGTACCATGCCAATTAAGATGTTTGTGGGAAGTTAAAGTTTGAGGCCTTTGTTAAGTGTTGTTCTGATGAAGTCCTAATAGTGTTTGGATGAAAGTGCTAAACTTGTTTGTGGAATAAAATCTGGAATTCAGCAGTCGTGGCCAGTGGTCTTTCTTTCATTGGTGAGCCTTTGTTCTCTGGGTTACTGAATTCTGTGAAAACCAGCAATTGAAAACTGATATTGAGAAATAATGTCATTAATATAAACCAAAGATTTATGAGGAACTTTATCAGCAGTATGAACCAGCTATCTTTTTTTTCTTGTGGGAAGCAAATCACAGTTTAGTAATGAGAAAGAACTATTTGAGTTAAACAGGCTAGAAATACTAACAACACTGGATGCATTACATAGGCAAACACACCTGATTCTTGAAAAGAAATAAGTTAAATAACTTTGGATTAAAGAGTTAACAATAAAAAAAATGTAATATGGGAAGTCCTTAATAAGAAAGTTGTGCAAGTTGTACAAAATGCTGATATTATGAAATTGGTAGAACAATATCTTACAAAGATGTACTGTATAAGGAATGACAAATTGCAGAAAGATATTTCTTTAAAAGGAGTGAATGCAGCAAATTGTAAGGGTCTGTACAGCCAGTTTCCATGTTTAATATTATTATTATTATTCCTCTTACAAACAGTTGAGTGAAGAAGAAAGAAAATACTTTTTGATGGATTAATGAGGGTGTATGGAACGAGGATATTTGCTGTGTCATAAATGTTTTTATGGAAAAAGAACAGTAAGACTGATTTACAAAACTAGAAACGTATGCAATATAATATTGATTATACAGTTATGAATATTTTACAAGAAAGATTTGCAACAGTTTATAAGGAAGGATATATTTTCTGCATGGTAAAACATTTTTTTTTAAATTTTAACTAAAACCAGATAATAGTATAAGAGAAGGTCAGCAGGGGAAAGAGTATGTAGTGTGACGTTAGATGTATGACAGCATTATGGATAACAAAGTGGTGAAAATGTTACTTTTTATACTATTCCAAAGAAAGTGGTTGGAATTTTACAATCATTTTATGATAGTTCTTGGGTGAAGCATCTTGTAAACAGTAGGCAGGTAATAATGTTAAGGCTAACAAAGGTGTCAACCATGGTAGACTTATATGGAAACAAAGGTGTCAGCCATGGTAGTCTTATATGCACAGTCTTTTTGGCCTAGTAATAAATGGAGTTATCCAGTATATAAATAATAGATTTAGCAGAGATTGATATAGTATATGGGGTTGGCTGACCTCCCTTTGTTCTGAATTAGTGGACAGAAATAATATTTAGGTAAAAGAACTGATAGCATGTTTTGGTAGCATACTGAAGAGTATGGGGTTATAGATGAATAGGGATACCACAAAAATATGTATTTTAATTTAAATGAAATTGAGGTTTCAGTAATAAAATTCACTTGTGGAGATACAGCAAGAGTTTATTACAATATTTGACTATCATCATTAAAACAGACAAATTTGTTAAAGGGCCTAAGGTTCATGCTAAAAAGGCCATGATCCCTTAATGTGCCTATTTGTGATTCAGAGACATGTTAGCTGCAATGAGATAAGACCTCATTACTGGCCTTTTGCTTGCCTCTAAATCATATTTTCTTCCATGTCATGCTAGTAAACTGCTGCTTGTGTAGGCAATGGCATCCCCCATTTCAGTCTCCCATGTTCACAAGTACACACAACATGAACACACAGACACAGACACACACACACACACACACACACACACACACACACACACACACACACACACACACACACACACACACACTATTGTTCCTGTACCTGTGCTAAACATGTCTGCTTCCTATGGTTATCCTTAACCCATAATAGTAGAAATACCATTACAGCACTTATCTATTAGGGCATGGTGGTCTACTGAATTCCTCCAACCCAATCCTCATACTGCTGTCAGTGCCATTACAGCAATTCATGAGTAATTCCTGATTGTCTAGTGTATCCCTACCCCAGATCCCTGTCCTGAGATTGTTGCCATTTTGGCATTTTAAGGGTAATCCCTGTTGTTCTAGTGAATCCTTTCACCCCTATCCCAGTTGTTCTGTCAGTGCCATTATTGCACTTGTTTTAAGAGTATTCCATGGTGTCTGGTGTTTTCCCCCACAAACAATCACCAATGTGCTGTTGGTGTTTTTCTGTGTTCAATACCATGGCTTGGTTTGTGGAACTGCTATATTAATCTAGAAGGCCAAGAGATTTCTTGAACTGCTTGGCCATGTAAAGTCCTTCCTGAATTCAATTCTAGAGAGACAGCACATGCCTAATTAGTATATGCCTCTCCCCAGAATCCCTTGTTACCATTCAGCTTGGCTGTGGGGACTGCCCTACTCAGCTATGTGCATCTTCATGGTAGACTTTACAACACCATGTTAGGTTAGTTGTATATCAAGAAAAGATACCAGAAAGTGTGCTTGGAGGTGTACACGTGTCTGTACCTCATTGAATCATTGAATCATTTTCTTATCAGAAAAAAAAATGTATTTAATATACTCTGTACTTTTATGGAAGTTATGTTGCTTGGGGGGGTTATTCGTTCCCAAGAAAGATAGAAAATAATTTGTTATAGTTATATTTTTCTGTTTTATGGGGAACATGACTGTGATAAAAAGGAGGAGTTTTATAAAATACAAAGGTTAAGGCTGGTATAGCCAGGAATCCCTTTTGTGTTATATACATTTTTTTTTATTCTGATTCATGTTAATCAGCAGACAATATCTGTTTGAGAAAAAGCATTGAGAGTTATATTTAGGCACACATTTCAGGCATGGAGAAAAAAGCAAGTTAAAGTGATAGGAGATGGGGCTGTCATTTTTTTAACTTAAAGAATGGAAGGTGAGATTGTGGGATAAAGAACAGTATGGCATGACATGGTAATGAAAATATGTTATAGGGCTGATCTATGGAACAACTTATTAGACATAGTTAACACATTCACTCCAATGGTGCTCAGGAAGTTTACACTGTAACTTCCAATGGGTGGAGCCTAAGCCTTTTGAAAGAATCAAATTATGTCCTCACATTTCAAACAAATGTTCATATCTCTGAAACCATAGGGGTTATTAAAGAACTCTAAATGGCAAACCCTTCAGCGCAAACTATATTTATAGTGGTAGTATTCTTTAGATTCTAGGTCTTAAATTGAATTTTATTCAATTTTATTTTATTTTTATTCCACCCCCGACAAGGAAACCACCGTGAAAAACTTTTCAAAAGCAAACTTCACTTTACTTAAGACTGAGGTGGAAAGTTTCAAAGCCCCCATGTTAAAGGATAACACTGTCCAAGCTGCAAAATCCTTTACTAATGCATTCTATGGGCACCTACAAGAATGTATGGATCGTGCTATCCCAAGCAAAACCAAGACTCACTCTTCCACGGAAACCAGTCTGGAGGACTCCTGCCATAAACAAGCTATACAATAAAAGGAGGAAACTAGTACAGAAAAGAGTAAAATCCCAAACTAGGATCCCTCATAAAATTATCCAAGGCGAGCTTCGAAAGAAAAATTGCCAAAGACTCCAAAGATAACCACAAGGCATTCTTTAGCTATGTTAAGAATCTAAGTGGCAATGCTCAGATCTGCTCGGAGTTAGTGAAGAATGGCACAAAATACACTGAACCGACCGATATCGCCAACATCCTGGCAGACAGGTTCAGCACAAACTTCATCCCTCTCTAACCCCCAAAAGGGCCCATAACCATACCAGAAGAAAGTAGAGCCCCTGAAATCCCAGACACTCAGGTTAAAACAGCCATCTCCAAAGCCAAAAACACATCAATGGGACTGGATGGTGTCCCAGGCTGTGTCCTATATGAGCTCAAAGAACTAACCCCTCACCTAAACACACTATTCAAACTCAGCCTCTCCACAGGTTACATACCCATAGAGTAGTGCACAGCAATAGTTATTCCAATCCACAAAGGTGGAGCCACAACAGACCCCAGGAACAATAAGCCTGACTACCTTGGTCTGCAAGGCTATGGAGCGCATCATCATGGAACTCATTAACAGAGACATTGGGAACCTCCAAACTCTGGACCCTACCCAGTTCGGCTTTATTAAGGGCAGATCATGCCTCCTAAATCTGGTGGACTTCTTTGAGACAGTTACCAAGGCTATAGATGAGGGAAAGGTGGTACACACAGCCTACCTAGACCTTGCAAAGGCCTTCAACACCATTCCCCATTCTGGTATTATAGACAAGCTCACCAGCCTGTACATAAAACCCTACATCACAAGATGGGTTGCCAATTGGCTCATGGACAGAACCCACATGGTAAGAGTTGCAGGAGCTAGGTCTGACTCTAAACCGTTTACAAGCAGCATTCCCCGGGGCTCAGTCCTAGGACCCCTCCTGTACGGCATATACTTCTCAGAGGTGCAGGCAAGCCCAGGAGGACTATGGCTGACCAAGTTCATAGACAACTGCAAACCGGGGGCTATAACTGACTCTCCGGCTGACACAAATGTCCCCCAAAAGGGTCTCACTGAGACAGATACCTGGTGTCAAAATCAAGGCCTCAAGCTAAATGCCAAAAAGTGTACAGTCATCCCCTATGGAAAAAACAAAGTGCCCACAAACTACCAAATAGGTGGCAGTCCCCTAAATATGGACCCAAGTAGATAGTAATCTCTCCTTTGATAATCACATTGCCAAAGTGGATAGAAAAGCCTTCTACGTGGTCCACCTTATCACAAAAGGATTTGCATCCAGATCAAAAGAGGTCAATGTGCCCCTCTACTCATCACTCATCAGACCCATCATAGAGTACAACACCCCATTTGAGATGTACCTTACAAGACACCTGCTAAGGCTGGAAAGACCACAGAAGTACCTAAGCAAGAGGATCACTGGCCTCAAACAGATGCCCTATGCAGCTAGACTGAAGAAACTCCAGCTGTACTCGGTTGCATACCGCCTACTCAGAGGTACTCTCTGCCTGAAATACAAGGCCATATCCAACCCAGAATTGATGGACATGCTCCACCTAAAGAAAACCTTATCCCCTCAAGCCACATGCTCTAGGGGTCTAAACCTCAACTCAACAATAAATAGGACATGCTGGAGGGATAGATTCTTGTCCCAGAGACTTTCCATGCTTTGGAACAAGATTCCAATCTACATTAGGCAGATCTCCTCACTAACACTCTTCAAGATAAACCTTGACGAGTGGATGGGAAACAGAAGGTTTACCCCAGGGATCACTTCAGTGGTTCTGCTGGACAGAGGCACAGAGAGCTAGTCTTAGGGGGCAGCGAAAGCCAACACATTCTGGCTAGGCTTATAAATGCTTTCGGGCAGATAGCCTAGTACCTACCTATGAACATATGAACCTATAATTTACAGTAAACACAGTATGTATTAAGTTTATAATATTTTGTAAACAACTTAAAATATCTCAGCAACCACTCAAGATACACAGATAGATAGACACATACTGCCACAGCAGCATTTTATTCATTTAGCTGAGAGTTTTTATATGAAGCTAAGGATTTCTGTCTGTGTTACCTGGTTGTTGAGTTATTTAGAAAAATGTGAAAATTATATTTATATAAATTAATATCATAAAAACAACAGTTAATATTTATTTACCTCCACCAGACAGGGGTCAAATATTAATGCAGTTGAGTTTGCCATTGTGTAAGCTTTAAGATGAAATATTTTAAACTTTGTACATAGCATGGTTTTGGAATTATTGATGCAAATATGAACAAACAATATTTGATGCCTAGAGGCATCAGTCAGAGTTAACTGCAGATGCACATGGAGGTGTCACTCGGTTGTAATAAGTTATGACGAATATTAAAAAAGAGAACAGTGAAATATCAACAGGAATCTAAAGATTTTCTATGGCAGTTAGCATTGAATAAGCTGCTTCTAAATGTTGTAATGAAATATAAAAAGTTGAGCAAAGGATGTGTGCTGATTGCAATACAGAAGAGTTAAAGCCTCATGTTTTGTGGGATGTCTCAGGATTCAAAGATTTTTGGAGAAAAAGTAAACCTTTATGACAACAAGATGGATAAGAAAAAAATGAAGTTTATGATATTATACAAGTTCTCCCATGGTTTAATTTTCCAAATGCGTGAGTTCTCCAAGGTTGTATTGATAATTTGGATACAAGAGATTTTTAAAAGTTTGTGGTGCTTATGGAAAACTACGTATGCAGCATTATTATATAGCAATTAAAGGGATTTTGTTAAAATGTTGACAGAAATTGTATTTTGGTTATGAGTGAAAGTTGATGTATTTTGGTGTTTTTTTTTTTTTTTTGTAAATGTGAAAAGATAGCACCTCTTTGTAAGTATCGTGTCATCTTTTATATCCACTTAAGCTACAACAAATTCAGGCAGATGGGACCTCAGTTTAATGTTTCACTCAAAGGATGACACACTGAAGAGTCCATCACCCACAAAAATCCAGTTATCTGTGCTGGGGAAAGACTACATAACCTACTCACCCTACAGCATCAAATGTGCATCTGTGTGCATATAACCACAATTAAGCAAAGCCAATATACATTGCATTAGTGCGTATCCATAAATCTGCATAGTCAATACTGCAAATCAAATACATATTACACATGAACTGTTACTTTTTTTACATTGCCCTTTTAAAGATTTCAGAAACCCTGAACTCTTGGTGTTGCTCAGTGTAAAACATTTTGGAGTCCCACCTTTAATGTTAAGTGTCTTGAGTACTCCTATAGTCACTTAACTCTGCATTTGAAAGCTTGTCACACCTAAAGTAGATGGCAGCAAGCTGTGCAATTGGTAACAATGATGCACATAATTTACTACTGCCTTTGTGGCTCAGGTTATGACTGTAAATTATCTGTGATGACCAGTTAATTTACATGGTTAAAGAAAAAAATGAACAAATTAAAAAAAAATAAAATGATCCATTTTCTAATGCCCTGCAACTGAAACACATTTAAAAAGAGATAACCCCAGGCTCATCTAGAATATGCAATGCCTATCAGCTCATATTCCTATAACAAAAACTGTAAAGACCTCCAAATGTTGTTTAACTAAATTTGTCAATGGTTTCTCTTCTGTCTTTGCTATGAGTATCACTGTTCATTCCTATATAGAGACATTAAATAATGCTCACACCTCATACTGCTCATCCTAGCATTCAAACTGTTTACACTTAATACCTGTCTACAAATGGCTTCCAAATTGCATAAAAATTGTAATATACAAAGTAACACTAAAAATACATCTGCATAACTCCCAAACACAGCCATAGTTGTTTTTTCTAGTATCCTGCCATTCCTGGCTCTGACATGGCACAACTCTATATTGATGATTAAATATAAATGTCTGGCCCCATATGGCTATTTCACCTGACATCAGGAGCAAGCCATCAAGACGGGTCCTTTCCTGTGCTCCTCAAGTTAGACTTGAGGAGCGAAAAAAAGGCCTCTTAGTCTATTCACTAGAGCAAGCCAGCAAGATGTGTGTCCCTTTCTACATTGCTCAAGTGCTTGAGGACCAAAAAAAATGTAACAAGTGTCTCACTGTAGTTTAAACACCATACAACCAGTGCTGAAGCTCTTCAGTCCTAACTGTTAATTTACTATCAGCATTCATTTTTGAATGCTGGTGGTGCCCTACCTGCTGATCTGCCATCTCCTGATACTGCCTCCCAATATGTTACTCCTGACATGACTGCCACCTTCACTCCACCACACCTATGCTTCCCCTCCCAGTTATACAACAACAACCAGAAGGTTTAGAAGTTTTCATGGAAGTGTTTGCATAGGTATTTCCATTCCCCAGACTTCAGTGAAATTTTCCTCAGGTAAATAAAAAAATACTTAAAGTGTGATGGGAGATATACAGGTAATTATAAACATGTTTTGTTGGTAATGCAACAATTAGGTACATTTTAAAAATTCTCCACAGAGTACTTTGCCAGGAATGTTGAGGGAGCAACTAAGGAAATGATTCTTTTGAGCTAGGCTAAAGGATTTGACTTGCCTAGACATAGTAATGTTTTTCTACATTTAATGCTATTTGCTGCCAAAAAAAACAACTAACAAAAAAGTGGAAATCAAAATCTAAACCAGTTCTAATTATGCAGTAAGTATTGTAATGGTGATAAAAGACTTTGACATAGGATTTTTAGATAAGGATAGGAACAGATTAAATAGAAAATACATGTAGAATAATGTTCAGGAAAAGGAGTGAAATTTAAGAAAAGGCAAGATTTGTGCAATTTATGTAAATAAGTATATGCATACTGCATGAAACTCATTAGAATGTATACAATGGATTGTTTTCTTTTCTATAACTGTACTTGTGCAAATGTCATTGTTTAAATTGTGTGAATTTAATAAAAGTATTTATAAAAAAATATCATGGTCAGATCACAATCTGACGATGCACATCCTTTACAAAGATGATAGGATGACTTTCTACCAGATATCTGGAGCCCAAGTTCCATCCCTTCTCTCTAAAAATAAATCACAATGCTATTGCTTCTTGCAATAAAAGTTACATCAGCTTCAACTTCCCCCTCTCCCTTCTCCCCTGTCCTCTCTTATCTTACTTGTTTCTGTCTTGCCACTGACATCCTTCACTCCTTTGTCCATTTTATTACTGCTACCTTCCACCTTTGTTCATTTTGTCTTCCTTCTCAAACAAACATTCCTCACTATAACATTCTTCATCCCATTTTATTTGTTTTGTTTTGGTACTTGGAATAACCATATAAATAACTAAGCTAAAAGGGCACTTGTACATTTCATTGGTGCATGTTTGTGCAAGCGGCTTTTAGATGATTTCTTTTTATCATAGTTTCTTCAACAGACATTGAATTTTATTGTGCAAACTAGAATGCACTCTGGTGATGATTTTCATTTTTCAAAACTTTATCTGACAATGAAGTTGGTATGCATAACTTATGGGATGGTGTACCAAGCTCCTCACATGGGGGTACAGGCTGCTTGTCTCTTAAAATGTCTTTTATTGATTTCCCAGTTACTTGAAGTTGGAAAACTGGAGACGTAAGACTCATTTTACTATTTGTAAACGAAAATGGTGAAAGTTTACAAAAGTACTCATGCTTATGCTTTGTCTTTTAAAATATTTGAAAGATTGGCTAAGACATTTTAAAGTATAAAATAGTATTACTGTTTGTTTCTGGTGTGTGTGTGTCTGTGTGTGTGTGTGTGTGTGTGTGTGTGTGTGTGTGTGTGTGTGTGTGTGTACACACACACACACACACACACACACACACACACACACACACACACACACACACACGCACACACACACACATGGACATGGCTGAAAAGAGTACCTCTGAATTAGTCCACTACACTGTCAGGAAGTTATTAAAATAAAAATGATACCCATATCCTTTTTAAAACGTGCACAAGCAATCCCTTTATTTCATAGCAATGTGGTAAATATTGATTTTGCAGTCCATATTCATTGAAATTTTGATAAAACATCAGTACTGTATATTGAGATAGGTGCTAAGTGCTGTACTTTTGAATAGTATTCTCTTCAGTGATGCTAATAGAACCAGTTGTACTCTTTAGGTGAAGCTAATGGATAAAATCTTGTATCTGCAGTTCTTATCTGGATTAGACTAATTACAGGAAAGGGGGAAACAAGTGCAAATGTGGACTTTTAAATCAGAAAGTTGAGAGAGATGGAAACACTGCCCAAACGGCCAATAACTCCAATTTCTGGGCAAGAAACCACTCCTTATGTGGTAGATAGGTTATCAAGTGCTTATCACTCCCACTGATAAGCTAAAAGGCTTCCCTCCAACACAGGAAGGTTTGGTGGGGAGGGGGGCTCAGGAGCTTACAAACATCTGGACTAGACTATTTACAGGAAAGGCAGGAAACAAGCTTAGAATTTTTTTTTTTTTTTTTGTTAGTAAAGGGGAAAAGGTGAAAACCGGAACAGAAGATAATTCAAGGTTACGAACCGAAGTGGGTTGGCCTTCTTAAGTGTTCTCTCTGCATTAGGTAGAATGAACTAATGACACTAGATTGGGAGGAGTGTCCCAGATCAAATTTACAGTATGGGCGGGCAACTGCAAATCTGTAGTAGTTTCTCTATACACTTGCATTCTTATTCTCAAAGAAACTGGATATTTTTAGAGTTCCCCACAATTATGAGAAGTGTTCACATATAGCATACTACAATCGTAACAAATTACTTCACTGGAACAGCCTTTACAAAAACGATCTTTACGAGACTGATTACCACAGTACATAAATTTAAGATGATAGATGGGCAAGATGGCATTCAGGTTATTTTGATTATCAGTGTGTTTCGATGTTCTATACACTTTTGTAAGAGGTGAGGAATAAGGGTTTATATCATGTTGTCAGAAACACTAATTGTCAAATCATTAGTCATTGAACCCACTTTGCAGAAATCTCACTTTGTCGAATGGCCATTTAATTTAAGTTTTTCATGGGAAAACAATGGTTGGCCATCATTGGAAATTTGGCCTTTTCCCCACAGTAATGGGATCTCAGAGTTGGCATATTTAGTTAAGGGGATGTAGGGTGTGGAGGGCAAAGCCCCCCACTTCGGTGGGTTTTAACTTTTTAGAATTTTGTGACGGGCAATATGTTAGAGAGAAATTGTATTTCCCTGTGAAAACCATTGATTAAATGGCCATTCAACAAAGTGAGATTTCAACCAAGTGGGTCCATTGAATAGTGATTCGATAATTAGTGTTTTTGATGATGTGATATAAACTTGTGCAATAATGCATACAACACTGCATCATCAATGTGATTGCTGTTTCTTCATAGTGTTTTACTTGTTTCACCCTTATTTATGCACATTTTGATTCCATAGCACTGTTATGAAATATAAGAAAGAGTTCCTTATTGAATAGCATGATTAGATGAGTTTATTCCCTGAGAACCCTATGTTTCCTTGAATACTGGCAGTGCTGCTCCATGTTAATCATGCCCTTCCTTGTCCAGGATGATCATCATAAGAGTACACTGTCCATTTTCATTTCTGCTTGTCCCCAGAAAGGAAACTTTGTATGTGTTTAACGCCAATGAATTTCGATTTTTTTAGAGTTTCATACATCGTATCAATAAGTTCCATACTGCATTACAGAAGTCCATTTTACATGACATAGTATTGCCTAATGGGAGGTGTTACTTAAATGCTATCTTCTATATTGATTCATAACTGTTGGTTTGTAAGATTGTATGCTAATAGATTGGGTAGCATGACAGCTATTGCATGTAACTTTAGATCAGTGAAATCCACACACTTTGTTTAAATGAGTATAAAATACCAGCATTAAGAAATAGTGTTTTCTGCTATATCACATGAAGTATTGCCTTCTTCATTTTTGCTAGCTGTTTATGGATATGTAGGTTTGCTAAAATTTTGCCAAGAGTGGACCATTACATAAGTATACCCCATAATGGTTTTAGGTAAATTTCTATCATACAGGTATATGAGGTAAAAGGAAATCCCTAAATATTTGGGTGGAAATGTGCAGCATCTAAAGAACAAAAAGGTTTGTCTACACTAGCTTTAGTTGCTCAGTTGATGGGATAAAGGAACAATTTAATATTCTTATAGTTAATCTTGAGTGTTGTCATAGTCTAGATTTTTCCTCATATGGCAGCTGATATGGGGATATTAATTTTGGGGATCCTCCGTCAGCAAGCAGCAAACCAAAGTGCATCAGTCTGAGTTTCTGTAAATAACTGCAATGAGGAGAAGAGTAAGGATAGTAGGCATCCTTGTCAGATTTGCCTTAGCAGCCAAAATGGTGAAGACACGGCATTCCCAGAGAGCGTTCTGCCAAAGGGGAAGAGATACAGCACCTTAACTGCAGTGGCTATTACTTGAGAAGATGTTATCAACTTTAAAAATCTCCACATACAATTCCATCTTATAGAATTAAACATCTTTAGAAAATCTGTTAGTTTGGCATTTGTTGGACCACATTTGCTGTAGAACTGCATAAGTTACTAAGTATAGAGATTATCTCTATTAGCTCACCCTTAATGAGATGTGCTCGGTTAGTATTGACTGCAGTAGGGAGAAGGATAGCAAGTCTTGTTGCTATCATTTTTGCAGAGTTTAAATTCAGTGTTGACCAATGAGATGTGCTCATCATTTTCAATTCTATGTGCCTCTGTCCCTGGTTTAGAGAGCACCATTAGACATGTACCTGACGAGAAGATTCCCTGAAATAATTGACACAGTAGTCCAGAGATTTCCATAAACGTTTGTAGAAACATTAGAGGACAGGTTATCTGGTCTTTGAATTTTGCCTGCATGGGCAGCCTTAGTAGCCCATTATACAGCTAGATGTTACCAAAGCAAAGAGAGAAATTGTGGGTATGCTGGGAAACTGAGGAGGTGTAACCACTCTGTGCACATCTGCTTATTATAGAGGATGGTAACATTCAGGTCTGAGTGTAACTTTGCATATTAGTTTTAAAATGCAATCAAGAAATATTGGAAATTATCTGGCCTCATATGCATACTCTTCAAGAATCATTCATTGCCACATATAAACCCCCTAACATGTTATTCACTGTGACTGACTCACTACATCATCAATGATTCAGCTTCAGGCATGCAACTGCCAAGTCTAAATCTTTACCTTTCCTGTAATTAGTCTAATCCAGATACAGATTTGCTGTATCCAAGACTGTTTGTAAGCTTCTGAGCCCCTCCCACAAGCCTTTCTGTGTTGGAGGGAAGCCCTCTAGCTTATCAGTGGGAGTGATAAGCACTAAGTAGCCTATCTACCACATGAGGAGTGGTTTATGGCCCAGAAATTGTAGTTATTGGCTGTTTGGGCAGTTTTTCCATCTCTTTCAACTTTTCTGGTTTTAAAGCCCACATTTGAACTTGTTCCCTGCTTCTCCTGTAATTGGTCTAGTGTGTTCATTATGCTGTATCCAAGACTGTTTGTAAGCTTCTGAGCCCCCCTGCCCAAGCCAGATCTATATTGGAACATCGAATATTTAACAGTTTGAATCACTAAAGGTCGACTCTTATTGATTGAACTGTTAAAACAAATGGTGTAGGCAGGGGGGCAAGGCCCCCTGTACCCCCACACCCCCAGCTACTTAAATATACCAACTCTGACCGCACTACATTGAAGTAAATGGAAATCTCCCCTTACAGAGATTTCCGTTTACTTTTCAATGTTCTGGAGTTTTGCTATTCTCATGTCAACAATGTCACATTTGACATTGTCGGCTATCGAGAATTCAATATAGACCCCCCCAAGCCTTTCTGTGTTGGAGGGAAGCCTTCTAGCTTATCAGTGGGAGTGGTAAGCATTAGGTAACTTATCTACAACAAGAGGAGTGGTTTATGGCCCAGAAATTCTGGTTTATTGGCCATTTGGACATTTTTTTCCATCTCTTTCAACTTTCTGGTTTAAAAGCCCACGTTTGTGCTTGTTTCCCCCTTTCCTGTAACTAGTCTAATCCAGATACAGAGTTGCTGTATCCAGGACTGTTTGTAAGCTTCTGAGTGGTGCCAAAATCTGCTCTTCCATTTTCCCTAAGATCTACTAGTTCTCTCCACTCCTGCACTTATACTAGCCTATTAGTCTAGCACTTTACCAGACTTCTTGTAGCGATTAGTGTAGCACACAAAAGTGCTACCAGCACTAAATGTTTTAAAAGGAAACAAATCCAGTACTTATTATCAATGCTCACCCCTCAAGGCATGACTAAAGGTCAGTTTCTGTGCTTTCTCTTATTAACCTGGTGAACTTGGGCATCCTGAGGCAATATAGCAACTGCCTCATCTACACCGATGACCCTCTCCTCTTACCTCAGACTTGCAAGAGATGCACTTACATATCCAAATTGGAAGCTACGCACTCTCCAGCCAAGACCAGAATGGCTGGTCAAGAGGAGAAGGTCAACACTTGCACCAACCCGCATGGAACACATAGCCCTACAGAACACACACCAGCACTGCCTTCACATAAAAATACAAACCACACACTCACCTTCGCAGAGGCTCTCAGTAAAAATCTACCCCAGCAACAGAGACCTCCAAGGCAGAAACTCACTCGACCACCACAACACAACACTAATCATGAGACACATAACTCTCCTAAACAGTGCGCCACTACACCAAAGCCCCTAAGGCAAAACAGCATGCCCAACACACTAGTCATAGATGACTTGATAGTGAGGCATACTGATGTCCCACTCACTAGGTTGAATAAGGAGAAAGTAACAGTCAGCTGCCTGTCAAGTGCCAGTATCCACCACATAATGAACACACTCGGGTCCCTCAACAACAGGTGCAAATATGACTCTGTCATTGTACATGTGGGTGTGAATGACCTGAGACGTACCACCCTGGACTATGAAAAGAGACATGGAGGAGCTCTCAGATTATGTAGCCCAGGTGGGTATGACCCTAGCCCTGAGCAGCATCCTACCATCACCTAGAATGATACCACAGTACAAGCAAAAAATGATTGATTTCAACAACTGGCTAAGTTTCTGATGCCATTTTAAGGATATCCAGTATCTGTCTGCTTGGGATGACATGATTGACAAACCTTGATGCTTTGCCACAGATGGCCTGCATCTGTCACCCCTGGGCTTCCGGATACTGGCCAAGGCTATTGTCACCCCTATAGTGCCTTTTTTAAGTGGTATTCCAAAGACCAAATTACCACTGTAGCAGCTACAAATAAATGCAATCTGAGGGTCATGCTGCTCAATGCTAGAAGTCTAAATCTCAAAATGCACTTGCTCAAAGCACTCCTTAAAATGGAGAACATTGACATTTGTGCTGTATCAGAGACCTGATTCAAGGCAGCAGAAAGCACCCCTGCACTACCAGGCTATGACTCATTCTACATCTTTTGCCCCAGAACTTGGACCAAAGCTCCAAAGGTAGTGGTGTTTCCATATTCATAAAGGATGCGCACACCTCCAGACTGTTAGCCAAACATAATACATCAGAGATACTTCAGGTGCAGCTAACATTGAGTAAGACAGCGATTCAGGTCGTAGCCTGCAATAGGTCTCCAACCATGTCCCAAGACTCACACTCCACATTCCTAAGCACCCATGAGAATATTAGGGTTCCAACCTAACACTCTCTTACTAGGTTACCCCTTCATTAACTGGGAAAATTATTCATGTACCAATACACTTGCCCAACATTTTCTGGAGTTCATTAATTCCATTGCCCTGGATGAGCTCGTTCTTACCCCTACTAGTGGTAGCGACATCCTTGACCTGGTCATTACTAACATGGGTGACCATTGCTCTACACCAATAGTCAGCTCCTCCCTGGTTAGATCTGATCAAAAACTAATCACCTTGGAAATCCACATCCCCCCCCTCCTCCCCTCCACCGCAAAGGTAACCACAATGAAAAATTTCTCCAAAGCTAACTTTGGGCTCCTAAAAACAGAGGTGGCTAACTTCACGGCACCCATGCAAATGGAGAATAGTTGCATGACCGCCAAATCATACACCAATGCACTGTATGAATACATACACAAATGTATGGATCTTGCCATACCCAATAGAACCAAGACACTCTCCTCCATAGAAAGGAATCCAATCTGGTGGTCCCCTGCCATAAACAAACTCTACAACAGAAGGAGGAAACTGATGCGGAATAAGGTGAAGTCCCAAGATTGGAAAAACTCCCTTATCAGCCTCAACAAAAAGTTGAGATCCCTCATCAAATCCTCTAAAGCTAGCTATGAAAACAGAATTGCAGCAGATAGTAAAGACAACCACAAGGCCTTCTATAGTTATATAAAGTATCTCTATAGCAATACCCAGATTTGCTCTAAGATACTGCATAATGGTACCTACTAAAATGAGCCAACAGATATTGCCAGTATGCTGGCTGACAGATTCAGTGCCAACTTTACCCCTCTCCCCCCAAAGGACCAATCACAATACCAGTAGATTGCCAGGCACAGAGTATTACTGCTGCACAGGTTAAAACAGCACTGTCCAAGGCCAAGAATACAGCTTCTATGTGACCTGACAATATCCCTGGCTGTGTTCTACATGAACTACAGAGTGAACTGGCACCTCACCTGTGTGCCCTGTTCAATCACAGCCTCACCTCAGACTTTGTCCCTACCGAATGGTGCACTGCTACAGTCATCCCTCTCCACAAAAGAGGAGTGACTACAGATCCTACGAACTATCGCCCCATTAGCCTGACGAGTCTGATATGCAAAGCTATGGAACACATCATCATGGACCTAATAAACAATGATATAGGGAATCTCCAAACTCTGGATCCCACACAGTTTGGTTTTGTGAAGGGTAGATCATGCCTGCTCAACTTGGTTGACTTCTTTGAGTCAGTCACCAGAGCTGTGGATGAAAGCAAGGAGGTTCATACAGCCTACCTTGATCTGGCCAAGGCTTTTGATACAATCCCCTACTCAGGAATCATAGAAAAACTCATTACGCTAGGCAACAACCCCTATATCACTAGGTGGGTTGCAAACTGGCTCACAGCTAGAACCCACAGTGTGAAAGTAGCTGACTCCAAGTCAGACTGCTGACTAGTCATGAGTGGAGTCCCACAGGGTTTGTTCCAAGGACCTCTCCTGTTTGGTATCTACTTCTCTGAAGTTCAGGCCAACACAAAAGGACTCTAGCTGACAAATTTCACAGATGATTGCAAGTTGGGAGTTATTATTAACTCCCCGAGTGATGTTGACATAATACAGAATGGCCTCACTGAGAACAGTGAGTAGTGTCAAAACCATGGCCTTAACCTCAATGCCAAAAAATGTGTTGTCATCCCTTTTGGGGAAAACCCGGTTCCCATGAATGGTAATCCACTGAACACAGAAGGTGTTATAAGAGATCTGGGAACACAGGTTGACAGCAACCTGTCTTTTGATCACCACATTGCCACTGTGGTCAGAAAGTCCTCCTATGTGGCACATCTCATTACTAAGGGTTTTGCATCCAGGAAGAAAGTGATCATTGTCTCCTTCTACTCTTCACTCATTAGGCCAGTCATTGATTACAATGCCCCATTTGGCATGTACCTCACTGGACACCTGCAACAACTGGAGAGGCAACAAAAATACCTCACAAAGAGGATCCTAGGCCTTAAACACTTGTCCTATATGGACAGACTCAAAAAACTACAACTATTCTCTGCCTCATATCACCTACTTAGAGGCAATCTCTGCTTGACTTACAAAACCATGTCTGACCCAGCTTTGTTAGAAATGCTACATCTAAAGAAATCCCAATCCCTCCATACCACACACTCCAGAGACCTCAACGTCATTACCACAATTAACAAAACATACTGGAGGGACAGGTTCATAACCAAGAGACTGCCCATGCTATGGAATAGACTTCCCATACATGTCAAGCAGAGCACCTAACTGAATCTTGATGAATGGATGGGAAACAGAAAATTCACCCTGGGGATAACTCCAGTGGCTCTACTTGACAAAGGTACTGGGAGCTAAGGTCGGGTGGCACTATGCCAGGGTAATCATATGGCTAGGCTTGTAAAGGCCACATGGCCATTAGCCTAGTACACACCTATGAACCTATGAACCTATTTCTCTGTCTCATTTTCCCCAGCATGTTGGCCTTCTTGGATGACCAATCAGTGAGTTGCCTTCCTATACAAATGCACATGTGGTCACCACAGTTATTAGTCCTCACAAGGCTTTATGGTGTAGTGTACTGACAATCATCACAGGGGCTAGTGGTTTCTGGACACTTCAGCTACTTTAAACACTACTGTGATTTATTATAGTCATGTCAATCTGATTTGTGAGGGACATGTTATGTGGCTGTAACAAAAACATAACAGTATCTATGATGAGATTTTATGTTACAAATATAAAATAATTCTGCCATGTAGATAAGGCCAATTTACTAAGAAATCAGATAAAATAAAACAAAATGTAAAGTAAAGCACTACAACACTTGATATTTAAACAGCAGGAAATTTATTAAAGCTTTAATAAATTTCTTCCTGTTTAAGTATTGAGATTTCATGTTACTCCATTGTGCATAATATATATTTAATTTTCAAGCATAGAGTCCTCATAACAATAAAGTTAGCTGTCCTTGAAACTTACAGTGTATCAGGCAATGCTTGTACATAGTTATAGTGTGTAGTTGTTGTTTTGTATATTCATATTTTGCACAGACAATTGAATTAATATGGACCCTTAATTAGATTTTATTGCAGGACTAACCACCCAGCCATCTGAGCGTTGGTTCTAGATGACTGTTAGTGCTGAAAAGGCATCCCCCCAGATGCAAGAAGCTCCATGCAAGAATAAGACTATTCTTGCATGGAGTGGTTCGTGTCCATTTAGAACAGCAGCACACCTTGCATATTCATGAATGTAGGCAATAAATAATCATATACCATACCTATCAACCTCTTACTGCATGACATCTGGAAAAAAACTGACATAATTGTGGGACAGAGGTCACAAAACAGGGGCATATTTGAAATATTGTTGTTATAAACTGGCAATGTTGCTGTTGTAACAAGGTTAGTTGTAACATATCTTTTTTTAGGGATATGAGGTCAGAAACACAAATGAATGCTAGCAGTTACTGACTGCAGTCCCCAGAGAATGCTACTGATTTTCCAAAGACAGAAAATGTCTGAGGAACACATCAAACATAGGAGTCCAAATTCTGGCCATTCTGTAGATAGCCTTACAGGTGAGAGTTATGTCAAATATGTAACACTGTCAGAGTTAAAATCACACAGGAACTCCATATCAACACAAACCCTATTAGACTAGCATTAATCAAAATATATAACAGCAATACTTACATCCTGTCCCTATGCCTGGAACATTCTTCCCCATTCTGTTGGTCTGTCTCTACAGATTTGGTTGTAAGAGGTATTTCTAAATACCCTCTGTGATGCTGTTCACACACCTCCATGAATTCCTCCTCAGTGGCAAGGAAAAGGGCCAACACTCACATGATGTACTCAATGATAGGAATGTTTTGCCATGCCGTTGGCTATATGAATAACAACACAGCTGTCCTGCATGCAGTTATCAAGTGGGGGACACCAATTGGTGCACAGGCCATCAGCTGCTCATGAGCATTATTTACAACAAGCAAGCTTCTGCCTATGCAAAACAGGTGTACACTCTACATTCTTGAGAGAAACAGTGAAAAGAAAAATAAACACCAAGCAGGACATAGCCACCTAAACTTGAATAAAATAAATGGGTATGTCAAACAAGTATGCATATAATGAACTGCAGTAAGGGGTATGTAAGAATGGGAAATAGTAACTGTAACATATATGTCTCAACAATACATGCTGTACTGATATATTGCTGAGCAGAGCCTATGGCCACAGCATCTGTGTCTGTCTGCAGTGACATAGATCATAGGTCAGGCCCCTGAGACACCCCAGGAAAGGATGGCTTACATATGACTACTACTGTAGTGTGTGTTGAACAATACTGACTGTGGCAATGCTTGGCCAGCTACTGGGATGTGGTACATATCCATATCTTACTTGTGAATAGAACTATGATAGACTTGGTTGTGTCAGAAATCTGAGAAACCTATACACGGTATTTGTATAGTAAAGTACTGTTGCACATGTGTGTGTTGAACTGCATGTGATATACTGAGCTCATACCATTAACCTGTCCAGTGTTATGCACACTGACCATATATGTGCCTCATATTTGCAGTTATTTACTCATACAGTTGTGTTATGTCTGGCAAATCATTGGCAAATATGTGAAGACTGACATTACAACATCTCCTTCTTTTTTTTCTGGCTGTTCCAGTGGATCATCTGTTGCCATTTCTGTCCTCTGCAACCTGGTCTGTCACACCACCCACCTGCATTTCCTCTCTCACCACATCCAAGTACCTTTTCTGAGGCCTTCCCCTTTTCTTCTTACCTGGCAGCTTCATCCTTACCATCCTTTCCCCACTATATTCAGCATCCATCTGCAGCACATATCCAAACTGATGTAACCTTGCCTCTCTGGCTTTGTCTCAAAACTGTCCAACATGGGCGGATCCTGTCATATACCCATTGCTAATCCTGTTTACTCTCATCACAACCATTGCAAATCCTAACATCTGCAACTCTGCCACGTCCAACTCTGACTCATACCTTTTTGTCAATTACACTGTCTCCAACCCATATAACATAGTTGGTCTCACTACCCTGTTGAAGACTTTCCCTTTCACTTTTACTGGTACTCGTCTGTCACAAATCAGTACTGATACTCTTCTCCACCCTCTTCATCTTGCCTGTACTCTCTTCTTCACCTGCCCTCCACAGTCATCATTACTCTGAAATGTTGATCCCAGTCATTTATACTCACCAACCCTACTCCCTGCATCCTCAACATTCCACTACCCTCCCTCTCATTCACACACACAGATATTCTGTCTTAGTCCTGCTACCATTCATTCCTCTCCTCTCTAGAGCATATCTCCACCTCTACAAGGTCTCCTAAATGTGTACCCTACTCTTAGTACAAGTCACAATGCCATCTGCAAACATCATAGTCAATGAGGACTCCTGTATGATCTTGTCTGTCAACCTGTCCATCACCATTGCATATAAGAAAGGGCTCACAGATTATCCCTGATGTCATCCCACCTCCACCCTAAATGCATCTGTCACTGCTGCAGCAGACCACACCACTGTAACACTACCCTTGTACATATCCTGTACCAGTCTTACATATACCACTGCCACTCATGACTTCCTCATACAATATCACAACCCCCCTCTATGTAACCTGTCATATGCTTTCTCTACATCCAAAAAGACACAATTCAACTCCTGACCTTCTCTGTACTACGCCATTAACACTGTCAGCTCAGAAATCACATATGTAGTGCTCTTACCTGGCATGACAACATACTGCTGACCACTACTCATCACTGCCCTGCTTAACCTAGCTTCCACTACTCTTTCCCATGACTTCATGCTGCAACTGATTAATATTATCCCTCTGTAGTTACTACAGTTCTACACATCAACCTTATTCTTAAAATGGTACACAAACACTTTCTCACCACTCCACATGCAACCTCTCACTTTCCAAGATATCATTAAACAATCTGGTGAAAAACACCACTGCTATTTCCCCTAAACACCTTCATGCTACCACAGGTATGTCATGTGGACCAATAGGCTTTCCAGTATTCATCATCTTCATAGCTAGCCTTACTTCCTCGTTGGTAAGCCATTGCACTTCTTGATTTACCATACCCACATCACCCAACCATCTCTCTCTCTCTCTCTCTCTCTCTCTCTCTCTCTCATTCTCTTCATTCATCAGCCTCTCAGAGTACTCTGTCCATCTGCTCAACACACTCTCCTTGCTTGTGAGTACATTTTCCTCATTATCCTTTATCACATTATCTGCTGCACCTCTTTCCTAGCTCAGCCCCTCTGTCTAGCCAACAGGTACAAGTCCTTTCATCCCTCCTTAGTGTCCAACCTGTCATACAAGTTGTCATATGTCTCATCCTTAGCCTTTGTCACCTCTCTCTTTGCCATGCACCTAATCTCCTTATACTCCTGTCTACTTTCCTCATCTCTCCAACAATCCCAATCCTTCACACCCAATCTCTTTCTCTGTATACTCTTTTGTAGTTCCTCAGTTCACCACCAAGTGTCCTTGTACTCCTTCCTCCATTCACATGACAAACCAAGCACCTTTCTAGCCATCTCCCTTACTAGCTCTGCTGTACTTACCCAGATATTTGGTAAATCGTCACTGCCACCCAGTGCCTGTCTTAACTCTTCCCTGAACTCCACCTCACACTCACCCTTTTCCAGTTCCCACCATTTGATCCTTGGTGCTGTCCTCACACTCCTCTTCTTCTTGATCATCACCATCATCTTACAGACCAACAGTCTCTGCTGCCTAACTACACTGTCCACTGTCACCACTTTACAGTCTCCAATCTCCTTCAAACTGGCCCTCCTACATTGGATATATTCCACTTGTGTGCATCTCCCTCCACTCTTGTATATCACCCTATGCTCCTCCCTCTTGTTATAGTATGTATTCACCACAGCCATGTCCATCCTTTTTGCAAAATCCACTACCATCCCACTGTTTGCATTCATTTGCTTAACACCATACAGACCCATCCCTTCCTCATCTGTTCTGTTCCCTTCACCAACATGGCCATTGAAATCTGCTGCAATCACCACTCTCATCCAACTGACTTCACATTTCTCTTTCTCATTCATTGCACAAGCAACTTGCGTAGCAGATGCACTAAAAACATTCATCATTACACCATCAATTTCCAGATTCATAAACATCACTCTATCAGACATTCATGTGATCCTCCAAAAACACCCTTGGCATACTGTTCCTTCAGGATAACCTGTACCCCCCTTTCCCCTCCCATCCATACCCTGATAGCACAATTGTGACCTGCATCCGATACATCTAGCCATACTTCCCTTCCATCTGGTATCTTGCATACACAATATATCCACCTTCCTCTGGCCATCATATCAGCTAACTCTGTCCCTATACCAGTCATATTCCCAACATTAAAAGTTCTTACCCTCACTACCACACTCCTAGCCTTTCTCCTCTCTTTCTGCCATATGAATGATGGACATCCTCCAGGGTATGTCTGTCAATACAAAGCTTACTGTCCTATTGAATGACTCAAGTGTGTTACAGCAATATTAAGACAGTGTCACTAATTTTGTCAAATTGCCCCCCATGTATGTGTGGTGTCCTACAGATGTCCTGCTCTAATGAGTTGAGAGGGATGATTGGGCAGCAAGAGTGTAAATACAGTGTGCCATACTGACATAGAACAGAAATGTATATCAGGTATTACCTGTTCACATGTCAGTATGAGTAGGTGTATCTGCCTGCCTCACAACAACAGACATGAGGTGCAAAATGTCAATTAAATAAGCTGTACGTGTTGTACACGTTTGTAATCTTAGTTACTGTGCATCCAACAGAGTGACATTTCTACAGCTACTGGTTTTTGCATTGCCCTGACACAACCATGAGTACTAAAATGAGCATGATTATCTGTTTGAAATTGGAGAGGTCTCCAGCTGTGTTATGACTGTGTGTCCATGCCTACAACAAACAGCTATATGAACATCAACATAGCTGTATGGACTCAGCAATACCTTACTTGTAAAACCTGCTTCCACCAAAGTAGATTAATTCACTTTGCTGGACAGCAGCAATACGCAAACCACAGACTTGGTCCCTATATTGGCTGTACAGGGCAAATTAGGAGCAGGCACCAACTTGGCATCAAGTCAGCCTTTGTCTGATCAAGCATATAAGGTCACAGGAGGAGTACTGTAAGGCTAACTATGAGTACAAATTGGACACATCCACCAAGGCCAATCACAAGGCCATTATCACATATGTCTGCAATCTCAGAGGCAAAAAAACAACCCACCTTGTAATGGAGGTCAATCAGACCACATACACACACAACATAGTTATAGCCAACCTGCTGCAGATAGGTTTAGGGCAAACATCACCCCCTGGCTCAGCAGCACTATAGGTGCATATGCACAGCACCCACACCCCTCCCCTCATCACAAGTGAGCAGGTACATATTGCCTACTGAAAGGCAACAAACATAAGTATCCATGGGACCTGATAACATCCTTGTTCTCATCCTACATGAACTCAGGCATGTGCTCCCAGCTCCATTACCCATTGTACTCACACCAAGCCTTGGCACCATCCACACCCAATCTGCATGGAAGATGATCAATGTCATCCCTCTACAGAGACATGAATGAGGAGTAGAGTATTATGAAATTAACTAGCCATCATTTGGGGGAATATGACACATCATGACCAGCAGTGCAATGCAAGCAGATACAGTGTTGATATATTATAGGGGTATGGTGTGGTTGTGAGTGGTGGCTACTGGTATTCAATGTAGCTGTGCAGGTTCTGTACATACTGTTGACAAATGTATGAGGTCCTGTGATGTGTTTCCCTTTTCATGTCTTCCAGGTGCCATGTTGCATCAGCAAAGGTCAACTTTCTCAGCAACTGAGACAAATATAATCATAGAAGCCATACTACAGAACCATGATATAATATTTGGCTGGAGCCAGCAACATCTGCGGGAGAGGACTGGCATGTGAGATGACCTTGTTCACAGGGTAAATTATGTTGGCCTGCATGCACATACATATGAGCAGGTCTGGCATCATGCAAATGACCTCATACTCCATACCCAGCAAAGGGCTGCTGTAGTGGCCAGGGACCGCACAGCCACAGGTTGGGGCCCCGCCATGCAGCCCCCACTGACACCCACCAAGGAGCACCTCGGCAACCTTGGGGCACCCATCCCAGTACAATATCAAGGTACAAACCCCCCCACATGCTGGAGGTGGGTGGCACCCAGACAATGGATGAGGAGTGTGCAGATAAGGCCCCAGAGGAGATTACTAGACTAGTGTAGCAGACATACTTGTATTTGTAGAGTATCTACTTACATGTGTCATGTCAGATTGTAGTTGTGGATGGGGTTTAATAATGCACAGAAGTGCACATCTATGGTGAAGGACAGCAAACTGTGTACTATTGGGGGTTGTATTGCAAATGTGCAGACATGCTGCATCCATTCTGTACCAATGCCACAAGTGAGTCTGCTGACAATGCTTCTCTCCCGCAACTACCTAGGTCTCTCTGGTCTGCATGTGAGATGGCAGCCTGAAACTTGTGAATATGAAATTGTTCTGTTGTGGTTCGTCAATATCCCAGGCATGTGAAGGCCATGCAATGTACCATGCACACAACTGTCACTCAGCCATAGTGCTTTATGTGCATGTTCACTTGTGGTGGGGTTAACTGCACTGCATCACAGTGGTCATGACAGGGGCCTATCTGAAGAGAATGTGACATCCTTGTAGCATACCTCACAACCTGTCATTGCAAGACTTCTGGACAGAGACCAACAAAATGGGGGAGGACAAACGACCTAAGATAGCGACATGTGTGAAACATTACTCTCATACAGTGGATATAAACAGTGTACATACCCATGTTATGATGCCAGGTGTTTGTGATATATATATATATATATATATATATATATATATATATATATATATATATATATATATAAATATATATATATATATATATATATATATATATATATATATATATATATATACACAAATTGAGACCACAATATGTCATTCCACACCTTTTCCAACCTGTAATGTGACCTATGACATGAACAATTCACTTGTAAAACCAATCAATCTGTTGGGCATCAAATATGGAATATACAAACCTTACAATAAGAAGGATGCATATGTGTGCACACCCTTCAAATAATATTTTAATGTAGCAGCTTGTGATTTACTGACAGCATTCAGTCTGCTTGGGTGCACACCTGCCATCTAGTAAAGGCACTCTGAGTAACACCAAATAACAGTCTGCTGTCCAAGTAGGATATTCATGACATTTGCTCAGTTGCCTGCAACAACAACAGCCATGGCTTACAAACAGCTTACAAAGCAGCAAAGGGATCTCATATTTAAAAGGTATCCATCAAGAGTAGGGTACAATAACATTACCACAGCATTGCATACACCATGGAACACAGTGCAGACAGTTGTCAAAAGGTGGAATGAATATGGGGCAACAGTGCTGTTGAAAAAAAACTGACATTCCCTCTAAAAATGACAACAAGACATGTCAAAACCTGGTCAGAGAGGCTTCCAGGAGACATACAGCAACATCGAGGGAGTTGCAGGAATCTCTTGCAAGTACTGATGCTGTGTACTACATGTAAGAACACTCTCCCATATTCTGCATATGTCTGGCCTATGGGGTAGGGTCAGAAGATGTAAGCATTTCTCCACACCAAAAAACATCCAGGGGTGGATACAATTTGCAATATAGCACATCAACTCTCCCAAAGGCATGTGTGAATATGTGTTATGGTGTAATAAGACTATGGATCGACCTCACATCCACAATACCAAAAAGTATGTGTGGTGCACAAGCAACACCTATCTTAACCTGAAGACCAACATCCCCATGGTGAATCATGCTGGTGGCAGTGGCCTGCTGTGGGGATGCTGTTACAAAGCCAGAACTGGGCCTGTAGTCATGGTGGTGGGAATTCTGAACAGCTCCAAATAACACCCACATCTGGCCCAAATCCATCAGGCGTCTGCAAGAACACTGAGGATGGGGTGGTGTGTCAGGCTTCAACATGACAAAGTCCCGAAGCATACATCCAAAGCTACCTAGGAATGTCTCCACCTGAACACACTCATGGTTATGGATTGGCCCAGCCAAAGCCTAGACCTACACCAGATAGAGAGACCTGATGAAGGCTGTGCACATGAGCTGTCCTTGCAATCTGGCAGAGTTGGGTGACCTTTGCATGGAAGAGTGGCCAAAAAATGCCAAGTGAAAATGTGCCATGCTGATAGACATCTTCACAAGAAGAGTGAATGCTGTAAGTCACTTACAAGGTGCTTCAACAAAGTATCATTTTAAGGGTGTGCACACGTATGCAACCACCATCTTGTACATGTTGCAGTCATTATATTTTGCACGTAACACATTTGTTTATCACTTGGATTGCACAGGTCATATGTCACATGAAAGGTGGGTAACATATTTGAATGCATTATTGTGGTCTCATCTTATATATTACAAGAACATGGCATGTTAACAGGGTTGTGTACACTTATATCCACTGTAAGCTTAGAAGGTTGGTGGTGCAACAGGAATTGTGTGACCATATATTTACTGTTGGTTTGGAGGTCTGACACTCAAATGTATATCATTAATCAGTGATGTCACTCCTCAGATCATCCCAGTTATGTATCATAGAAACACAGGGGTTATGAGAGACAGAGCAAACATATGAGCCAGACATCTACACACCATGCGAGGATCTGTACAGTTTTAAGGTATGTCCTGTAGCACTTGCCACTGTGCTATACAGGTGAACAGCAATGATGTGTACATGGGTGCAGTCTGTGCTGGGAAAGGGCCATCACCTACTAACACTAATCACACATCCAAGAGCTCTATATTGTTAGTTACATGTAGTAAAATTGGCTGCAATGCATGATGTTGAGGGCCTTGTGTCATGCATGCCACCATTTGGGTAATGTGTGGTCTGTGTAACAGATTTGTGCCAGCTCACCTGTTCACCTGTAAGTGTGTGTGCATGTGTGTGTGTGTGTGTGTGTGTGTGTGTGTGTGTGTGTGTGTGTGTGTGTGTGTGTGTGTGTGTGTGTGTGTGTATGTATGTGTGTGTACCAGCCAACTTCAAAGTGCAGGTATTAATGTACATATGTTGTCTTCCACTCACAGGGGGTGATGGGTTTGGGGTCCCTTCTGCTTGGAAATGGATGTCATTATCTCTGCAGACTCTGATAATGATGATAGGAATAGTGAGGTACAGGTGAGGTTATCAGGGGCTGAATCTGTGCCATTGGTTGGCATCCCACTCTTGTCCACACCATCCTCTCACAAAGTGACAATTCCCACATATACCTTGTCACCAGTGGCCACAGATGATGGACAGTTGGCAGGTGATGGCATTGAACAGGCTAGTGTGAGGTGTGAGTGTAGACAGGGCCATAGCCAGAGTGCAGACAAGGTCTCACACAGGCAGATGGACAGGGGTGCTCACAGGAGGACCACTACTCATCAAGCTGCTGTCACAAGTGCCACAGCAGGAGTCACCAGATGCATGTTTCAGGCTGTCACACAAGACAAACAGTCAGAGTGGTGGATTCAACTCTTCCTGATTTATGTGGTGGCATACATGGCCTTGTTGGGCCACAGGTCAAAATACTGAAGTCATAAATAGACGGTGGGGTGAGACCTTGGCAATCCTCAACCTTGGCATGTCTGTGCTACAGCATGTGGTGGGAGATGTGCATCAGCCATGTGGATATAGATCAGCACCAACAACAGCTGAGAGTCTACAGGGCCATGCACCTTCACACTCCCATAGTGGCAGTGACACCAGCACTACCGATGGGGGGTTCCTTTCCACATCACACTGGAGCAGGCCATGGGCACATGATCCTCTCCAGTTCCATCAGGTGCACACATCCATCAGACAGCAGTCACCATCAGGAAGCAGTACTGCACCTGGCCTTGGGCCTAATGGTGTCAGTGATACCCCTCGCAGGACCAGTTCCCGTGCCCATGGCCAGAGACAGTGAACCAGACCCCCTGCCATGTACAGTCCACAGCTGTCCAATGTAACCCTGTATAGGACAGCCACATGGCATGACTGTGCACATAAATACACACACAAATCTGTATCGCAGCAGGTCACTTCCAGACACACACACAGCACCTTTGCACAGACCCTCTATTGAATACCCCTCTACACACACACACATGATGTCAACCATATGGCCCAGTCTAGGCCTCTGGAAAGCCCACACCACACCCTGTACATATGACAATACCTGTGCCACATCCCTGTCATCCATACCATTGATACAGGGATATACTAATATGGGTTTGATGCATAGGGTAAATATAGTACAGTGTAGCTATGTTATACTATGCAAGGTGCTGTCTGCTTGCATTTGTTATGGGTACACATACAGGTGTATGTAACTTATTATCCAGGATGCATTATTGCTGTTAGTACCACTGACTGAATGTAGTCTGACATGCTGTATTCTGTTTGTGTTCCAGGTGTCTGTGTGTCTGCAGGATGTGGCCCTGCAGACATTCCTAAGAGGGAGTATGGCAGAGTGGGAATACACCGACCATGTCATAGGCAAGGCACAGCTTTATATGTACATGTACCAGGTGTGTATGCATGCAACAATGTGTGATGGACACTGTTGTCAGACAGTGTAACCTTGCATACATACCAAGTGTCACAGACAGATAGCCTTCAGATATGTCAGCTCACTGTTGTGTAGTACCACAGGCTCATACATATAGACAAGTTACTGCAGTACTGTCAGCAGGTCCCTCAAAAGCATAGCCATTACATTAACTGCAACAGATTCATCTGTTAACACCCGTTGGCCCTGCCATTTCTTTCCCATACACTCAACTCAGATGCAGTTGATGAGGGCATGCATGATACTGTGTATGACAGGTTTGTGGTATGTATTCCAGAGTTCACCGGGTGGAACAGGGAGACAAAATGGCATATCCTTTGCATACACACAGTAAGGGCTGACACTGGAGATGTGCACACAGTAACATTAACATAGTTTGGCAATATACACAGACAGATTAGTAAACCTACATTTCCACCTTGATGTACTGTGCTACTACATACACATGACATGCCCTACATAGATTATATGCATGGGACATAATGCAATACCTCTTACAACACATAATGTTCTGAATGCCTTTGTGGATGGTGAAACAAACCACGAGGAATAAGATGCGGAGTCATGTATTGCTCCTACAAGCCTGGACAAATGATAGTGTAACAGACATTGTATCAGCATAATGTTTCAGTCAGGTATGATGTCTGATGCTGGCATGTGTGTCACTACACTCACTGTGGCTGATTTGGCAACAATATCACATACATGGGCATTGCTAAGGGACACAGACCACATATAGGTTGCAGACATCTGGATATTCCATAGTCATCTGTACATAGGACTGGTATGGTCTGCACAATGATTTAACATGCTGCATGTGAGGCAGATGATGTTACCACTCTATATAAATGAATGCCATTGGAAGGTGGTAAACAGGCATGGATGGAAAACAGATCAAAATGGTATCAGCCAAACATGATATGATTTTCACCCAAAGACACACACACACTTGCCAGTATTGAGATTAGAACCCCTACCTATGTAGTTATTTATACTATCGTGCTATGCAGTTATCAGATGCACCACAGAGCTTACAAGATTTCACCTAGTCCCAAGGTACTTCTAAGGAGAATGACGTCAGCAGGCCTAGTAAAGTAGGGTGATAGGAGGTTTACAGGGTTTTACAAAAACAGTCAAAATACCACTGAGAAAAAACACACAACAACGCCAAAATGGTACCAGGAGCAGGAAACCAGTTGAAATAGTCCACAAAAAACATCATGTAAAATATAAGATAAATTCATTTTCCTCACAAATTTCTTAATGTCTATGACAGTTTTGCAAAAGTCTGCTTTCTTTGTTGGAACAAAATTAAGACCTAACCGTAAAACAATTAATTCATCATGTCCAAAATTAATATCAGTTAAATTTATGATATCAAAATTGTCATGTTCCCGAATTAGCTCTCGTCCCCTGAGGAGTTGGAACTCAAGAATGTCCGACTCCTTGTGAACACTGTTTTCTTCGCTGTAGAATTTTTCTTCCCTAAAAAAGAAGGGTTGTTATTAGAAACAACGGTAGGAGCATCCTTGGGGGCCTTAGATATAGTCTCGTTATTACCAGTCTTGTTTTGTTCAGTATCCATGACATTAACGTCAGGGTGAATAATGTTGTCCGTTGATTCAGAATGTAACCACCTTGAAAAGCTTCTTCAAAGCTTTCTGCATAGGACTTTCTGCATAGGTTCATACTAGGCTAACTGGCCTTGCGAGCCATTTTAAGCCTAGCCAATTATCCCTTGTGAGACTCAAACCTTGCACCTTGTGTTTATAAGGCAAACACCTTAACCATTAAGCCACCCTCCAAACCCACTTTAGACTCCTTAAGAACAGAGGTGGCTAACTTCACAGCACCCATGCCATTGGAAATACCTGCATGACTGCCAATTCATACACTAATGCACTGTACAAACATGTACATCAATGCATGGAACTAGCCATTCCCAATAGAACCATGACACTTTCCTCCAAACACTAGAGGCCAATCTGGTGGTCCCCTGCCATTAATAACCTGTACAACAGAAGGAAGAAACTGTTGCAGAAAAAGGTGGCATCCCAAAAGTGGTAAAACTCCCATATTAGCCTCAACAACAACTTGAGATCCCTCATGAAATCATCTAAAGCCACCTATGATGGCAGAATTGCAGCAGACACTGACAACAATCACAAAGCCTTTAATAGTTATATCAAGAACCTCCACGTTAATAACCAGAAGTGCTATGAGTTACTGCAAAATGCTACCTCCTATACTGAGCCAACAGATATTGCCAACATTCTTGCCAACACATTCAGTGCCAGCTTTACCCCTCTCACCCCTCCATGGGAACAATTGGAATTCCTGGAGAATGCCAGGCACCCGGAATTATTGCCACCCAAGTTACTTCTGCATTGTCCATGGCCAAGAATACAGCTTCCATGGGACACCACATTATCCCTGACTGTATTCTACATGAACTACAAAGATACCTAGCACCACATCTGTCTGCCCTGCCAAGTCACAGCCTCACCTCAGGATTTGTTCCTCCCAAATGGCACTGCTACAGTCATCCCTCTCCATAAAAGTGTAGCAACTACAGAGCCTGGGAATTATAAATCCATTAGCCTGATGAGTCTGATATGTACAGCTATGGAACACACCACCAGGGACCTTTTCAACAAACATATAGGTAATCTCCTAACTCTGGACCCCACACAATTTGACTTTGTAAAAGGGAAATCATGCCTGCTCAACCTGGTTGACTTCTTTGAGTTAGTCAACAGGGCTGTGTATGACAGTAAGGCACTGCATAAAGCCTACATCAATCTGGCCAAGGCTCTTGATACCATTCCTCAATCAGGAATTATGGATGAACCCACCAAACTAGGCATCAACTCCTATATCATTGGGAGGGGTTGAAAATTGGCTCACAGATAGAACACACAGTGTGAAAGTAACAAGCCCCAAGTCAGACTGCCAGCTAGTCACAAGTGGAGTCCCACAGGGATCAGTCCTGGGTACTCTCCTGTTCAGCATCTACTTCTCAGGAGTTCTGGCCAATGCAATGGAACTCTGGCTGACCAAGTTCACAGACAACTACAAGCTGGGAGCCATCATTAACTCCACAAGTGATGCAGACATCCTACAGAAATGCCTCACTGAGACCACTGGCTGGTGTGGAAACCATGGCCTGAAGCTCAACACCACAAAATGCATCATCAGCCCCTTTGGTAAAATCTCAGTTCCCACTAAGTACCACATTGATGGGAGCCCACTGAACATTGTAGGCATTATTAGAGATCTGGGGACACAGGTTGAGAGCAAACTCACCTTTAACCACCGCATTGCCACTGTGGTCAGGAAATCCTTCTATGTGGCACATCTCATTATCAAGGGTTTTGCATCCAGGAAGAACAATGTCATCATCTCTGTGTACTCTTCCTTCATTAGACCAATCATCAAGTATAATGGCCCATTTGGCATGTACCTCACTAGATGCCTGCAACAGCTGGAAATGCCACAGAAGTACCTCACAATGAGGATCCTAGGCATAAACACATGTCCTACACAGACAGACTCAAAAGACTGCAGCTATTCTCTGTCTCATATCATCTACTTAGAGGTGATCTCTGTTTGACTTGCAAAGCCATGTCTTACCCAGTTCTTTCACAAATGCTACATCTAAAGACATCCCAATCTCTCTGCACCACACACTGCAGGGGCCACCACCTCATTACCACAATCAACACAACACAACATGCTGGAGGGACAGGTTCCTCACCCAGAGACTGCACATGCCCTGGAATAGACTTCCCATACATGTCAAGCAAAGCACCTAAATGACGCTGTTACAGAGAGATCTTGATGAGTAGATGAGTAATAGAAGGTTCACCCCAGGGATCGCTCCAGTGGCTCTACTTGAGGGGGACACTGGAAAATATCAGGTGGCATAATGGCAGGACAATTCTATGGGCCAGGCTTGTAATGGCTCTAGGGCCATTAGCCTAGTACACACCTATGAACCTATAAGGGGAGTGACATCAGCATGACTGATAAAGTAGGCCAGTGGGTGGATAATTTACCAAAATACTTTTTTCTACAAACATACACATACATACACCCATACAAACATTTGCCAGTTCTAAGAGTAGAACCCCTGCCTATCTAATTATTTGCACTAAAATGTTAGACAGATATTGCACATGCTATACAGCTTACTGGACTGACAACTGGCCAAAGGTGCTGATAAGGGGAATTACATCAGCATGACTGATAAAGTATGCCAATGGGTGGAAAACGTATCAAAATACTTCTTTCTACAAACATACACACTTTCACACACACTTATATACCCACACAATTTGCCAGATCTGAGAAAAGAACCCCTGCCTATTTAGTTATTTGTAGGCTACAGTGCTACACAGTTATCACACGCTCTACAAAGCTTACTGGGTTGATAACTGGCCAAAAGTGCTGATAAGTGGAATGACATCAGTAGGAGTTATAAAGAAGGGCAGTGGGTGGGAGGCTTATCAAAATACTTCTTCTTACAAACATGCACACACACTCATTTGCCAGATCTGAGATTAGAACCACTGTATAGCTGGTGATTTGCACTATAGTGTTACATAGTTATCACACATGCTAAAGAAATTATTCGACTGTTAACTCGCCAAATGTGCCAATAAGGGGGATGACATCAGCAGGGCCAATAAAGTGGGACACTGGAAAGTGTTGTGGGTGGGAATGGCCTAAAACTGTTTCACCTACAAACAAATAAGCACACACACCCTTACTCTCACATACACAACTGTCACACACACACACACCACACAATGTTACCAGTATTGAGATTAGAACCCCTACCTATCTAGTTATTTGTAGTATAGTGTTACACAATTATTGTACATGCTACAGATCTTAGAAGGGAGATAGGTGTCCAATGGTGCTTCTAAGGTGAATGAAAGAAACAGATCATGTGAAGTAGGGCAATGTGAAGTGTATTGAGTGGGAAGAGTCTCCTAATACTTGGACCTATGAAGGCATGCACACGCACACACACACACACACACACACACACACACACACACACACACACACACACACACACACACACACACACACACACAATCACACACACACACACACACACACACACACACACACACACACACACACACACACACACACACACACACACACACACACACACACACACACACACACACACACACAGACAGTTGATGTGATATTATAAACTCAACTTCATCTCTGTTACTCAATGGGGCTCACCTTTTATGCTGGCACATGCAACTGATTACAACTGGTATGCCACTGTCCACAGCAGGGCATCACTGTATACCATTCAGGGTATCCATGTGTGTGACTCACTCTATCTGTGTCCCCTGTGTCTCCCTCTCTCTCTCTCTATCACTGTCTACCTCTAATTTCCTCACATCTATGTGTGTGTGTATGCTTGACATACATCTGTTGCCTATTTATATATATATATATATATATATATATATATATATATATATGTGTGTGTGTGTGTGTGTGTGTGTGTGTGTATCTTACACAACAGATGCAGTTATATCACATATGTGCCACCTACAGCTAGCTGAGGGTAATCCTGTCTGATATGTGTGTGTGTGTGTGTGTGTGTGTGTGTGTGTGTGTGTGTGCGTGTGTGTGTGTGTGTGTGTGTGTGTGTGTGTGTGTGTGTGTGTGTGTAAAGTTGAGGTGTACATAGCTGTCTGTATGCATGGACATATATACACCATACAGTCAAATATTCCAGTGTTGGTTCCAACATGTCCTGTGATTCTCTAAGTGTAGGATCGTGCCTAGTGTGACCTTCTAGAGTTAACATGGAACTCCATTCCAGAGATAGGTGGACTCCAGTCCAGAGTTTTGCGTGCTACTGTCATAGCTCTCAGGAGTGCACAGAACTTTCCTCAGGGTACTTGTTTTGTTTAGCAGACATTGTCTGACATATCTGTAGTCTGAAATGGCAATGTATTGTGTCATTACCTAGTGACAGACATCCTCAGATCATCACAGTGCTTTACCAGAGGAATACTAGTTGTATGATGCATAGGCCAATATTATGAGGGCAGCTATGGAAATTCTTACCCAGCAAGGCCATTTCTGAGGTGTGGCTACAGCCAGTGTAGTAATGACACACAGCTGTGTAAACAGTCTAGCAACCTGGTGATATACTGGCTGGAGATCTCCTGCTTGTGTGGTATCTTTCTAACCTGACATGTCATATCCTTGTGTGTGCATACCTCTGACCTGTACATTTTTTGGCAGAACGTTCAGGTGTTTGCCTAGACATCTCATCCTTTCTACATAACTTGTGTTTTTATGGCAAGTTAGTTGCATATAATTGAAGTGTGATGTTACAAAATAATACAGACATTACTGTTTCAGAATACATAACCTTCAGACCACTCCCGCTACTGTAAACCCCTCACCCTACCAACTTTAGCAGTATGCAAGGGCAATATTTACAACACATGCCTATCATTGTGCCTTTGTCCACTTTTATTTCTGCCCTTGTCCAGACATCTTGCTGTCAGAGTTTGGGAGTTATGAGTGTACAGAGTGCATTCAACTGTGCAGGCATGTCCATTATTTGTAAAAGCAAACATAAGAACAAGGATTATTGAGAATGAACACTGGCAACAGTACCACAAAGCACTTATATTCACAAAAGCCTTGGCACCTCTGCTACACATCCTTCAAGATGTCACTAATATGTGTAGTTTATTCTACATAGCACTGTGACTTCTAGGTATGTCAGTGGCAGAGCAGTGGATGTCATTGACATGCATAACAGTTGGCATTGCAGTTATCTGCACATGGCCCTGTCAAAGGCAGCACTGTACCTAGGGCAGTACAAGACGACTGCCAGGAAAATGTGCTGGCCAGATCCAGACAGTATTAACCACACATACACATAGCTCATTGACCCCTGAATATTGTGGACAGGCAACATGTTTTCATGTGTATTGGGACAGCCCTGCCAATGTGTGCTATGCTGCTATTTTCATGCAGACATATATGTTACTGCATTTGTGTGGGATATGGTGGGGCACATCTGTCAACTGTACACATTTGCACAGACTGTGCTGATATTTGCTTTACATTTTGGTTCCATTTACCATACTATTGTGCCCTGTCTTGGGGACTGGAGGCATATCAGTAAAGAGCCCAGGTGAGACTGTACTGGCATACATTTGAATTTCAGACTTCTTTAGTCTTCATGGCCTTATTGCAACAGCATGTCCTGCTGTGCTATCACTGTGTGAGTCTGTAGGGGGTTAATTCAACATTGCTACCATTTGTGTGCCTTTTCCAGGCATTTCTCTGACTTCCTGTGTGGGAGTGAGGGGTGGTTATGGGACCCACACCCTGACATCCATGCCTATGACCCCCGAGTTAATTGCACCCACACATGTATTGCAGTGGGATTTACCACCTTGGGTACTACTGCATAGTGTGTGGAGGCCAGTTTTGGCCAGACATTTACTGGTGTCTCACATAGCTGTCAGTTGTGTGCTGCTATCCCAGTAGGCCACCCCATTCCCTTGTATGCATGCAGCATTACCATAGATATGCTAGCAAAACATACTATTCCATTTATTTATTGTTAAGAAGACTAACTTACCTTGTGCTTACAGCAGTTGTGAGGATGGTAATTGGGGACTGCCTATGTTGAATGCACACAGTACACTGCCTATACATGGTAAGTTACAGGTAATGTTATGTGTGTGTCATACATTATACTGTGTGTGCAAGTCAGAGAGAGGTGTCAGTCCCTGGGGTCCCTACAGTGTCAGTGTGTGTGCTATGCATTGCATCTTTGTCAAGGCCTGAGCAACTGGGCATGCCTCCATCTGCCTACAGGAGCAGGCACAGGGGCCCTCCTTCTGTGAGTCCATCTGTGCCTGTGGGGACCTTGGCAATGGTGTTGGGCTGTGTGGCTCTTCCCCCGTGCTGTTCCTGCTGTAGCTGTTTCTGCTGGATCATATTGTGTAGCATGGCACATACTATGAACATGTGTGCACATGTGGCTGGGGAGTACTGGAAGGCTCCACCAGATATGTCAAGGCAGCAGAACCATGACTTGAGCATCCCAAACACATGCTCTATAATGATCCTGGTTTGTGTGTGTGCCTCATTATGAATTTCTTGTGTGTGTGTGTGTGTGTGTGTGTGTGTGTGTGTGTGTGTGTGTGTGTGTGTGTGTGTGTGTGTGTGATTTCTGATGGGTGTCATCATCAATGGCTCCAGTGTATAGCCCCCAACCCCACCATATGGCCATATGGGATGCCCCCAATGGCAAATGCCTGATACAGCTGTGACAAATGCCAGGTGTGGGAGTCGTGGCAGCTTCCAGGGATGCCAACACACACATTCATGATAATACCCTGGGCATTGCACATGACCTGGCAGTAGTTGGAGGGGAACCCCTTGCGGTTTACGTAGACCACACCCTGTTCACCAGGTGGTGCTTTGATTTGAATGTGCATGCAGTTTATGGCAGCCAGTACCTCTGCATATTCTGCTGCATGGAGGAAGAGATACATATATTGCTGATCCTCTCCTCACGGGTGTGGGAGAAGTAAATGTGTTCACCGGCATGTGGTAGCATGGCATCCAGGAACTGGTGGAGTACCCCGGATGCAGATGCCTGTGAGATCCCCTTTATGTCCCCAGTAGGTCTTTGGAAAGTACCTGTAGCTAGAATTCTTATGGCTACACATACCTTTGTATCCACTGGGATGGGATACCCTCTGTTGGTTCTAGCTCTGAGTTGAAGCTGGCACAGCTCAGTAATTTGCTGAAGTATGTCTCTGTCCACCCTGTAGTGCTCTACTATCTCCAGATCATGTAGCCCCTGGTAGGTTACCCTTGATCTGAACACTCTTCTCTTCCCTTCCTCCTTGGTCTGTTGTGGTGGTCAGCATTATCCTCTTCTCCACCATCAGCCTCTAGCACATACTGATGGATCAAAGCAATGTCAGCCCCAAACAGTTTTCTAGTTAAAATTCCCCCGCATGTATACACCAATGGTGCAGAGTTTGTGGGAAAAAACAGACTGTAAGGTGTTTCCATACTTTATACTGTTGTGCTGCATTTGCTGCCTGTATGATTGGCTGAATATGATACATTCCAGCTGCCAACTATATTACTCATGGCGTTGCTTTGGCCACTGCGATTGTTAGAGGCATTAGTGGTAATTTGTGCATGATTGCCTTTATTCTGCTGTTGCCATTTTTTAAATTATTTTTTACTTACATCTCCTTCCATTTTCAGCTATACAGTCACCTGCCAGCTGTATTATTGTGTGCTTTGCATGGCCCATTGTGAGTTGCAAGAGACCCATATTAGTGATTTCTACTTCATTTCTCCTTTATTGTGCTGTTGCCCTTTATTTTTTTACATATCCTCCCATTTTCAGCTATACAGCCACCTGCCAGCTGTATTATTGTGTACTTCGCATGCCCCATTGTGAATTGCAAGAGTCCCTTATCAGTGATTTCTACTTAATTTCTCCTTCATTGTGCTGTTGCCCTTTATTTTTTTTTACATCTCCTCCCATTTTCAGATATGCAGCCACCTGCAAGCTGTATTACTGAGTGCTTTCAATGGCCAATTGCAGGTTGCAGAATCCCATATTGCTGATTTGTACTGCATTGTCCTTGTTCTGTTATTTCCTTTTTTTTCCTATATCCTTCCTGTTTAAGCCCCATGGTTAGCGTAAACAGCAAGAAATTGTCCTCCCCTGGGCACTAACATGCTCCTCAGGTCATGGAATAAGACTATACAGCCTCAGACACATACCCTCACTTAGCTGTGCTTAGCTAAGCACAGACCCGTGCAATGGAGCTCCAATGTGCTTACAGCAAGCATGACACACCCTTTTCATGTTAGTTGCTCCTTCTACCTACACAATGGTGTTACAGCACCTATACGGTTAGGTGCAGTGTGACACTTAGAAAAATTCTGTGATTCAGTATAAGTCCCCTCATTAACATACCCCACTGTCTTAATCCATAGTTACTGCACTACACAAGAGCCTTCCCCTTAGCAACCACTGTTCCCTGTTATTGTTTTGATTCTGCTTGCCATTGAGTATAATGGCAAAATGCAGGTTTCTCTTAAAATTGACTTTTCACATTTTTTTATTTTCCCCACGATCCCGTTAGCATGGCTCTACCCTATGCATAAATGTCTGAGATCAGCCAAAAAAAAAAACTTTTGTTTTTATAAAATTAAATACTTTTCCATGCCAATGGCCATATATTTGGCCATTGGCATGCCTAAAGATTAGGGTACATGCTTTTATTGGAGCTGTCATGGCTCTGTTTTCATTTTTGCAGAAATGTATTCGGCTAGTAGCCAAATACCTTTCTGCACCTTCCACTGTTCTTGCACAGTTACTTGCCTGCTTCCTGGGTCACTATTTTACCTCATTTGCATGGTTTTCACTAGCAAATGAGGTGATTAGCATCCTGCATGTGTTTCTGTGCAGGAACAGTGTTGGCTCGCTCATGCACATCAAAACAGCATGTTCCTGGATCGCTTGGCAGCCATATTCCATGCAGGAGTGTCTACACTGCTCCTGCATGGAGATTTTTCATTCATGAATCCTGGGAATCATGATTTAATGCACAGAAATGGGAAAAAGAGGTTGTAGATGGATGGATGGATGGATGGATGGATGGATGGATGGATGGATGGATATAAACAGCAAGGACAATGGACTTTGCAAGTATAGGTTCTGAAAATATTACACTTTGCACGTGTTCCTTAGTCTATTATATTGAATTTCTATCCAGTAGGTGTCAAGTATAGTTTTGTTCTTCCTAATGATATTAAGATTACTGTGACTACAAAGACTAATTGTTTATCATGACCAGTTATGAAATTCTGTAGTTTCTTTGCTCATCTAGAATAGAGACATTTTCTATCAATGAAATCATGCCACCTCTAAAAGTCAACTTACCACTGTGTGCAAGATGGCCAGGCCAACTTTAATGTTGTGTCATATGTATGTGCCTATGGGTAGAATGGTTTCCTTAGGTTTAGTAGGTACCTGACAGTCCAAGTATAACTTCATAAACTTTAACTATAGATTGCTAACAAGTTTTTGGAGATGTTATTTCAATATGTAGGTACCAAGGGCAGAACTGTACAGTCCCTAAGTTTTATTTGCAGCAAGTAAGCCTTTAATGGAAGAACTGGAATACAAGGTACATTTTGTAACTGAGTGTCCAGGTATAAATCTGTAAACCATTCAATAATCATTGGACAAGGGGCATCTGAGATTGTCTGTTATATGCAAACTTGCATAGTTGTTTCACTGTCACAGTTTGCTGATCTGCATTATATTTTGTTTCCTTTAGTATGGTGTAAGATACTACAAGTCTGGTGGAAACCTAATGATATGAGTCATTATAATTAATAATTTCAGGATATTTTAGTTGAAAAGTAGAACATTTTACTGAAAATGGTGTTATCACTTTGCGTATCTCAGACCAAACTGACTCGGTATAGGCAACACATTATTGTATTGACTATGGCTTAAAGTATCAGTGCCCTTGCATATTTTTAAAATGAGAATGACATATTTTGCACTGGCATTATATATAAATTATACCAACGTTATTTCAGTAATCATCACAATGAGGTCATATGACTTCTCTTCAGGGTGAAGAATGTTTTATATATATATATATATATATATATATATATATATATATATATATATATATATAGTTTACTATTAAAAAGTTGAAATAAAAAAAAAAGGTATTAATAAGCAAAGTGTTAAAAGTCGAAATGATGAAATACTGACTGTAAATAATGCCGTAAATGGCCAGTTAATGTCGAATGTGTCGAATCGTGACATTTCTGTCCGGTTTACGGTAAAACACAAAAAAAGTGCGATCCTGCTGTGAATACCTATTTTGCTGTGTAGGTGCAGTAAATTTCCACATCAAGCATGTATCCCTTCTTCAGATATAGTGATTTCAAACAAGTGCAAGTGCTCTGTAATTACAGAGACAATCCACGTCCCAATAACCAAAGTGTAATGATATCTGCAAAAGTTGTACTGCAATTCCACTGAGATAGCAGACATTTAAGGTATTTGCATGTATATCAGAAGGAGCAGTGGTGTGCCATGAATTGCACAAAGCATAATGGTGTTAGATCATCACGTTTAGCCAGCAGCATTGTATCATATGTTCTTTGTCAGATAGACTACGTTTCTTCGGAAATGCTGAGACACAACATAGAAACTTCTGTTTAACATCCTCTAAATGATTCTGCTCCAAACAAATGGCATGCAGTACATCTGTGATGTACAGTTCCTTTTTACCCCATAGAGACCTCAGCCTATGGTGCCATCCTTCAACTGCGTTCTGGCTCCTAGGGTAGCCCATGATACATGTGTCAGCCTGATTACAAAAAGGGACATCGAAGAGTGGTGGTTGTCTCTCTGAAGTTGATCCCCTCATGCCATACCATCTTGGCCTCCCTAGAACGTATTTATTCTTGAAGAACTCACATAGGGGAGCACCCTTTTTACCTAATGCCTCCCAGGCACAAATTGAGTATCTGTGCCATAACCTGTGTCAGGTTCAGCTTCTGGATCTGCCTCCAGATAATTTGGCACAGATGGAACCAACAACCCTTGGCCATACTGTTTGGTAGATGCTTCATTATGCTGTTAACTGCACTCTTCTCAAAGTCACTTAGTACCATACTGGGCTGGAACTGTAGATGAAATTCCCCACATAATGCCATCAGGGTTGCCCAGAACTGATCATAGCCCTCCTCACATTTGGATGGTAGGATGGCATACACTATGGGTACTACCTTGCTGTTGCTGGAACCATCCAAGCAGCAGTGAACAGAGTATATCTGTTTACACTCACTGGTGTTAATGGGGAAGGTCCCATCAACAAGAATATACTCAGAACTCCAAAGCAGTCCTAGATTACCCTCTATAGTGAGAAGCACAGCATCATAGGTATGGCTGTGGAGTGCACTGTGTTTTGCACTGTGTTTAATGATAAAGTGGCCCTGCTTCAATGGTATCATCTCCTGGCTTAAATCTTTCAGACTTGCAAGGTCTACCCTGGGATTCATCCTGTTTCTGTGCCTGACCCTATGTACACATTGCTTAAGTGCATCAGTATTGCTCAAGGTGGTCACTACGTCAGTGGACGTGGTTGCCAGGACCTAAGAAACAATCCTACATGGATCCTCCAGTCTGTTCAGCACACCTTTTAATGGCTTCCCGTACCCTAATCCGCTCTACCCTGACATCTGGTGCATGAAAATGTGCAATGCTTTTCAGTAGCTTCTCCTCACCAGCACACGTCTCCATTATACAACGGCACTTACACCTCTGCCTTGCCTTCTGAGTGCAACACCAGTAATTTTTCTCAGGACTACTCTTTTCAAGATAGTATTGATACTCATCAATACAAAGGATTGAGTGACCCTTCTGAGACTTCACTGTGCCATACATAGTACCAGTAATGCCAGGATAGCTCATGTTCAGTTGGTCAGTCATTGTACCTGAGCACGCCTACAAATCAACAACAGTACCATGATTACTAACACTGAACATCAACAGTACTCTGTGATACAGGCCAGCATCATATATCACAATTATCACGTACACAACCCATGCCAAAGGGACTGCAATAACAACTGAATACATCTTCTCATGGATAACCATTATTCCACTAAACTGACTTACAACTTCCATATTGCAATACTATTTACAGAGTTTAATAGAAAGTAATCAAAGCAGATACATATATTCTGTCCACTAATGCCACTGTTACTCACTATGGAGCATACTTTACAGCCATTGGATACGTTTGTGCTGGTAAATAACAGCATGCAGTATGCATTTCAAATGTGCATTTCACAACTTTAACAATCCTCCATTTCAACTATATCAGTGCTTGCTTCATCCCACAATACATAGGAGATACTGCATACAGGTGACAGCATCTATCCTAATATTACGTAAGTAACCGTAAGTTTACCAATACACACAGCTGTTACAGCACGCCTACACACAGTTTTACTGTATCTGGTGGCAATGTCAAATGCTGAATAAACTATTTGCAGCACAACTGTTTGAAAGTTTGACAACATATACACATATCATAAATTTCCATTATAGCAGACTGCTCTTCACTGTCACGTAACCCTAATGCATTACACCTTATAGCTGTCAAGGTAATATTCACATTTAATACTGCCATCATTATGTTATTAGTACTATGAAGTTGATACTGCTTTTTCCATACTGTATATTACATGCTTCCAAAACTTTTTTTACATTGACATGACACATTCACAGCACCTGCTTTAATCTGGGTTATACTCACCCTTCCACACTTCTCACTGAATCTCCTTTGATCTCTGTGTAAGCCGTAGGTGGTAAGCCAATAAATCCACCTGTTGCATGCTATACAGGACTACACTGCAGGTTTTTACGGCCGTTAGGTCATTTGGCGTGTCATCAGGTAGCCGCGCCCTATAGTCTCACTGTAATTAGTGTGACTTCCTGATCTGCATCGCATCCATGCTGTCATCATCACAGATCATCAAATTACATTGTGCGCCATTCAGTAGTTCGAACGGCTTTCCTTGGCTAACTACTGGATTCGTTATTTTGTATATATAGACAGCCGATTAGACGTGTGGCAGGTATGTGAATGGCGACTTTCTAATACATGTTGTGGAGTCATACCTCATCATTATAACTCTCAACTTCTTAGTGCAAGGGAACATAATGTAAGTATTGCAGTTATAAATGTAGAATGTTGCTATAGTAACAGGGGTTGTGTCAACATACATGTTGCGAAGGAAGGCTCTTATGAAACTGACATGTACGCCATCAGTTACTGACAGACATCATAAAATCATCATAGTGAAATACCACACAAATCACAGTAATGATCCTGTGGAATACAGCAGAAATATGAGCAATAAACATGGACAGCCTGAAACAATCTGGTCAGTTGAGAGGTATACACAGAACTCCTAAGTGCAAGATATGTGGACCAAGCCTGACAAAGGGGATGTTTAAAGCCATGAAAATGGGGATATATCATAAATACTGGAGTAGATAAGGTTCATAGGTACATAGGTTCATAGGTTGGTACTAGACTATTGGCCCTAGGGCCTATACAAGCCTAGCCATTACAATTCCCTGGCTATTTCTTTCCACAGAATTTACTTCCCTGTGCCCCTGTCTAGCAGGGCGACTGACGTGATCCCCGGGGTGAATTTCCTATCACCATCCAATCATCAAGGTTCCTTTTGAAGAGTGCTAAAGAGGATCTCTCCTTGACATGTATGGGCAGTCTGTTCCAGAGTCTGAGGAGTCTCTGGGTCAGGAACCTATCCCTCCAGCATGTTTTGTTCATTGTGATGACAAGGTTTAGATCCCTGGAGCATGTGTCTCTGAGGGACTAGGATTTCTTTAAGTGTAGCATGTCCAACAGCTCTGGTTTTGACATGGCCTTGTATGTTAAGCAGAGATCGCCTCTGAGTAGACGATATGTGACAGAGTATAGGTGGAGTGTTTTTAGATGGTCAGCATAGGGCATCTGCTTTAGGCCTGTGATTCTTTTAGTGAGGTATTTCTGTGGCCTTTCCAGTTGTTGCAGATGTCTTGAGATGTACATACCAAATGGGGCATTGTATTCTATAGTGGATCTAATGAGGGATGAGTACAGTGGGACAATGACCTCCTTTTTTCTGGATGAAAAGACCTTAATGATGAGGTGTGCCACATAGAAGGATTTCCTGACTGTTGTGGTGATGTGGTTATCAAAGGTGAGACCACTGTCCACCTGTGTCCCAAAGTCTCTTATCACACTTTCGATGTTTAGTGTACTACCACCTATGTGGTAATTCATGGATGCATGTTTTTTCCAAAAGGGGATAACTATACATTTCTTGGCACTGAGCTTGAGCCCATGGCTCTTGTATCAAGCATCTGTTTCTGTAAGGCCCTTTTGTAGAATATCCGCATCATTTGGGGATTCAATAATGGCTCCCAGTTTGCAGTCATCTGCAAACTTTGTTAGCCAGAGTGCCTTAGTGTTGGCCTGTACTTCAGAGAAGTAGATGCCAAACAAGAGCGGTCCTAGGATTGAACCCTGAGGTACTCCACTTGTCACTTGTCTGGAGCTGGGTTTGGAGTTGGCTACTTTTACAGTGTTGGTTCTGTCAGTAAGCCAGTTGGCAACCTATTGAGTGATGTAGAGATTAATGCCCAGCTTAGTAAGTTTATCTATGATTCCGAGTGGGGGATGGTGTCAAAGGCCTTGGCAAAGTCCAGATAGGCTGTGTGGACCACTTTAACCTTGTCCATGACTCTGGAGACTGATTCAAAGAAGTCAATCAGGTTCAGGAGACAAGATAGGCCCTTCATGAACCCAAACTGCATGGGGTCCAGTGTTTGAAGGTTGCCAATGTCGTTGTTTATAAGTTCCATGATAATACGTTCCATGGACTTGCAGATCAGGCTCATCAGACTGATGGGGCAGTAGTTCCCAGTATCCAAGGTGGATCCCCTCTTGTGAAGTGGGATGACTGTAGCTGTGCGCCACTCAATCAGCACAAAACCTGAGGTGAGGCTGTGATTAAACATGACACTTAGGCGAGGTGCCAGTTCATTTTGTAGTTCAAGTAGTACACAGCTTGGGATGTCGTCTGGTATTCTTAGCTTTGGAGATTGCGTTTTTTACCTGTGTGTCCATTACTACCAGAATTTGGCAATCTTTCAGTATTGAGATGGGCCCTTTAGGGGCTGAGAGGGGGTGAAGTTTGCACTGAAATGATCTGCCAGGATATTCGCAATATCCTTGGGATCACTATATTTAATGCCATACTGTTGTAGCTCAGAGCAGATCTGAGCATTACCATTTAGATTCTTGACATAGATATAGAATGCCTTGTGGTTGTCTTTGGAATCTTTGGCAATTTTATTTTTGTAACTAGCTTTGGAGGATTTTATGAGGGATTGCAGCTTCTTACTGAGGCTGTTTTTTTGCATCCTGGGATTGTCCTCTTTTCTGCAACAGTTTCTTCCTTTTGTTGTAAAGTTTGTTTATGGCAAGGGACCACCAGATTGGCTTCCTTTTTTTGGTGGAGAGCATCTTGGTTCTATTGGAGATGGCATGACTCATGCATGAGTGGATGTGTTCATACAGTGCCTTAGTGTAGGAGTCAGAAGTTGAACATTCAGTTCCCGTCTGCATGGGTGTCATGAAGTTTGTCACTTCTGACTTGAGTAGCATGAAGTTGGCTTTGGAGAAGTTTTTTATGGAGGTTTCCTTACTGGGGGGTGTGGGTGGGATGTGGATCAAGGGTGATTAGCTTATGGTCAGACCTGACCAAAGAGGGGGTGACCATAGGTTATAAGCTCACACCGTTGATGCATTCACACCCTCCTGTCTGTCCTAACACATATTAACTGGAAGAGCAAAGATCCCAAGCACACATACTTCCCACTAGTTAGTGACATACATCTTCACAGCATCCCACTGCTTTGTCAGACGTACACAACACATATGCTGACCAAGCAACAGTACATCTGACAAATATCTGGACATAACATCACACCAGGGTAAATACACTAAGCTGCTAGGCATGTCACAAAGCACTGTCTAAACTACAGGCAGATTGACACAACACTAACCCAATTTACCTATAGGGTAATACACATGTGATTGCAAATATAGCAGGCACTACAGGCATATACCAGAATGGAGTAACAGACACTATTATGAAAGTGCATACTCACAAGCAATCTCAACACAGTCACAGTCACAAAACCCATCATATTTGCCAGTCACACACTAACCCTACATACACTGGCCTAATTCATGGTGTAATCAGATGCCTGACTGAGGTATGGGACATTTCTCAGTCTGGCCCGACAACCATATAAGCCAACAGGGTACCAGAAACTGGAGCAGCATGCAACATCAGATAGAAAAGGACCCAGAATACTGACATCTACCCCAGTCTGTACACAGGCCAAATAACATATTCACAATACACTGCTACACAATACTGACACTCTGTCAACAATCACCATAAGTACACACACCTCACTACTGTACAGACTACAACAGAATGTCCAGGTTTTGTCCTCAAATATAAGTCCTTCTATACAAAACATATCTGGCAGTCTGATATATCACTGGCTTGATATCAGGCATGATGTCAGCAAATAATATATACTGTACATATCCACCTCTTACTACATGATATATGGACAGAGAGTGACAGACTTGGGGGACAGAGGCACAAACACAGGGCCAATATTGACATATTGCTGTGATAAACTGAGAAAATTGCTGGTGTAACACAGTTTGTTGTGACATATCTCTTCTGAGGGATATGAAGTCAGTAACACGCATGGATTTTACCATTGACCAACTGCAATCATCAGAGTATGCTACTGCATAAAGAAAGAATATGTGTGAGTAACACACCACATGAAGACTACAAACTCTGGCCAGTCTGCACATAGCCCTACAGGTGAGAGTTTTCTCAACCACATAACACTGTCATGCCAGACTTTAAATCCTGCAGAACAGTCATAGCCACACAAACCCTGTTAAACCAACATTACTTCAAATGAAGAACAGCAATACTTACATTCTCTCCCCATGTCTGGAACATCCCCCTCCAGTTTGTTGACCTGTCTCCACAGTGTTTGTTGTAAAAGGTATTTCCAACTACACCCACATGAAGTCCTGCTCACAGTGAAGGAAAAAGTACCAACACCCACATGAAGTGCTTAGTTATAGGAGTGTGCTTCCAAGCAATTGGCTATAGGAATGATACCACAGCTGTTCCACATGGAATTAGCAAGTGGGAGACTCTAATTCGTGCACAGGCCATCAGCTGATCATGAGCATAACCTACAAAAGTCAAGCTGTTGCCTATGCAAAACAGATGTATTTTTCCACATCTACTAGAGAGGGGGAGAGAGAGAATGACAGAGAGAAAGAAAGAAAGGAAGAGAGAAAGAGCCAAGCATGTTTGTGTATTATCCTTGGTTGGAGAGTGGTCTCTGGGTATTATAATGGTTGCCTATATTGTTCACTAATCCATACTGTCATATAGTCATTGCACATGACAGTAGATATTTATGGCTGTGGATTGTCTACAACAATCTATACAGTGTTTGACAATTGTTGGCCTTGTAATGAGGACATTAGGACATATAGGTCCTCAATATAATAATGCAGCAAAACCCATACTGCAATGGATCCTATTACACAATCACCCCAACAGGATACTGATGACACACACACACACACACACACACACACACACACACACACACACACACACACACACACACACACACACACACACACACTCTCTTGCCAGTACTGAGTTTTAAACCCCTACCTAGCTATGTATTGCTATGATAGTGCTACACAATTATCGCAAGTGACACAAAGCGATATGTTGAAGAGATGTCCAAAGGTATCTTTGAAGGTGAGTGACAGCAGCAGTGCTAAAAGGAGGGGTAAGGGAAGTGTAGTAAGTGTGAATGTTTACAAAATCAGGTGTCAACAAAGACACTCTTTCACACAAACACATTATCACTGCTGTCAGGACCAGGATTAGAACCCCTATCTAACTAGTTTGCTACACTATGGCATCACACAGTTATGACAACCTCCATGGAGCTTATGTGCTGGAAAGCTGTCCAAAGGTATCTTTGAAGGTGAGTGACATCAACAACAGTGCTAAAGGAGGGGTAAGGGAAGTGTAGTAAGTGTGAATATCCACAAAATCAGGTGTTAACAATGACACACACACATTCACACAAACACACACATTATCACTATTGCCAAGACCAGGATTAGCACCCCTACTTAACTAGTTTGCTACACTATGAGAAAACTCAGTTATCACAAGCACCACAAAGCTTACATGGTGAAGAACTGTCCCACAGTATCTTTGAAGGTGAGTGACATCAGCAGCAGCAGTGCTAAAAGAGGGGTAAGGGAAGTGTATTAAGTATGAATGTCTACAAAATCAGGTGTCAACAAAGACACACACACTCTCACACACATTATAACAGTTGCCAGGACCTGGATTAGAACGCCTACCTAACTGTCTTGCTAAACTACAGTATTACACACTTATCACAAGCACCATATCAGTTACAAGGCTGAGACTTGGCCAAAGGGTTATTTCAAGGTGACTGACATCAGCAGGCATGCTAAAGTAGGGCAATGGGAGGTGTAGTAAGTGTTAATGGCCTCAAAATCATTAATTTCCACACACACAGTTTAACAGTCGCCACATCTGGGATTAGAACTCCTACCTAACTACCTTGCTATAATAGAGTATTACACACTTGTCATGAGTGCCACATAGTTTACAAGGCTAAGATTTGGCCAAAGGGTTATTTTAAGGTGACTGACATCAGCAGGTGTGATAAAGTAGAGCAATGGGAGGTGTAGTGTGTGTGAATGGGCCATAAATCATTCCTCTGGAAACACACACACACACACACACACACACAGTCAGTCACACACAACTTTACATTTGACAGGACTGAGTATACAAATGCTACATGAATACTGATTTGTGCTATTATGTTACACAGTTATCACAAGCACCACAGACACTATAGGGCTGAGGGCTATCAAAAGAACATCTACAGTGATTGACATCAATATGGACAATTGGATGTGTAGTGGGTGGGGCAGGCCTTATAATGGAATTATCTGTCACTGTCTGTGTCTCTCTTCCTCACATGTCTGTGTGTGTATGTTTGATATATTATAGTGTGTTGGTCTTGGATATGTGTGAGTATACCTATCCAATGTGTGTGTGAAGCATAAATGGTGCACAATGTGGTGTGTGCAAAGACATCTGTGAATGACAGATATGTATAGTCCACTGTGTTGTCAGACATGGGCTTCATTTCTCTAAGTGTAGGAGCATGCCCAGTCTGACCTTCTGTATTGAGTGTGTGAATCCATTTCATGTAGGGTTGTATTCCAGTCCAGGGTTTTGTTGCTCTACACCTACAGCTAGCAACCCATGTCTTCAGGATATCTGTAGATAGGTTGACAATATGGAGTCACAATGGGCGACAAATAGGGGGATACTGTAACTACTGCTGTCTGTGCTGCTTGTGTTATATGGTTGGTGTTAGCTGAGATATTTAGACATATGCACTGTTTTACACTGTGATGTATTATGTCATCAACTACTGACAGATATAATTATTTGCTCACAGTTATTTCCTGGGAAATATAAAATGAATGAAGCTGAGTCCATTATTGTGGTCCACAGCCTACACATTCTTACACACTCATGCCATTCTGGAGGGGTAGCTGCAGACACTTGCTGATAGGTCTGTGTAAATGGTCCAGCACTTTGGTACTATGGTGGCTGAGGATCCCCTTCTTGTACATATATCGACTTAACAGAATGGCCATATCCTGTACAGTTTCACCCAAGTTAGCCAGAGGCAGGGCTCATATATCTGGTCAGTTCCCCTGCACATTGTGGTTTATGAGCAGGTTTGCAGCTATCTATTACTGGTTTTGCAGGCAGGGGTAGTATGGGCACACATCAAAATTTCAGACTTCACACACTCCATTACGTCCATGCCTCTAGACCCCCCACTCTGTTATTCTATCTTCTTCCTAACATTATGCAAGCAATATTTGAGAAGTATCCCTATAGTTGGCCCTTCATCCCAGTGATATTTATGGATTGGTCCACAGTTTACACAGTAGGACATGGGGAGCATGCTACTGGGATTTGTCAACATGGCCTTGCATTTGTGTTCTGTTGACTGTGTTAGGTTGTTAGTTGGGACCCCATGAGATACTATACATTGGCACTATGGGCGAGGCACAGGCCTTTGAGAGAGGACTGTAGGCCATTTGGTAGTGATGTAGGCCATCTGTAGCAGGTCATTTCATTCTGACACTCCTAAATTCCCAGGCCGTGAGCCAGTGGATTCCCCTGGGGTGACCGGGTAAGTGTGGGAGGTGTTAATGGCAATAGTTCCTATCCATATTGATCTATTTGTCTGGATACAGGCAGGGTACTGCTTACAGCTAGGGGCACACCTGTATAGAACACCTCATCAACATGCTGCATTCTGGGGGTATTCCCATAAAGAAGTGCAGTCATACTGTACTCATTCACCACAGCAAGGATATGACCTGTGATAAAACTGTGGCTGATGGCAGGGTGAGCTCAGTGCATGTGTGACATGGAAGCTACTTGCAGCTGACTCACAGATATACCTGGGATATTCCCTTTATGCTGCTTTGTGCAGAGACATAGGCAGTCTCTCATTACTTCATAACTGTGCCTTTTGTGGTCTGCCAGTGATTGGTCAGATGACATCAGTATTCCATAGTACATGGGCAACTAATGTGATGCTAACCTGTATGTACAATTCCAAAGTTGTGTGCAGTTGACCGTTACATTTTATGACTCTGTCTAGGGTACTTCCACCTGTGTACTGTGTGTATGTATGGGCCCACCTTCATGACATGTCCGTCTTTCAGACAGTGACAGATATTGACATCTGGACAATGAGTATGGACATTTGCTGTCATGGGTATTGCTGAGAAGAATTGTAATTGGCACTGCAGTTGTCGGAACATGGCCTTGTTAACCACAGTATTGCCCATAGGCCACCGAGACACAACCTCACCATGACTACATGCTGACCACTTCCAGACAATATTAAGCACAGAACAACCTAACACATAGACCCATGCATATTGTACACATGCAACAATCTATCCTGTAGACTGGTCCAGCTCGGGTAATCTGTGTTCCACTGATATTACTCCTCACACTTACATGTTGCAACATTTCTACATAGGATTGTGAAGGAGGGGGGGCACACCGGATAACTTTAAACATTTGCTATGACTGTACTGGTATTTCAGGTACTCTGTTGTCTTCTATTTCATATTGTATTCTGACCTATCATGCAGACTGGAGGCATATCATTAGAGTACAGATCTTAGGTTTTATTGACCTACATTTCAGTTTCAAACTTCTTACCCTTCAGAACTAACATACAACTGCCAGACCTGTTGCAGTCTGTCTGTGTAGGTCTGGAGGGGGGCTGTTCACCTTTGCCATCAATTGGAGGCCTTAGCTCAGCCTTTATTTATGGTCATCTACACCTGCCCTGCTGGCTGAGGCTAGTGGTGGGTATATGATCCTCATTGACATGCATGTGTGTGTCCTATAGACACACATTTGGGCTACCACATGTACTGCAGTGGGATTTGTCACCTTGTCTAGTACTACCTAATATGTTGACACTAGTATTTGTTATGGATTTCATGCTGCCCATATATGTGCCCACTATCTGCTCCCATCCCATTCATCCACCCAATTCCCTTGCATGCTCTCGTCCATACCATAGATACAACTATCAGAACATACTACTCCATTCAGTAATTGATAGGAAGAGTGACTTACCTTGTGGCTGGGCCAGTATTGATGATGGTGCTGGAGGGCTGACTATGTCAGAGGCACATAATACACTCCCTATACATGGTAAAGTACAGGTAATGTCATGTTTGGCATCCCTTTTACTGTAGTGCAAGTCAGAGAGAGGTGTCATTCTCTGGGTCCCCACCGTGTCAGTGTATGTGCTATGCATTGTCTCTTTGCCAAGGTCTGGGCATACTGGGCATGCCTCTTTCTGCCTACATGGGCAGGCTCAGGTAGTTCCTCCTCTGAGTCACTCTGTGCCTGTGGTGGCCCTGGCAATAGTGGGGGGTTACCAGATTTGTCCAGGCAGCAGAACCATGACTTGAGCATCCCAAACGCATGCTCTATTATGATTCTCGTTTGTGCATGTGACTCATTATGGAGTTCTTGTTCAGGTGTGTGTGCATTTCTGAGGGGTGTCATCAGCCATGGCTCCAGTGCATAGCCAGCATCCCCCACTAGGTGGCCATATGGGATGTTCCCACTGACAAATGACTGGTACAGCTGTGTCATATGCCAGATGTGGGAGTTGTGATAGCTTCCAGGGCTGCCAGCATACACATTCAAGATAATGCCCTGGGCATCACACTCATCCTGTCAGTTGATGGAGGGGAAGTCCTTGCGGTTTATGTAGACCCTACCCCGCTCACCATGTGGTGCTTTGATGTGTATGTGCATGCAGTCTATAGCACCCACTGCCTCAGGGTATTCTGCTATTTGGTGGAAGTGATGCATATTGTTGTTCAACGCTGCACAGGTGTTGAGGAAATATATGTGCTCACCGGCATGTGCTGTTATGGCATACAGAAACTGGTGGAGTACCCTGGATGCTGATGCCTGTGAGATCCCCATGATATCCCCAGTTGCCCTTTGGAAGGTACCTGTGGTTAATATTCTTAAACCTACACATACCTTGGTATCCACTGGGATGGGTTCCCCTCTGTTGGTTCATGTGCGAGGCAGGGCCGGCATAGCTCAACAATTGGCTGAAGAATGTCCCTGTCTACCCTATAGTGCTCCACTATCTCCAGCTCATGTAGTCCCTGGTAGGTTACCCTGGGTCTGTACACCCTTCTCCTCCTCCTCACTGTGGGATGGTCATCAACATTCACATCCTCACCACCCTCAGCCTCTTGCACATATTGATGTATGACAGCGACAGCAGCCTCTAACATTTTATTAGTTTTGTAAGGTTAAACTTCCCTGTCTGTGTACAACAGTGGTGTAGAGTTTGTGGGAAAAAACAGACTGAAAGGTGTTTGCATACTTTATAGTAGTGTTCTAGGTTGTTGCCTATGTAATTGGCTGATTCTGATACATTTCACCTGCCAGCTATGCTAGTTCTCCTTGACTGCCTTCCTACTGCTGTGTTCCCTTCACATTGCCTTCCCGTTTGAGCCCTGAGGTGTGCTGCACACACCCAGTGCTTAGATGTGAACAGAGCTGCTATTTCCTGTTTTTTTTTGTTTGTTTAAAACCTGATGTGTGACATGCACACCCATTTAGACAATGTAAACACTGCTAGACAGCCTCAGACATACCCCCTTCCTTAGCTTAGCTTAGCTAAGGGAAAACACAGGTGACACAGCTCCAATAAGCCCCCCTTATGAGGTCATCCACCTCTTAGACTTATAGAGTGGTGTTGCTGCACCTGCACAGTTGGATTCAAGCTAACACCGAGACAAAATATGTGATTCAGTATCAATCCCCTCATTTGCATAAACCAGAATGTTAATTTAGAGTTACCACACTCACACTGAGCCTTCCCCATTAGCAACCACAATTCCCTAGTAATGTTGTCTTATGCATGCCATTGGCTATTATGACAAAATGTTGACTTGGGTTTAAAAGCTTATTTTCCCCTTTCTTTCTTTATTTTTGGGGTGATCTCATTTGCGCACCGCTGCCCTAAACTTAAACAGCCAAGAGCGGCAAAAAATAAATAAACTTTTTTTTTTTTTAATAATTTGCAACTATTTTTCATGCCAATGGCCATATATTTGGCCACTGGCATGCCTACTACATTGAGACATGCTTTCTTTCGAGCTGTTATCCCTCCTTTTTTATTTTGTAAAAGTGTATTCGGTTACTAACTGAATACATTTCTGCAGGTTACACTATTCCTGCACAGATGCCTGTCTGCTTCCTGGATCGCTAATTCACCTGATTTGCATTTTTTCACCAACAAATGAGGTAATTAGCATATAGCAGTGGTGTATGTGCAGGAATAGTGTAGGCGTGCTTGTGCACATCTTGGGGGCTCATTCCTGGATCGCTTGGCAGCCATATTGTTTGCAGCAGCTCTTGCACTATTCAGGCACTCCATGCAGAGCTTGCTGAATCCGGGTGTTAGGTTTGTGTTTGCAAAAATAAGTTTCATCCAGAACTGAATCCCTCTCTCCTAATGGTGCCACTCTTAAAATATTCTGGCTATTAACAATGATAAGAGGACATCTTTTTTCTAAGGAGATGGTTCGTTTATAACAGCTTTGTTAACTCATTACAATAGTCTTCTGCTTTTTTCAATTGTTTGTATTTAGTATCATATTTCACCTCTTATTAGATTTTCTGCTAAAGTGAAGGTCCTAGCTCAAAAAATGCGTTTAGGGGGCGGAGCCTAGATGGCAAACAGATAAGCAGCATTTTTTAGAGCTCCACAAAACAGTACTAGAAAACAGGGAAAACATTGTTTTCATTAACCAGAAATAGAAAAAAAAAAACATCAAGGAACTTAAGAACTACAACTCTACCACATTTCAAGAAATATTATTGAGTTTTTCCTGTCAAAATATTCTGGAGAGCAACACAGCTGTTTGGTAATGGCCAGTTTAATGAATTCTCACTCAGAAACCACTTTGAAGAAGGAGATACAACTGATGTCTTCCACATTACATGAACTGTCATTGAAAATGGATAGCTTCACTGATAATTTGGAAAGTCTCAAGGAAAAGTGCCAAAAGCAAACAGATGATCTAAAAGAAATACTGCAGCAACAACAAAGTAAATTACTTGATATGGAGACATCACTAAATGACATAGATGGAAGACTCAAAGAAGAGGAAAATCAGACAGAATTCTTCCTTCACCAAAATAACTGGCTACTTAATAAAGTGGATGATTTAGAGAATAGGGAGAGGAGAACTAATATAAGAATATTTGGCCTTCCAGAAAAAACTGAGGGAGAAGATATCATCATCTGTTTGAATTCCTGGCTTCTTGAAGTGCTTGAATTAATAGAGAGATTATCAAATGGAATAGAAGGAGCTCACAGAGCCATAGGAAAATCTATACCCTCTTCACCTAATGCACCACCAAGATCAATTGTGGTAAAGCTCCTGTCCTTCTTGGATAAAGAGCTCATTTTAAAAACAGCCTGGAGAAAAAGTCCCATAACATATAGAGTCAGATCAGATATGACAATGATTATTCTGCAAAAGTGTTAGAAACAAGGAAAAAAATGTGGCCATTAATGAAACTTCTCAAACAAAATAAAATAAAAGCACAGATGGTATATCCTGCTAGAATCAGAATTTTCTATTCAAATTACTTTAGAACCTTTGACAACATTGAATAAGCTTCTACCTTCATCAAGAATAATAATATCATCATAATTCCTGAAGAAATGGACTGTACTGTTTTCACCAACTTGAAAAGATCTCCAGAAAAAATACTTGGTCTGATGTAAGGAAAAAGAAACTAAGAACTGAATCTAAAACTACACAGTCTTCCAAATCTCTCAAAGAATCATCAAAAATATAGACTTTTGGACTTTACCTCAAAATGTATGTATTTTATCTATTATATTGTCTATTATACTCTGAGACATTTATATTTTTTCTTAAACTTATACTTTTTGCAACATACTCATCATAAGTCTAGTGGTTGTGTCTGATAATGTTAAATGGTTTTATAACTTAGATTGAATTCTAAAAATATAGTTACATCTCATTCATAGCATAGGCAGTGAGGGAAACCAGATTCAAATGTTATCTTTCACTTTAGTATAATTAGTTATATGTAATGGAAAAACAGTGATAACATATACACAAATGTTTTTTCTCATCCCCGTTTTTATTAATAGTATATTTAGTTCACCTCATTGTTGCATAATAGGAATTGAACATTTTTAATCATAAAATACTAAGAGATCCACACGGAGTTAATGCCCTCGCTGTTGCAAACAAGTGGAAGCTCCAAATATAAAAAATAACGATAAGCAGCGTGAGCAAAACAATGAAGGAGTACAGAAATACCATCAACAGCTATTCAGCTAAAAAATGATGTATGCGACAGTCCGTAATCAAATCCTTTGTATGAAACATGATGAAATAATCCACATAGATTAAAATAGAAGTTTATTGGTGCACCTCAGGTAAGCGCTTTCGGCATAAGCTTCATCAGACCTGAGTTAGGAATTCATACAAACTGTTTAAATACTTTACAAGGCGGGAAAATACACTTAATTACATTAATTAAATGACTAATTAATATAAACCAAAATCCCACACTATATGAATTTCCACATAAATCTAAATTGGTATTAATAATAAACAACTTCTCCACACTTCATTTTACATAAAAAGTTATATACAAAAATAACCTAACTACATAATTAATTAATACACCTTTACTTTACTTTAAAACATCACTTATAAAAACAGTAACTTAAAAAATTTTATTAGACATATATGCTTCTTTAATGCATGATGGTGTATTATATATTTGTAAGAGAACCCCTATATATTAATATATTATATATATATATATATATATATATATATATATATATATATATATACAGGAGAACATATTCTTTATATGCATAAATCAAAATAATTTATTAGCATATAAATCTCAATTCTTTAATTATTAATTTTTAATTTTTAATTTTCTCATTTTTAAAAAAGGTTTTATTGGTACTTTGCCATTTAGACCAGGGGCTCTGTCAGCTCTCAACTTTATAATCCACGTTGTTTCCCTAGATTCCGTGAATGTGCTTATATCTCCCCCTCTAACATTAGAATGTATTCTTTCCAAAATCCTAAATCTGAAAGAATGTTCAGGTCCGCTATCTATAACATGCTTAGCCAAGGCATTAGTAACTGTGCCCTTTCTAATGTGATATACATGCTCCCGCATTCTATCCCTAAGGCTCCTATTGGTTTTACCAATATAGAATGCGGGGCATGTTACACATTGGGCCAAATAAACTACATTCTGTGACATACAATTCCCTGTGGTGAACGCTTTAAAACTTCCTAAACCTGTGGGATGGCTAAATACCTCTTCTGTGTCTATGAATGAACAGAAATTACATGATTCACATGGTAATGTTATATTTGGTCCTTCAAATTTCTCAAACTCATTTTCAGACCTATTACACAATAGCCTCTTAAGGTTCTTCTTATTTTTATAAATGAACCTTGGGTTATCTCCTACTAGTGGCTTAATTTTAGGGTCTGCTAATAAAATATGCCAGTGTGTCCTAATAATATCCTTAATACTCCCTACATCAGATGTATAAAAAATAGGATATCCAATTACATTTCTTTTATCGACAATGTCTTGTATTTCTAAGGGCTCTGGTACATAATTTGAGAAAATTAAAAATTAAAAATTAAAAAATAATAATTAAAGAATTGAGATTTATATGCTAATAAATTATTTTGATTTATGCATATAAAGAATATGTTCTCCTGTATATATATATATATATATAATATATTAATATATAGGGGTTCTCTTACAAATATATAATACACCATCATGCACTAAAGAAGCATATATGTCTAATAAATTTTTTTAAGTTACTGTTTTTATAAGTGATGTTTTAAAGTAAAGTAAAGGTGTATTAATTAATTATGTAGTTAGGTTATTTTTGTATATAACTTTTTATGTAAAATGAAGTGTGGAGAAGTTGTTGATGGTATTTCTGTACTCCTTCATTGTTTTGCTCACGCTGTTTATCGTTATTTTTAATCATAGTTTCTGTGGTTTACTGACTTCACTACACTTCAAATTCCCATTTTAAAAGTAACATAGATATCCATATTTTTAAATGTGGAAAAAACAGTTAGAGTCACTATAAACAGAGTTCCATTACTGGGTTCTAACAATACTGTTATTTGAAAAATTCTTGTGCACTACTTAGAGCTTCCCTTGTCTGCTATGAAAGATTTAAGATGGAAATAGTCAGTTAAGGAATCCCCTGCTTGTCTGTTGTTAAGGTAGCACTTGTAGTGTGATATCAGTTGCACAAGCAGTATATTTTAAGCTCATTTAACATGGTCTTTGGATTATTAAAATCTACAAACCCTGACTTCTTTTAAATAAATAAAAAGAATAGGTGTGAAATCAGTGACAGAGTAGATGTTTTTCATGTAGGTAACACAAAAAAGAATTTACAGTAACATTGAATAACATCCAATTGAAAAAGTAATAGAAGCATTACAGACTAGATTGTTACACTTGAAGTAAACACAGTCCTTTCTTACTTCTGAATTATTTCTACCTAGGCTATAAGATACACTATGCTATGGTGATCCAGTAAAATGACATCTGATAGTTTTGTAAGCATCTGTTACAGCGTTGCAAGCATAAATAGGAAAATATGTGTGTGAGATACACTCATCAGCTGCAGTTGTGACATACTTCTGTGCACATAATAAGTAAAATTAAAACAGATTTTAGACATATTATACTGAATACTTCATTAACCTGCTAACAGAAACCATCTAATTTTAGAAGCCACAAAGGGGCTTATTACCTTGTACTTATAATTCCTGCTTATTTGAATATAATTTGCACAATGCTTTTTTAGATAACATAGTAAACCCTGTACTGTGCATTGTTGTTATTTTCCTCTGCTTACACTGCCTAGATATGTCCAGTTGAATTGATTAAGTAGAAACCAGATAAATAGTGAATACAGTAGATCGTAAATTACTGATTACTCTCCTCACCCTTTAGTGCTTCCTAATCTTTGGTAAGTGGGGTTCAACTTTCAGTAAAGTGGCAAACATGCTGGTAATTAGCCAAAATTCACACACCAACATGCAAGTAGTTGTTTAACTGCACTACTAAATTGTGTGGGCATGTGTACTTATTTTCTATGATGAACAGTTGATTTATTCCCAGCAAGACTTTAAGCCATGGTTCTATAGCTCATAAAATTGGCATCTCAGACAGTCTTGTGAGTGCCTATTGATGTATTATGGGAGTTGTCTCGATGATGGGGAAGTACTGGGAAACCTATAGTAAAACTGCACATAAATTAGCATAATAAAGTAGTTTAGATGTCATTCATTCTATCGAGAATTGTTTGAATTACACATTTACAGACATAGGTTCCTAAGAAACACAAATCCTAAATGATATTCTATATGCTACACATCTGGTTAAGGCAGGGATTTATAACATGAACTACCTTTAATCCTTCAGACATTAATTGTATAACTGACTATTATGCAGCTGATATTTTTTACTGAATATTGACAACTGTTTAAATAATACAGTTATCAGTTTCTTAGTGAGATGGTTGGTAAAATGAGTTGAACTTGGAATTTCATCTTTATTTCTTTAAAGTAAAGGGCCCATGAGAAAATGTCTTCATGGTCTGCTTTTGCTACTGCTTCAAGTAGTAAAATAAGACAGATGTGTAAATTGTAATTCTTGATGAGTAATTCAAGTAGAACACTAATTAAATAGATATGAGATAGATTTCTTAAGGCACTGTTCAGTTTAATACGTTTTGTATTTTTTAGAGTGTTGTTACTTTTAACAATTTAATAGCAAAGAAGGGAATCTGCCTAGTCTTGTATCTTGCTGCATGACACAGTCTTTAATAAACACTCTATTATAAAAGTTCTAAGGAACTGTGGCTGTGCAGAACAGCTTCAGTAATGCTCTGTATTGACTAGCATTTTGTTCAATATTCTGTGATGATATTCTCATACTATGAATTGATATTATAACTAAGCATTAGTATTAAGAAGTTTATAAATTGCTCACCCACATGGCCACTTATCAGGGCAAATTTCTTCTGTTTCATCATCAATGAGTGATCACTATGGTCTAATGTTGTCTTTCTTCATTTTTTCTTTTAATTTGTCACAACCGCATTCATGGATAGACATAAAATAAACTGAATCTGGTTATGCTTTCATTTGTCTCTAACTGAAAGCATGTGAGTGATATGTAGATATTTATGACATGTATTGTTCACTCAAACATATTTGCATTACCATTTCTAGTGAACACAACTCTAAGGGTTCATTCTATGGACTACATAGTTTTTGTAGTATGATTCAAGTGTTCTGAATAGACTTGTCCATATCTTCACTTATTGATGCATTTCTAAATCTACTTCACTTAGTTATAATATATTTTTAGTATGTAGGAGAGTGTTTATCTGACATAATCATTAGTATATTGGTCATATCAGAATATTGGAGACTATTAATATTTATATATACTACTCTCAGGTTAAAGACAACTAATGTTAAGCAACACTTACTGTGTTATAAATGAGATTTTACTTTATGAATGTTTAAGTAGTGCATGACAGGATGATTATATTCTGAAAAAGAAGTCTAATCTAAAATTAAATTGTATTACCAAATCAATACTCATTTCCATACATTATGTTAATTCATTATTAATAGTTATATAGGGAAAATAATAACTAATATTATTAAATCTGCAAGATAAGAGAAAAGGTGTACTGGAGCTTGAAAGGGGTTAGTTTTTTTTCTTTCTTTTTTCATGAGGGAAGTTATGGTAGGCAATCTGTTAGATTTCTTTTCATCTAGCAGATTGGAAGTGTATTTCACTTCATGTACATTAGAGGGTTTACAAAAATATTTATATACTTGTTATACAAGTAATTTTGACATTTTTCTTTGTTCTTTTTTTTTATTGGCCTGAACTAAACTCTTTGTTTGTGTCTTTCAGCTTTTCCCGGTTAGGGGTCTCCACAGCGGAACTCCGGTCCGCTAATGATTGTTAGTTGATTTTTATGTGCCGAGTTACCAGCCCTGATGCACAACCTTCAATGAAGGTACGCCCATTTGCACATATCTCCACACAGAAGACGCTCTAGCTGAGAATCAAACCGGACAGCATCTTACTGTGAGGTGACAACGCTACCGCAGCACCACCACTGTGGGTACGGCCTGAACTAAACTCTATTTTAAGTTATTTGACCAAAATTAAAATATTGACTACAATGAGAATTATTAACACAGTAGTTACACATTTTACATTTGGTATGGTATTACAAAATATAATATAAAACAAATATGATGTAAAGTTAAATACTGAGAATGGACCTGACTATTTTATCCTTAAACACTAACAGTTTAAACAATCCAAGGAAAATAACTAATTTATTAAGATATATGAAATTAAATAAAGTACAAGTAGTATTTCTTCAAGAGACTCACTTCAAAACAAATGATATCTTTAGCTGGAATCCTAATGAATACATGATTTTATCTCACTCTTCATATAATAAAAAGACTAGGGAAACTTTAATTTTATGGAAACAAATGTCTCTATGCCTCAAATCATTTAGAAATATGAAGATAAAGAAGGACTCCTAGCCATAGTAATAGTAAAATATAACAATAGACTCTGGGTATTAGTAAATATATATTGGTTTCCAGGTATTGGGGTTGGGACAATAAGAAAACACATGAATCTAATAAGTAGAGTATATAAAGGAAATTTGATTTTGGGAGGTGACTTTAATTGTATATTGGATAAGTCAGAGATCACAAGCAAAAGAAATGTATGTGTAAGTTCTATAGGGAAACTACTTAAGAAATGGAAAGAAAGTTTAAATCTAATTGAAACATTTAGTTATAAGGAAAACAATTCATTATTATTTTCACACCAAGACCACAGATTTGGGACACATACAAGAGCTGATAAAATCTTCATATCTCAAGAGCTAAATTAAAAATTAATAAAATTGTCCATAATCCCTTGTTCCTTTTCAGACCATAATTCATTAATTCTCAAAATACATACAGATTATAAAAAAATAATTTTTATGTCAAGAATTCCAGCTCACATTACAAAATTAAAACGATTTAAACCTTGGTTAGATTCAGAAGTACAATTATTTTTAGATATAAACTACACTACTGAAATAAATGTAATTAATCTTTGGGATACCTAGAAAGTCTATCTAAATGGAAAAATTATTTTGTGGTATAAAAACAAGCTGAAAGAGTGGGAATCAGAATTATGTAACATCCAAAAACAAATTACAGATATCACTATTAATTCATCTACTTACACACAAAATAATCATAAAAAAGCATTGGAAGACTTAAACAAAATATATAATGAAATCCTAACTCACAAAACTAATATAGCTGTAAAAAGGTTAAAACTTAGTTCCTATGCAGTATCACCCAAACATATGCATAATTTAACAATAAGATTAAAAAAATTCAATTGAAAATAATATTGCAAGTATTATACATGAAGGAAGGAAATAAACAAAAAGGTTTTGGATATAAATGATATACTAGATGCATTTAAACATTATTTCTCTGACCATTATAATGATACTTCACATGTAACTAATACATCAAACTTAGACCTGAAATTAGTAAAGGTAAAGGCGATACCAGAAAAGTTAAAGTTAGACATTCAAAAACAAATATCTCTAAAAGAAATTACTTAAAAAAATCAAAGAAAGCAAAAGTAATAAAACACTGGGAATTGATGGAATAATTGAGTTGTGTAAGATATTTCCATCTTCAGTAATATCATTGTTTCACAAAACTTTGAATTAAATTCTAGCATAAAACACAACTCCAATTTCATGGAGATACTTCTTAATTATACCCGTTATAAAAGAAAACAAAGACCCTTTACAGTGTAAATCTTATAGGCCAATATCTTTACTTAACAATGATTATAAAATCTTCATGTCAATATTAGTTAGTAGAATTAAACAATGATTGACACACATAATAAATTAAAATCAAACAGGATTTATTTATAAAAATCACACACATGACAATATACAAAGAATTCTAACACTCATAGATTTTCTAAACAGAAATAACCAAGAAACTCTAATAGTAGCTTTGAATATAGAAAAAGCCTTTGATTCGTTGAGATGTGATTTTCTTTTTAAGGCTTTAGAATTGTTTGAATTTCCTACTAATTTTATTTCGCTAATAAAGAATGTTTATAAAAACAATGTGGCTTATGTAAAACTTGGGCTATCTACCTCAAAGGCTATTGAAATAACCAAAGGTACAAAGCAGGGATGTCTGATGTCTCCCATCCTGTTCCCCTTAGGAATTGAATTATTTGCCTCCTTAGTATGCCACAACTCTAATATATCAGGCATAGATGTATATGGTCAACTCAATTCAAAAATTATGTTATTTGCTGATGATGTTTTACTCACATTATCTGTCTCGGAGAAATCACTACAAAACTAGATGAAATAGTGGAAAGGTTTTATCATATTTACATTTGAATAAAAAGAGAGAATTTGCCTTAACTATAAATTGTGTGATAGGAAAACAAGTTCCCATAATAAATTACTTAGGAATAACACTATGTGATAATTTGGAATCTACATTAGCCACAAATTATAGCAACATAATTAATAAAATAAAAATGTTAATAGTAAGCTGGAATAAAATGTTCTTGAGATTTGAAGACAGATTACAAATAATAAAATGACATTAAAATCCAAAAAGGCATTGGAATGACGTTGAAAATGCTGGACTAATTCCACACTTTTAATAAAAGTGTGGAATTAATTCACGTTTTCAGCGTCTTTGTGATTCCGCTCAGTAGCCTTTTGGATTTATTTCGTTTTGGTTTGTAGTGGCTACTTGGACGTTTTACTAATACTTCCAAAATGTTATTACATTACACATGCTATTCCTATAGTACCTAACAAAAAAGTCTTGAAAGAAATAAATACAATTCTATTAAACTTTCTTTGGTATCCAAAAAGAAATAGAATAGCCTATACACATCATATTAGATCCTGGGAAATAGGTAGAATTAAACTTCCAGATCTAGAATCATACATAAAAGCTTCCATATTAAGAACTGTCATTAATTGGATATATCCTAATTATTCTTCAACATGGAAAACATTGCACACTATTATTTTTCTAAATGAAAATAAAATAATTAAAAATTGTATATTAAGTGAACAAAATAATAGGATGTGGCACATATTGGCTGTTAATATTCAATATAATATAACAAAACCAACAAACTTAAATTATATAAACAATATTTACAATTTATTCAGAAGATTTCTATATACTAACATGGATATTAACATTTGGCTAGACTTGATACCCTTTAGCTCTTAAAAAAGAATTTCTTCAATAAAATTCATAATGTTATTTTAACCAGATGGGAGGGGAAAACTTCACTTGTTGGTAACACTGTACAGCGAATCAAGTAGTATTAAGCATTCAACAAATTCATAATAAATATGGCATTCCATCAGCAGATTGGTTGATACTACAAAGCATAGTATCATATGTGAAGGATCTTAATAGTAAAATTATTAATTATCCTTATAAAAACTAGTCCAAATTTGATAAGTCTAATATCTGAAGTTATTTACAATTATAATTGGACGAATCTAATGTCAAAATTATACAAAATATTGATAACATATAAAACTAACCCTAATGTAAGATATTGGAATGTCATAGCAAAAAGATGTCACACTAATCTATCAATTGAAAGTAAAACAAATAGTTTATCCCCGGGATTCATGAACCTTGCGCCAGGCGCCCGCATAGCGTTGGCGTTATAACGCCAAATATGGCTGCTGAGCGATTCAGGTATGAATGAATTCCACGTGCACTACGGCGCCGGACCGCTCCGCCCAGCGTAGGTATGCAAAACACACTGTGTGCGGTATTGCACCATGCAAATGAGGGCAATAGCGATCCACGGCGGCGCAGGCGTAAGGGCAACGGCAATGTAAACCAAAAACGGTTTACATTTACCCAAACATACCGGAGGAGTAACGGAAGGCTGTCAAAGTCAGGTATCATATAGGTGCAATATGCCAATGTGGAAAGGCACCGAGAATGTCCAAAGAAAATATGCACAAAATGTAAAAATGACATAAATGGCACGACGTAGAAAGAACAGCAGACCCCGGATGTGTGCACAGAAGTTGTAAAGCAATGAAATAATATGATAATGTCCGAAAAGAGCATTAGAACACAAATCAGCTGCACAGCCACCACACACCATAGTATGTATGTAAAGCTGCAACCCCAGCGCAATGGTTGTCAAGGAGTGGAGGCGGTGTCCGGCGCCGTAACCAGGTATTAGTAGTCAATTCCATGCAAATGAGGCAGATAATAGGGAATCGCAAATCGGCGCCAGCGTAAGCATGGAGCAAACGGCGTAGCGGGACTACACCGAGGAGTGGCCCACACCAGATACATGTCAACCACACAGGGTGTGCCACCGTAGGAGGAAGGATATTGGAGGACAGCAAATCTGGGCTGTACAATGCACATCACAACATCATGACTGGCGTGTTAGGAAATAGATGCGCTGACAGTACAGAATGCGTACAAATGCATGTGCACGAGGATGACTACGTTCCCGAAACCAGTCATGTGACGGCCTCACCATCAACAACCAGGGATATAGGAAGGTAATGCGGAGAATACGAGGAAATGCGGAAGCAGTGTAAATGTATCCGTAACGAGCAATTAACACCAATCAATGCAGGAAGGGCAACGCCGGCAGCTGATAAGTCTGCATGCAGACTCCTGCAGAACGGAAAGGGAGGCATATGAGAGCAAAGATAATAGGGGATGTAGTAGAAATGCAAAGAGCAAAGAACCGAAATAGCACAGCCAAGTACAGATGTAGCATAACTGCGGCCGCAGATAAAATGCATCATATGCCATGTGCGCAGGATGCAGTAATGTAAGATGCCAGGCGAAGGCAATGCAGGCAACTGTAATGTTACACTACAGGCAGTACCGTTGCAGCTGCAAGCGTAAAACCACGGAAATAATCCATGGATAGGCCGCAGACACACCCAATGACATCACCGGGTATACAGCACAACAGTACTAAATGTGAATGCGCCAACACACAGCGATTTCCCAAACGCCGCGACCGTAGGGTGTAAACAGACGGGAACTTTTACATGTATATGCTGGGTGCCGCCCGTGGCGTGATGCATAGGTATGTGGCAGAGACAGACGGAGTTGCGGAGGGTGGTGCCGACAACTACCGTGAGGCCTCACAGGAGAAGGAGAGTGTTCAGAGCAAGGGTGACCTACCAGGGGCTGCGAGACCTGGACATAGTAGAGCGCTACAGGGTGGACAGGGACACGTTACAGCAAATCGTGGAGCTGTGCCGGCCGCCTGAGAACAAGAGACAACAGAGGGGAGCCCATCCCAGTGGACACAAAGGTATGTGTGAGCTTGCGAATACTGGCTACAGGTACCTTCCAAAGGCCCACCGGGACATAATGGGCATCTCACAGGCATCAGCATCCAGGGTACTACACCAGTTCCTGGATGCCATGTTACCACATGCCCATGAGCACATAAAGTTCCCCACATCTCAGGAGGAGTTGGCTAGCAATATGCGCCGCTTCCACCGTGTGGCACAATACCCGGAGGTCCTGGGGGCGATAGACTGTACGCACATAGAAATCAAGTCACCACCTGGGGAGCAGGGTAGACGCTACATAAACCGCAAGGGATACCCCTCCATCAATTGCCAGGTCGTGTGCAATGCGCAGGGCATTATCATGGATGTGTGTGCTGGCAGCCCTGGAAGCTACCACGACTCCCATATCTGGCATGCCTCGCAGCTGTATCAGGTATTCGCCAGTGGGGACATCACACAAGGTCACCTTGTGGGGGATGCTGGCTACGCACTGGAGCCGTGGTTGATGACACCCATCAGAAATGCACACACACACATGCAAGAACGCCATAATGAGGCACACGGACAAACGAGAATAATCATAGAGCGTGTGTTCGGGATGTTGAAATCACGGTTCCGGTGCTTGGATACATCCGGTGGAGCCTTGCAGTACTCTCCAGGCACAAGTGCCCACATATTCATAGTATGTTGTATGCTACACAATATGATTCTGCGGAAACAGCTGCTGCAGGGACATAATGCCGGAGGGCCACCAAGCCCGCCACAACTGCCAGGGCAAGCACAGGCACAGGCGCCGCCACGGACACACTGAGCCAGCCCCAGTAGGCAGACAGAGGCATCCAATATGCCTACGCCCTGGCAAAGAGGGAACGATAGCACATACTTTGACAGTGTAGGCCCCATGGACTGACACCTCCTGACCTGCACACACAGTAAAATGGACGCCACACAAACATGTCCGCCCGTAATGTGTACCGTATGTGCGGACAATGTGTGACTCCAACAAAGGCACCGCCAAACACTGCACACCCAATAGTCAGCAGAGCATGGAACGCCAACACCTCAACGCACGCCGGTTCAACAGCACACGGCGTAGCCATATGCTGCCACTATCGGCGCATGTCGACCACACATGTACGCATTTGCATACACAGATCCCGAAATACATATCAGTACACATGTAGAAATATATGTACGCATACACAGATAGAAAGGACAACAGGGTAATATGGAACCCAGGGATGCAAGGTCACAGATAAGTAAGACGCGAAATCACCACATATTAAACATAGTGACCGAAAACCCGATCATCCTGGAGGGTGGGCAGGGCAGGTAACGCCAGCCATGGAAATGTTAACCTGCAGCAATACATATCCGCTGTCGGGATGGTCACCGTCCACGGTACAGTAACGGGATAAGTGTAGGGTCACCACCTGTCCCATCGCCAGGAGGGACAGTCCACCTTTGGGCAGTTGTGTCCTGCAAAAACAATGACAAAATGGCAAATGTCCTGAGATTGTAGGACAAAACCATTTCCCATAATTACTATCAGTTTCAGAAAACAGTTATTTTGTAGAAGAAACATCTAAATATGATAATAAACGGAATAAGCAACTGTAATGCTACAGCTTCAGATTCCGTCAAAAAGTGAATCGCTGTCCTCTGTACTGGCCGTGGGTATGTGTTGGCATGCAAAACCTGACGTTTTAAAAAATGTCCCACCTTGGCCATTTGAAAAGGTGGCAACCCTACATATGTGCGTGTCATATCCATAGGACATGAGTGCGGAGATACACGCCGCCACCGGCGACGCGGCCAACGTAGGTATTGTGTCCAACCGTCGGTGCGAAAGCGAAAGCATACCAGTGAAGTGTACGACATTATGAGGAACGTACCTCATCTGGGGTGTAAAACAGTGCATGTTCCTCGCAGTTCCTCCAAGTTCCACATTGAAAATGTCTCTCAAACAACCATTGTTAGGAATGTATATAAATGACATCCTGGTAAATACAATGTACTCATAGTAAGTCATTAAAGGTTCTTCACTGTAAGTAAATCATCATATCATAATCAACCTATGACCTACTTAGCTGAAGTTGTCACTATGCCATTACTATGTGTTCCACATTATGCCCATGTGTTTCACATTACTACTGTGTGTGTTCCCCACCCGCAATAGAAGGTTGACAGCCATTGCGGCAATATGTGTATGTGTGAGGTGAAGTTGTCGTGTGTTCCGCTGTGTGTGTGTAATGTGTGCAACTGTAAACTGTGTATGAAGGTGACATGTCACAGCCGGACTGTAATAATAGGCGAGGCATACAGTACAGGAACCATAGGCGATGTACAGCAGTACCCACAAAGTAGTACCGACATCTCCTCAGTGGCTATGCACGCGGCGTAAAATGATGCAAAGCGAAATGTCCCAAAGTGTACCACAGGGCCATAGCAAACAGGAGATGCAAAGGACGATGTACAAACCACGACCGTAGGCATGGCGGCCATAACGCATACTCCACACGGTCCGTCGGCAACGCTTACACAGCATCAGGCATGTACGGCGAAAATACGAATGTGCCATCCGGCACCGATCGTGAACAGTCACGGTCCGGTAAATACCGCGGTGTGTTCCACGACCGACGTAAGCAAGCGCACACGAATAGGAGGCTACCGGTAGCATACAGTCCGCCCCAAGTATAGGACCACAATCACCGTAACTATCAGCGACAAAATGCCAATGGATGGTAGGCACGGACGAACATCCGCAGATATATAACCGATGTGAAGGAGGAATACGTGCAGGAAGCACACATGCAGGCTTACACCGACAGCAGACGACATCAACAAAACAAATATTCCCGGAACAACACACAGGTAACCCGCAGCTCCCTAAGCACGGATGGAGCACACACACAAGCATATCTGGTATGTATAAATGCAAGACTCACACACCGTCCCCGTCAACCACATCCGCAGATATACCCCATTGCACATATCAAAGGGATAACAGCTAAAACAGTAGCAAACACATACAGGCAGTGAATGACAGCGGCATACCCACAACAAGCTCCGGGGAAACACAAGCAGCGGCTCATGCATCCATGCATTCGCTATGTACAGGAAAATAACAGCCAGGTAAAACATTTGAATGCACAACGCCATCGACAGACGCCGCCAGGACACGGGGACCCACATGTCGAACACAATACCATACCCAACACACACAATCCACGGCTAACACCACAGCGAAATGTACCCGACAACACACATAGCGGATGCAGTCACACAAACATGATACAATACATACCATCCTCACGAAGGTATTGCAAATAACCAACCGCCACACGAGCAAAGAACCATGGCCTAGTGCCGACGCAATCTAACGAACGAAGGAAGGGGATCACCGCTGATATGCGCATAAGTACACACCGAGGAACAGCTATTGGCCTGATTAACCCACATGCATCAGGCGACGACGAATATAAGGAAGACCTCCTGGATATTCAAACCGTATGTTCATACCGAACGCAGACAACGAAAAAGAGGAATAGAGGAATAGAGACGAAATCAATACAAAACCTCGAACGGTATGTCGAACCCACGACATGTACGGGTGTGTAACGCACGATACGTATGACGAATCTGTACAGTATGTGAACGGTGTGTGTAGGTAAAGATACCTGTCCATCAGGCAGAGAGAGACGAAGGTTGGATATGTAATGCTAAAACGCGCAGCATACCAACAACTGTGGACAACGTGCACAGCAGTGGGACAACAGGTAAACACCCGCGATAACCCCAGGGCCGGCTTGCCACCCTTTCAAAAGGCCAAAGTGGGAAACCGTCGGGACACACTTCAGATGTCGCAGGTGGACACATACCCATGGTCAGTACAAAGGTTAGAACCCTACTCCTTTGCATGATGAAATGTAGTCTTGTAGCAGTTCAGTTGCTTATTGTGTGTCTTGTAACAGTTAGGAATGTACATACATAAATAAGTATGTCATGCAACCCTTACATAGCAATGGGATATAGTGATGTCCCACAATCTCATGACATGTGCCATTTGTGATACATTAGTCAGGACACAACTGCCCAAGGAGGGACTGTCCCTTGCAAAGAGGCACAGGTGGTAACCCTACCCCAGGTCTGCCATAGGGGTTGCAAACACAGAACAATGCCACCACCCACGCCGATGTTGGCAGTGGATAGCCAACACTGAAGTGCCACAGCAGGGATAGGACATGTATGCATAGTGTCACAGCACACATGTGCATGGGCATATACCGCCGATGTCATACGGAATGTGGCGACGCGCACCTATCCCACGCAGTAGGGGACTATGTCAGTTATGTGTAATGCAAAGCTGGCATGATGGATATGTTCACAGATCATAGACAGTACCACAGGCATAGCATGCATGATGGAGCGATGGGCAATGTAATATACATACACAAGATATGTATGGCCTGCACATATGGGACAATGTAGTAGCAGAATAGGTACCCAGAATGGAGGTAACAGCAAGTGACCATGTCCAAACGTTCCATAGCTGGTGCAATGTGCCACAATGATGTCCAGCAGGGCCGTGTGTAAACACATGTGCAATGTACACAGTACTGACACCCCCCCCCCATGGTAGTGTCCACTGAACGGCAGAACTGGATGTCAACTGTCATGTCTATACAATATGTCCACTGTGGTGGTACCATGGGTGTGTGTCACCCACCAGCAAGGCAGCTATCACACGACTAGTGACACAGTGTGCCCCTGTGGGATGTGCACAGGACCTATGTCCCACAGCATGGTGTGTGTCCAGTCGGTGGATGTCACACAGACCGGGCTGAGCAATGTGGCATGTGTGCACACATGCAGGACTGCTACTCCCCCCCTGCCCACAGCAAACGCCATGTAGGAGTACTACATGCATCAGTACTGTGGAGAACATGGCCCATGGCAGAGTACAATATACCCCTGTGTCAGTGGCATGCAGGTGAGCACAGATGTGTTACATGACTGTCATTTGCATATGTCAACTGTCTGAGCTGGGTAGAGAGCACAGCATGACTATACCGAGACATGTAACGTTGTATCAATTGTGTAAGGTACACCACACATGTGTCATTGTAACACGGCCTGCGTGTACATGTGTGTATGGCACAGGTACAAGGGCACCCAAGGTATCAGCTAGACATACGGTCCAGACATGTGTAGTCCTGCACATGTGTACCCACGCTATGGTGTAATATGGCAACCACAGCACCATGTGGGCATGTGTGTACATCAACCATGTACAACGTGATATGCCTGTATAGGGACAGTATCCATGTGATACACACCGCATGACTGTCAGTATGCAAAGGTGATGTGTATGCACTATGTGTGATGTAACTGATGTAATGATATCCACATGATATATCTGCCACACTGACACCTGTATGGGTGTCAGCAACATGAGTAGGATGAGCTAGAATGCTGCCAGGTATGTAGAAGTGGTATATGTAGGCATGTACAGTACTGTGTGACAGCAGGTAGTGTACGTATGCAAATACAGAGCATGAGGGCCACATGTCTGAGGAATGTGCAATGCCACACGTCCCTGAAATGTCGGAGTCAGCATGATATGCCTGCACCACTGTGTGAACTGTACAGAAGGCACATGGCGTAACATGCCGAAACATACGGTATGATGTGATGCAGGATGTACACTGTCAATAGCATAAAGTGGAATGGTGCTGAAGGGCAAAGAGCGGATCATGTCTGATGTGATACCCTCTGTAGCACCCCAACCACCCATGCAATAATATGACAGGTGGCCAGCATGGGATGTGGTGTGCTGTGGTGCACAGAAGCCCAACAAGGGTGCCAGGAAAGGCATGCAGGTAGTCATTGAGTGTGTGAAGCATGTATGTCAAGATGTGGCCCAGTGCCATACTGAATGGCCCAGTCATGGGTGTAGAGATGCAGCCCCATACGTGCAATGCAGTACCATCCATGTGTAGTGTGATAGATGTGGTAGTGTGGTGGTCAGGGTGCACAACGACATGAATGGGCTAGCAGTCACTGACGGTGCTGCTGCAGAGACATGTAACAGCCAGGTTGGCGGGATACAACAACCACGGCGGTTGGAGGTGACATTGGGACTGTGTTCCCAGACATAACATGTGCATGACAGTACTATGTATGTGTCCACAGGGTTAATACAATGTCCAGCCAAGGATTGGAACCCTGTAGTGAGTGAGAGTGTGTAATGTTGGGTGGTACCCCATTGGCAGGCAGGATGCCAGCAACACCTGTGTCGCCAATGCCTGCATGACCGTGGTATGCTGCATTGAATGTGGATGTAGTCAAACAGCAGAGACATACCACCACACTGCGTGAGGGCCCACACTGCAATGTCTGGCAGTCATGTGTAGGTAGCTAGCTGTGGAGTATGTCATGCACCAGCAGGACACACCATGACTGTCAAGTGACACACAACACACAGGTGAACAAAACTACCGTGCAACAGCCTGCACATGTGCCCATACAGCACGGTGCATGGAACAGGAATACCACTGTGGCCTGTGAAAGTGCCAGCACCACCATGTCTCAGTGTGGGATAGCATGGTCCCTACCAGTGTGTAAATGTAGCAGAAGTGCACTGTGATCACTGTTGGCATAGGCACATAGACTGTCCATCGGATGGGGTGCCATGCCCTCAACTACCTCTGTCAGTGGATGTCAGTAATACCGGCTGTAGTGTGTATGTACCATGCATGCTGCTATGGTTGTGTGCTTAGGGTGTGGCTAGCAGGGATGGTAAGCACGGATGTTCAGCAAACAGAGGGGGGAGGTGTGTAGGCCTAGCATACAGACAAATGGAGGTTTGGTGCATGCTGAGGGTATTGCAGGTATGGTATGTGTCGTGTAATGTGTCACCCAGCTATCCGCACTGCATGGCCAACCATGTGTGGGTACGTGGGAGTCCATACTAGGCAAGGTCCTGTTGCCCGCAATACATAGCAGTAGCAACTGTCCCAGGTGCAATGTACAGCATGCCATCCCGACTGGCATGTAACCTGTGGTGTACAGTGTCTGCACTGTCGCGTGTCACAATGTGTGTACTGGTCACAAACATGGGTATCTGAACATGGACTACCTATGATGCAATGTGTCATGGGAAAATACAGTATGTGTGTAAATCACGGTGTGGTTTGGGAACCACCCACCTGTGTGTTGCAGTCCAGGTATGTGACTGGGAGGTATGATCTGTGTACAATCTGGACTGGCAGGTGTGCCGTGTAGGGCATGGAGGCATGTCCCAGGCACCGTAGATAAATGACATGTGTGCTGTACTGTGTGTGCAGTGCTACTGTACAGCACAGTGGAGGGTGTAAGCATTGTCACACATCACTGCATGCTGTGCCCACCTGTGACAGCCCTGCCAGAGGCAGACATGTGACACCGCTGCACAGGCAGCATAGCATGAGAAGATGTACATGTGGGCTGCACACCTTAGCCAGATGTCCACACGTCATGTGTGCCACGGTAGTGTGGTTCAACACGACTATCAGACTGGACAAACAGCACATGCCTGCATAACAACAGTATGACCATAGTCAACAGTCCCAGTGACAGAGTAGGCCAATGTAGACTATCCCTGCATGCAGACCAGTGGCTACTGGACACCTGGCTAGACACACACCTGGACGGTTAATTCACCATTGAGCCATCACATGTCCACGTCCATGTGGGCCGTACAATGTCATCACAGGGTGTTCACAATAGCAGGTGGCAAGGCAGACACGGTGTACCAGGTGATGTGTCATGTCTGCATATGTTGAGTAGCACAGCCGTTCACATGTCTGCAACATACTGGTGCATGATGTATACTGTTACATGATGAATGGAACTGCACTGTCACCCACTACAGGGCCAGCTGGCACAGGTGTGGTGTGACTGGTGTAACCATGTTTGCACAGGATACACACCGCTGTTGTAGGGAGCCCTGCTGGTGGGCCCCCGTGATATATGCAGTGGTCATACAAACATACCGCATACAGTGTTCAGGCAGGAATGTCAATTGTCGGGACGATGTGCTGCTATGTGAATGTGGGTGTTTGTTGTGAATGTCACACATCCAGAAGACACCATCTGGTGCAGTCATGGTTGTCAACACCGGTACACACATCCACAGCAGTCAGAACCCAGTCCCGACAATGTGTGTCAGTCACCTTGCACCGTGTGACATATGTGCACATGGCGGAACACCTCCCACTGTCATCTAAGCTGTCTACATGATGGCTGGAATGTGCTGTAGCAATGTACAATGCTGGTAGCCCAATGAAGTACCTGGAATCAGACACAGTACACTATGTCAGCCATGTAAACCATGCACAACAATGACTGCCAAACAGACATGAACAATGCATTGACACATGGAACATGTGCTCATGACAACCCCACTGAGGTATGTTGCACATATAGATGTACAATTGTCATCTATGGCCATAGCATGGATGCAGACACACATACCCACAGGTAGTACCATGTGATGTCGGTAGGGCATTGCTTGAGAATATGTCACAGTAGATGTACATAGACATGTCCTGCATAGCCGTCATGTAGGGTAGTAGCTGTGGTATGTCACTACTGGACATGCCCATACAGAGTACCATGTCCCGCAGGAGATGTGTTAGGTGTGTACCACATGTGACATGCTGACAACAATCTGCGATGTGTATGGCTGCCGGTGTACCTGTGTGACAATGTCTGTGATGGTTGCAAAGGCACATAGTATCATATTGTATGCACACAAGCCCCACATAGCTGCATAGCCTGAACATACAGTACAAGGAGTGTGTGGGATGATAGCAACCCACAGGTGGAGATGGGTATGGACGGCGGCCCACAACCACATGTGTGTGTACGGTGTTCACGCCCACGACACATGAGCATCTGAGAGGCTAGTGTCACAGTTGTACAGGGTCGCATGTACATATGTTCCGGAACATCCCTGTATGTCCCACCACTGGCCTGTGGACCGATGGACAACAAGCAAATGTGCAGGTATGAGATGTGCACAGCACATCACAGATGCCTACCGAGAACAGGCCTACCATGTAGACATGTGCACAGTAGGTCTGCGCCACCTGCAGTCAAACACATTAGGTGCCAAACAACACCAATAGTCCGCCAATGACACAGATGGTGCATGCCTCTGTGTATATATGTCTGTGAATGGCTCCGGCATAGCAATATAGGTGTGTCACCATTGTGAACAACAATGTGAATGGGTCGTATGTGTGAGGGGTGCATCACATGTGTATGGTCAGATGGACGATACCATCAGTGGGCCTGCTATGTGAACATCCATGTCCCCATACACGGATACCTCTGCTGAGGCCAACACCACATTCACACAGGAGGGATGGCGGTGTGTAGTGCAGCAGCAGACATGTGGGTGGCAGCGGGCAATGTATGTACACATATGTGTTACCCACAGCAGTTCAGGCAGATATCCATGTGCATGGATAGCGGTGTGTGTACACATACAGCACTGTGTCGATCAACATCCCAGCACATAGCACCTGCCAGGGCTACAGTGTATGCATGGATGTGTGATACCTGCATGCACCACACACACCCTCAACAAGCAGCGTACAGCATACCTCGCTGGAGGACAGTGTCCACACCATGGTGATAAACATGTGGAACGTCCATTTTCACACAGCTATGACAAAAGCAATGGACAGCCACCCTGCCAATACCGTCAGCCCCTGAGTGGGTCACACCCATTGCCATGTATGTGGCATACCCTGCCATATCATGCAGAGATGACCAGCAAGGCTGCATGAGCTATCACGGTCCCACATGGTGCAATGGACAAAAGGCACCGCACTATCAAGCATACACAGTAGTAATGTGGTGGCGATGCACCCTGTCATGTTACAGGTGCTGTGTGATGCTCTGGACAATGTGTCCGTGTACACGCTATGGATGAGCATTCCTGCCAATGTGTCATGGTTACACATTGCTCCATGTGTATCACATGCAACACAGGTGAGCTGGGGCAACTTCTCCAGCACCGATTCTGTGCTGCGTGGAAGTACATGGCACAACACATGCATGTGCAGGTGTCCATGCGTATGTGTACAGTGCCGCTGCTGACGTTCACTATGGACACAGACCTGATGTACTGAGATAAACACAGAGTACAGGAGAACAGTAGGACAGACGACGCATGGGGACATATGCCAACTGATATGGACATAGGTGCAGCCAGGTACACATGTCCATGGCAGGCTAACATCTACATGGTGCGTGCACAGTGTGATGGGGTGGCACACAGATATGATGTGACACCCAGTGCTCAATGGTGTGAAGCCACAACATCGGCTGTGTCACCGCCACGATGCCCTTCACAGATCACTGTGCAGATGTCGTACATGTCATAGCAATGCATTTCCAACAGTATGCCAGCACAGCAGTGTGAATGTGACCTGCCACCATCATTATGTCTTCCAGATAATGCCACGTTCGGCTTCCACCATTTAGCCGACAGGAGGACGAGGTCATCATACCATACCTCCAGAGTAACTACAACGCCTGTTTAGCCATGTGCCACAGCAGGCACAAGAACGGCAGGAGATGTGGGAGGAGTTGTGCAGGAGGGTGAACAGCGTGGCGTAAACAACCGCGAGCTACCAACAGATCCGCAGGCACTGCACAGACCTGATCCGGCATGCAAGACAGCTGCGCTGCAATCGCCAGGCAACAACGTGGGACAGGTGGTGGGCCACCAACACAGCCCCCACTCACAGTTACGGAGGAGCTCCTGGCTAGTCTGGGGACACCCACGAACAACACGCGAAACACCTGCGCCCATCGTGGAGGTGGGTGTCTCCCGAGCTATGAGCCTGGAGCTGCCTGGTAAGTCAGTGTTGCATGTTTGTATGATAGGCGACGTGGGTGTGGGTGTCATAGTACAACACATGATATAGCAATACATGCCAGGTATATGGCCACACAAGATGCAAACCATTGTATGCTATGTTGTGTTAGAGACATGTGCATAGCACATGCAACCACACACATGCATGATGTGTCATGCACAGTGCTGACCGTGGAGATAGTAATGGCTAATGTGTATACCTTTGTGTAATGCCTTTACAGGTAATCTGGCGTCGCAAGGCCAAGGGTCTGTTGCAGGTGAGTCTGTTGCCAGTCAAACGCATGTTCTGCTGTATTGATATTCCCCATGTGTAGGCATGACATGCTCACTTGTGTGTGACCCCGTCACGGTATACAGCTCGCACCACCCGACATACACACCACCCATGTACAGTAGATACACCCGTCAGAGTGGTATGACACCACACAACCAATTGGTGTTACGTGCATTCAGCTATGCATACAATGGTGTAGGTGTTACACAATGGCTGCATGTGTAGTATGCATTGGTATGCCACCGCAGTATGGACACAGTACCACAGAGTGAGCTGTGATCTGGCCAGAGCACAGGTGTTACCAATGTGACCCATGCCCCTGCATCGGGTGCACACGTTGTGACATGGCGCATGCCATGTCCCATGCACGTGGATGTCTGGCTGCAGCATTGTCACACCATGATATGACCTATGCACAACATAGCAGACATACACACTGTCAGCATATCCAGAGAATGTGACACGTCACACTAGTATGGGTGTATGTCACATGGGCCACCACAGGGCCGTGTGCACAATGTCTACCACACACAATTGTCAATGAGTCAGAAAGACAAGGCCATGGTTGATACCTACAGGCATGTTGCCACACAGCACATCCACAGTGGGTACTCACCATTGCACCCTGTACACACATAGTGGGTTCATCAATGTAGTGGACCCCCTGGACATCTGATGTAGTACACCAGTGACATGACATTCCTCTCCACAGCTACTACAGGTGCCTCCAATGTTCACCATATATGTGCTGCTGAGCAGCTGAACTGGCTTACAGACATGGCAATGTAATGCGCCCAGGTCACGCATCGCACAGACACATAACTGTGTCCTGCTACTGTGCAGTGGCACAGAGCCCGCACCACACACGTGACAGCTATGCACACAGCTCACAGCAAACGCATCTACACACAGACATCACTGTTACACATACATTGTATCTGTACACTGTACACATAACACTGCACCATGACAGCCATCATGATGTGGTGCATGCGGTGGGACACCATCTTCACACGTCCACATGATACCGCACATGTTTGCGCTGTACATTACATACTGTTGCCAGCCATGTGTACTCCCAACTTGCCCGTGGCCACACGGTGTATCACGCTGATGCATGCAAACTACCATGAATGTGTACTGCATGCCTACTTCAAATGACACCTGCCTGTTGTACTGTCCCCACCAGGGCAGTGTACATATTGCCACTAAGAATGTCTGGTCTGCATTCACTGGTCTGTGTTGTGTGAATGCTGCATGCCACCTGCATAATCACATGCATGCTGTGTGTGTGTCTGTGTGTGTGTCTGTGTGTGTGTTTGTGTGTGTGTGTGTGTGTGTGTGTGTGTGTGTGTGTGTGTGTGTGTGTGTGTGTGTGTGTATTGTAACCGATGGTATGTCTTTGTATTGACAGGTGCTGTTGTTGCGTTACCCTCCCGCGGTCAATCTGATGCTAGTGTCCCCACAGATACTAGTGGTGATGAGCATGTGCATGAGGCACAGGCAGGGTCGTCACAGGCAGAGACTGTGCCACTGGAGAACATCACACATACGTCCCTTTCATCCCTGCACACAGTTCAGATGCCGACACATACCCCAACACCATTGCCCATAGATGATGGTCAGTCAGCCTGTTGTCCCCGAGCAGGAATGTGGTGGCTGCAGAAGGTGTGGGGACACACGATGTTGCCAGTGTAAGGACTGGTGCAGTGCCACGCAGGCATGTGGCAGGTGCTGCCCGTGAGGGGAGCACCGCCAGACATACACCCGCCCAGGGTGCAGCAGCTGGTATAACCAGACGCATGTTCCAGACTGTAATGGCGGCGCGAGGCACGCCAACGGCAGAACCAGGAGGGGCAGAGGCTGCAGAGGTCTGCAATCCGTGCCTAAATGACAGCATCCAGGCATTGGCGAATGCACAACAGCATCTTGCCGATGTTCTGATAGAGATTGGGCGATATGGCTGGTCTCATCGACCGAGGCTTGGCCATCCTTGAGCCGCATCGCGGCAGGAACACCAGGTAGGGGTGAGGCATAGTGGCACGTGGGTCGCGGTGCCAGCAACACCACCTGCAGCAGGTCAGCGCAGCGTGCCACCTCCCATGCCCACACAGACAGTGATGGTAGCAGTAGCACCGCAGCTGCTACCACACCATCCACACCTGGGCAGAGCAGGCCACGTGGACGTGGCCTGGGCCCCGTCGTCAGGCATCGCTTCCAGCGGACATGTGACATCGGAGAGTGGACAGTCTGTACCTCCACCCGTCGCGTCTGCGACCCCAGGCAGGCGGGTCACGCCACCGCAGACACAGTGAGCCATAACACCTGCACTGTACAGTCAGGGCTGCCAAGCATACCCGTGTAGGCATCACAGATGACTGAACTGTACACACACACCCACACACAGCAGACACAACTGTAGGGCTCCACCACACCCACATGCAATCTACATAGTCATGCCCACTCAATGCACTGGCCCTTACACACACACACATGATGTCATCCATTGGTACAGCCCATGCCTGTGGCACACATATCACCCTGTGCAAATGATTAAGTCTCTGCCGCATAACTGTGAGCCACACCATCAATGCACGGTTAAGCTGACATATTATGATGCACAGGGTGGACACGATAGTGAGAGGTGTATGTGATACCTGTGTCCGCATAGTACGTGCTGTGTATGTTGTGGTGTGTGTGTATGGCTGGTGGCAGGTGTGTATGTGATGTGTGTTCTGCACGGACATCATGCAGCAGACATACCATGCAGGACAGGTGCAGCATTCATTGATATGTGTACACAGTATGTGTGGTGGTTACATGTGTAGCACCATGTCGGTGCAGTTAACCCGCATGATACTGATGGTGTACTTGCACGTGCCTACTGGGAGCACTGTAATTAGTTCCCCACGCGTGTAGCGGTGGTGTACCCACAGGCATGTCTGGCAAAATCAGCATAGCACAGTTACCCACATCTGGCATGGACCCCTACATAGGTACATAGGCACACATGAACGTGACAGGATATGTGCCCTACGACATGTGTGGACCTAGCATGACTGTGTGTGGCATCTAACACCCTCAGGATGGTGATGCCATATCCATCAGTCACCAGTCCCTGGTCTAGCAGTGACACACAGAGGTTGACTGGCGCATAACTATAGTACACATCCACACGCCAGTAGCAGTCCTGGACAAAGGCAGTCAGGGCCTTTTCCTTCACATGGCCTGGCACCCCTCCCGTGTTGTAGTGTGTCTGGCCCCTACCCTGTTCCCCCAGCACGTCCCACTCATCGTTGGGTTGAGGTGTCTGACAGTCGCTTCTGTGCCCGTGTTCGCATGGGGCCTGGGAGGTGGAATGTGCCCATGTCACCCAGGACAGACATGGCCGCGTATGTCGGCACAGAGCACCACGGAGCAGCTGTGCTGGAGATCCACAGCCAGTCCCCTTGGCCGTGCACCTTGTGACACATGTCCTAGCTGTGTCATCCCCGTCTTGTGGAACGTTTGCGGTCCTTCCGAGTGCTGCAGGCATCAGGTTAGCTACAGGCCACATGTGCCATTGTACGCAGTCATTGCACTGGTGTGTGATGTGTACAGGGGTACAATGAACACCCCTGATGTGGTTGCCATTCCATCCAGACCAGGAGGCCACAATGGAATGTCTTCACACCCACATTGCCATTGTGTGTGTTGACAGAGGTTGCCAACAGGTGTGGTAGCCATTAGCCCGAACATGTCCACCATCTTTAATGGCGTACCACCTACATGTGAAATTGGGACGAACATGTTCTTCACACTGGGTAGGGCTGCACCTTCTCTGGCATATGTTAGCAGGCCATGGCTCTGGCACCAGTCAGCCATGCTCTATGACTCTAGGTGGATGTACGTGTAACATGGGGTGCTGGGTATGTTGGCCGGTGCGTAGTCATCTGCATACCTTGTCTGCTACAATCCCCCTATGATTGCATGCACATTGGAAGGCCGGATGCTATCTGGCAGGGGTGCACAGGAGGAGCCCTGTGGCCCTCCACTGGGTCCAGATATGAGTGACAAAGCACCTTCAGCACCAACCCTGTGTGGTGTGACCTCCAACCTGTGTGAGAAGCATCGGGTGACATATGTCCCCACATGTATGCTGGCGAGCCTTTACATGGGTCCCATGTAGTGTGCTCTGAACGCTCCAGCAGGTCATGTTACTGTGTGCAAAACCACATATCCCCATCAATGGCCTTGGTGAACACTCCAGACTGGACGAAAGCAGGTTCGGGAGGCAGGATCCGCCCTTGACTATGTAGTTGTGGGTATGTTCCCGTATTGGCTGTACACCGCTATCTGTAACCATGACCACCTGTATGGACCTCCACACAGCTTTGCAGACAACATTTGTCAAGCCGTGTAGGGTGTTGACAGTCCATAGGACCACTACCCTGGCATAGTGGCACTACAGATGCCATATGGCATCCATTGGGGACATAGCCCATAGTAAGGCTAATACGACACAGTGGCATGTGTGGGCCGAGGGCCTCAAAGACGATGCGTAGCACACAGCCAGGGAAACCATCGGTGCCCATTGCTGACGTGTCAAACGCCATAGAGATATGGGATCACCCCAGGCCATATGACATGTTTTGGAGGATACACTCTGGTGGGATGGATATGTTCCCTGTTAGTGGTGTATGCATGAACATGTCCTGTGGTATGGAGACAATGTCTGTGGGTGCAGTGACTGTTGTACCATTCTGGACCATTTCCAGGCATGTCAGTTTAGACCCAACCAGGTCCTTACCACAGTTAGGGAAGGCGCTGTGGTTGTGTCATGTGCCCTCTGCAGTTCCAATCACGGACCTGGATGTGTTGGTATGTGGGGCCGTATGGTGTGACGCCGGCATGAATGGGTGATGGTTTCTGGTACTGTCATTGCCCTGCCATGTAGTAGCTCCAACTGTTGATGTACAGGTAGTCAGTGGCTGCGGTCCACCACACCATGTGCCTACCTGTGGTGGACAAGGTCCTGATGTCATCATGTTTGCCTGTTGCAGACATGGATGTGGGTGGTCAGGGGAAGGTATCTCGGTAGGTGTTTTCCGTCTGGCCCTCTGTTCAACATTGGCATGGAGGACATGTAGGTACCACACCGGTCATATGATGTGCGTGGTTTTCTGTGGAGAGGTCATCACTGAGGTCCCCATGCTGGTGTTGGTTACGTGAGTGGATGACCAGTGGATCCACTATAATGCGCATCACCATTGAGGGCTGTACATCCTGTGTGGGGCCTATCCTCACCATGATGATGGCAGAACCGTCAGACATCCCCCTGGTATGTATATGGTGCATGGCTTGCTTTTTAACAGTACAGTAATGTGAACACCTGGGACTGCTGGACATGTGATCGTGTTTGCGCCATGGGTAATGTTCCCAGGTTATGCATGGGTGGTTCATGTCACACAAACGGGTGCTGTTGTGAGAGCATGCCCACCCACCAGTGTCCCCAGGACATCTGTGAAGGTATCCTTGTGCTTCTGTGAGGGTTGTCTGTAGCATGCAACAACCAGCCATCCTACATATGGTTAATTGCACCTACAAATACCCCGGAGCAACAACAAGGTCTGTGGCATGACCGGTTACTGTTGTGTAATGATCAATACAGGATGGTCCGCATTCACCACCCATGCCGCCGCATCCATGCGTATGCATGTCTGATTCCAGCTGTGCCGGCTTAAGTGTTCGGAGATGCCCAGTAGGCAGCTGTGTAGATACACACACAGCACAGTGCACACCGCGAGTCGCCTGCAGTAATACCTCGGTGCGCCTCTATCCCTACGCGAACGCCACGCCTGTGGCATGGCCAGGTTTCTGTTGTGTGGCTGGACACACACGACGGTCCACATTACGCCACCCATGCCGTCGCAAATAACATGTGTGTATGCATGTCTGCCCTGTGCCGAAATCTATGTCTGATACGCCCAGTATGCGCGATGTACTGATCAGGAGTTACTTGTTATTCGACTGCAGCACTAACGTGTTACTGTGCGGCCATCTTTGGGATGGTAATGATCAGCGCTGACGCGCACGCTTGTCCCAAACCCGGGAGCATGATTGCCTTTGCAAAATGATACCGCTCACGAGAGTGGCGCTCTCCTGACAGCCTGCTCAGTAAACTCGGTAGCTGCTCTGTAAACGCCATACCGTAGTGTGTACGTAGATAGGTGTAGGTTCGCCCCGGCCCTTTCCGTGTGTCTGCTGTGCCTGTGTGTCTGTGTGTGTGTGTGTGTGTCTGTGTGTTTCCATCTGCCTCTGGTTCCATCTGCCTCTGCGACTGATTATGCTTTTAGACGGTCCGCGAACATTACATGCCTTGGCTATTGCCAACTATTGTCTTGTGGCTGACGCCAGCAGCCTACAAGTATGCCTGTGACAGCGCTCTGTTTAGCAAACTCGGCAGCTCTGTAAATGCTTCCATACAGTAGTGTGTTCATGTGGATAGTCGAGGTTCGCCCCGTCCCTTCCGCTTGTGTGCGTCTTCGTGTGTGTGTGTTTCCAGCCGCGACTGCATCGATTATGCTTTTAGACGCCCGCATAACACATTACGCCTTGGCTATTGCCAACTATTGTCTTCTGCGCTGACGGGCCAGCAGCCTACAAGCATGCCTGTGACAGCCTGTTTAGCAAACCTCGGTAGCCGTCGGTAGTTTCTGTAAATGCTTCATTCCACAGTAGTGTGTTCATGTAGATAGTACGGTAGGTCTCGCCCCCTCACCTTCCGTGGTGAGTGTGTGTGTGTGTTTCCAGCCGCCTCTGCGACTGATTATGCTTTTAGACGGCTCCGGCAACACATTACGCCTTGGCTATTGCCAACCTATTGGCTTGCGGCAGACGCCAGCAGCCTACAAGTTTGCCTGTGACAGCGCTCTGTTTAGCAAATTCTGTTTGAAGGCAAACTCGGTGGCAGCCGCTCTGTAAATGCTTCATACAGTGTGTTCATGTGGATAGTCGCAGGTTCGCGTGCCCCGTCCCTTCCGCTGGCTTGTGTGTCTCTGTGTGTGTGTGTGTTTCCAGGCCGCGACTGATTATGCTTTAGATCACCCGCGCAGTTACGCCTTGGCTATTGCCAACGATTGTCTTGGCGCTGACGCCAGCAGCCTACAAGCATGCCTGTGACATGTTCTCCGTTTGAAGCAAACCTCGTATTGGCGGCTCTGTAAATGCTTCATACAGTAGTGTGTTCATGTAGCGCAGATAGTCGAGGTTCGCCCCCTCCCTTCCGTGCGTGTGTGTGTGTGTTTCCAGCCGCCTCATGACTGATTATGCTTTTAGGACGCTCCGCGAACATTACGCTCTTCGCTATTGCCAACTATTGTCTTTATGGTGACGCCAGCAGCCTACCTAAGTATGCCTGTGACAGCTTCTGTTTAGCAAACTCGGCATACAAGGCTGCTGTAAAATGCTTCATACAGTAGTGTGTTCATGTGGATAGTCGTGAGGTTGCCCTCGTTCCCCTTCCGCTTTGTGTGTGTGTCTCGTGTGTGTGTGTGTGTTTCCAGCTGCGTCTGATTATGCTTTTGTATTTCGGCTCTAGCAAGACATGCCTTTGGCTGTACGCCAACTATTGTCTCTATGGCGGCTGACGCCATGTTTCACAAGCATGCCTGTGACAGCGCCTGTTTAGCAAACTCGGTAGCGCGTTTCTGTAAATGCTTCATACAGTAGTGTGTGTGTTCATGCGTAGAATGTCGTAGGTCTTCGCCCCTCGGCCTTCCGTAAAGCGTAGGTGTGTGTGTTGTGTGTGTGTTCCAGCCGCCTCTGCGATCAATTTGAATTATGACGCCCGCGAACACATGCCTTGGCCATTGCCAACTATTGCCTTATGCTGGTGACCGCCAGCAGCCTACAAGTATGCCTGTGACAGCGCTCTGTTTAGCAAACCTCGGTAGCTGCCGTTCTGTAAATGCTTCATACAGTAGTGTTCATGTGGATAGTCGAGGTTCGCTCCCCGCCTTCCGCTGTGTGTGTCTCGTGTTTCCAGCTGGCGCCTGGCGACTGATTATGCTTTTAGACGCCTCCGAGACATGCCTTGGCTATTGCCAACTATTGTCTTTAAGCGGTTGACGCCAGCAGTTTCGCATGTCGGTACAGCTTCTGTTTAGCAAACTCGCAGCTGCTCTGCAAATGCTTCATACAGTAGTGTGTTCATGTAGATAGTCGTAGGTTCGGCCCTCCGGCCCCTTCCGCGGTATGTGGTGTGTTTCACCCTTCACGAATGCTTTTGGGTCCGCAAACATCCTTGGCATTCCAACTAAATTTTCTTGGGGGGGCTCACAGCCTCAAGAGCCTGTGACCCGGGGTCTGTTTGAAAACCCGGGGAAACGTTCTTAAAAGTTCTACAGTATGTTTCATGTGAAGTGGGTTCCCCCCTTCCTTGGGTGCCTTTGGGGTTGTTTCCAGCTGCACTGATTATGCTTTTAACCCCCACATGCCTTCTATTCCAACTATTGTTTGGGGAGCCAGCCACAATTGCCTGTGAACTCTGACAAACCGCCCTTTAAAAGCCCTACAGATTGTTTTGAGAAGTATTGCCCCCCCCTTCCGTGTGTGGGGGTTTCCAGCTGCCTTCATTTGTTTAGACGCCCGCACACCTTGGCATTGCCCAATATTTCTTTGGCGCACCCTCAATATGTGTACACCCCCTTTTTTTAAATTGGGTCTGTAAATGTTCATAAGTAGTTGCATGTGGGGTTGTCTTCGCCCCTTCCCTTCCGTTGTTTTGGTGTTTCCGCCTCCATATTATGTTTTGCCCAAACCCCGCCTTCTTCCAATATTGTCTTTCGGTACGCCACAAGGACCTGTGACAGCCTGTTTAGAAACCAGGGTCTGTAAATGTTCATACAGTAGTGGTTATGTAATATCGTAGGGTTGGGCCCCCCCTTGTGGTGTGTTTTGTGTTTTCCCCGTCGCGATGTTAGTTTAGGCGGGCCCCACACATGCCGGGTTGCCCTATTGCTTTGGGGGGTGAGCCCACGTATTTTACGCGCCTTTTAGCCCCTTTGTAAAAGCTTCTACGTGTGTGTTCAGTGATATGGGTTGCCCTTTTCCCGGGGTTTGTCTCTTGGGGGTTTTTTTCCACTGGCCCCTGATTAGCTTTTACCAACACATCCTTTTCATTAAAAAATTTTGGGGCACCTACTGGCCTTAAGGCCACGCCGTTAAACCCGGTAGGGGGGAAGATTTTCCAGCAAAAAACGGGGCATTCCTCCCTTCCGGGTGGGCCGGCCATACACAAACTTCAGTTCACAATCAAAATTTTTTTAAAAAAAGGACCCGGGGGGGGGGGGGGGGGGGGGGGGGGGGGGGGGGGGGGCGGGGGGGGGGGGGGGGGGGGGGGGGGGGGGGGGGCGGGGGGGGGGGGGCGGGGTGGGTGGGGGGTCGGGGAGGGGGGGGGGGGGGGGGGGTGGGGGTGGGGGGGGGGGGGGGGGGGGGGGGGGGGGGGGGGGGGGGGGGGGGGGGGGGTCGGGGGGGGGGGGGGGGGGGGGGGGGGGGGGGGGGGCCCCCCCCCCCCCCCCCCCCCCCCCCCCCCCCCCCCCCCCCCCCCCCCCCCCCCCACACCCCCCCCCCCCCCCCCCCCCCCCCCCCCCCCCCCCCCCCCCCCCCCCCCGCACCCCCCCCCCCCCCCCCCCCCCCCCCCCCCCCCCCCCCCCCCCCCCCCCCCCCCCCCCCCGCCCCCCCCACCCCCCCCCTGCCCCCCCCCCCCCCCCCCCCCCCCCCGGTTTCCCTTGGGGGGACCTCTTTGGGTTTCATAATTGGGCCTTTGGGCCCCCAAAAGTGATGGGCAGGTTTTTTCAATTTTTTTAAACCCTTTTTAAAAACCCCCCGGGGGGTTTTTTGGTTGGTGCAATTTATGTTCTTAAAGGGGGGGGTTTTTGGGGGTAGTTCAAAGGTTTTTTCGGGGTGCCCCGTAGTCACGGCTGTCACCTCTTCCGGTTCACACTATGTTGCTCACACTCACTTAAGGAGTAATATTTGGGTCCTGCAATGGACACCGATGTGCATATGTAAAGTTTAGGACATGTTGGACTGTGTCCATTCGGCCAGTGGGTCTGACTGCCGTATGTTCCCCATTCCGGATGTCTGTCCGCCTACCCATATTATGTAGTGCTCGTAACCCGTGTCCTTCCACAATCTACCCAGAGGGTGTTACTGTAGTCCTGCAGGTTGGCAACAGCTTTACATAATCCTCACAGGTACCACTGTGAACTATCCGCCACTGAATCGTCAGTATAACACAGCCGGTACATGTAGAACCTATTTATGCATGACACTATCTCGGTTATGTGTGAACTCCATATTTTAGCGATAGTATGGCCTTCCTATTGCGTTGTTGGTGTGCCATTAATATGTGTTCCGCAGGTCGCAGGTATGTTCCGAAGTGTGGAGGCGGGTGATCCCCACATACTGGATAGCACCTTCGCTGCTGTGTATGCTGGGATTCGCATGGCAGGATGGATGTCTACGGGGTGTATGTACTGCTGTTTCCATCTTTATGTCCTGTGTCATGCCCTACTACGGCTGTGTGATTCCACCAGGCTTGCTATTATGGGTGCCATCTTGTCCGTACGTTTGTCCATCCTTGGGAAATGCCTACTGGACACTGATGTAGGGCTGAACACATTTCACACATGCCTTTAGCATTACCCTATGGGTGCTTTGCATCCTTACTGGGGACTAAGGCACGTCCTGTACCCGCAGCCCTCCCACGGGGCGGGACAACGGATTATCAGCCAAACAACACCGAGACCCATTTTGCATACCCAGGATACCAGGGCTGCAACCCCCCACGGTACGCATGACACATCCTTCATGTGTGCGGAACTGGGATATGGACATGTATGGACACGGCAGTCTGGGGACCTCTGTTCATATGTCCTGCATGTGATGGGCAGGTATCATCAACCTTAAACACGCTGGTGGTGCATATGTCTAGCTGTGCCGTAGTCACGGTTATTACTCTGATTGGCGATCCCGATGGATAACGGCGCAGACATCGTAATTTTTGGAGTCCTACAATGGACACCGATGTGCATTTGTAAAGTGTAGAACGTGTTTGACTGTCCCCATCTGGCCAGTGGTATTGACTGCCGCTGTATGTTCCCCAGTCGTGGATGTCTGCTTGACTACCCATCGTTTGTATGACATGCCCTATCTATATCCACGTGCTAGTATGTAAATACAGCAAACCTTGCGTCCTGCCCATCTTCATAAACGACATTATGGAACATATATCGGCTGAAACAGACACTGTCAAATACGATAGACTCCACAGTGAAAGGATACTGAGCTCTCTCAACTACTAACATGGGGCACCGTCGAGACGGATGTCATGACATAGCCGTCCTAATTCACTTCCTTCAGAGTCGGTTTAAAGCGAATTAATCAATAAACCTGCTCATAGTTAGGTGGACAGTGCTCCAAGTCTTGATTATAACGTGACATATACATATCAGTGTTGCATGCCTTACATGGAAACAATAATCGGCAACAATGTGTTAATATAACTGCAATATTGGTAAATACAATCAGTATCCGGACACATAGTTGATAATTGGTAGGAGTGCACCTTAGAATGTAGTGTGTTGATCAGGTTATTGTATATCGATGTGTATATTAGTAGCATTACGATAACAAAGCATGGAATCAATAGGTACTATTTAAGCATATATTTGACAATTATGAATGTAAACGGTGGAGGAGACATCCGTAACCTTCCCTGGTTCCACTGGATCACACACGCATCCCCGCATGTCCGGATTGGGGGTTACGCGCACCCAAATGCATCTCCGTATTCCGTTTATATATGTTTACAGTGTCTTTGTGGTTGCGTGTTTCCCGTTACTTGTGACTTTTCCGGTAACTTATGTCTGATGCGGTTGACGGACGTGTGCAGAAAGCACTTACAGCTTTATAAATGTAACAGTCTTTGCAGCATGGACGCTTTACGCTACGCACATCTATATGTTCTTTACTCATAATTCCAACGTGACTGCTGTCACGTTTGACACTTTCTGTGACCTGTCCACGTTAGCTGTTCGTTGTCATTAATATGCATACCCGTGGTACCTATGTACATTTACATATCACCCCGCACACCGCGTCACAGGCATCCATTCCCCTGCTGGGAAAGGTGCGGTACTGCATGTTGAACATTCCTAATTCCTCCTCGCTCTTGGCCCAAGATGCATATGTCGTCACCACAGGGCTGTTCAGATGACAGCTGCTTATATCCCATATGCATACAGGCCTTCGATTGTCAGGGTGTTGCTGTGGTGCTTTGGGTTTGGTGTTGTCCGCCCACTGTACGGGACCGCCCTGACCCTGTACGAATGTTAGATGAGTCACATGGGCACGTTTTGTCCGTGTCCATGGTACCATGTCACGCCCCCCCCCCCAATTAGTCTTAACCGTGTGCGCCGATTGTCCGGTGTATCCGTTGTAGATCTCGTTATACTAATTGCACACGGTCTGATCGAACAAACCCTTTGCCATTACTAACCCTCCGTGTATGGGCTGTGTCGCAATATTACAAGGGTTTAACATTGCGGCGACTTTCACTGAGCCACAGACATGTCCGTTGTTTTTTGGCCCTGTTCGTTTCACACACATTTAACATGGCGTAACAGGTTGAACAGCTCAGACACGAGGACATCGGGTTGTCCGTCATTGTCTATTATTGAATGTCTCTGTGGAGTTTGTTTCACAAAGCCACACATTGTCGGCATTGTCAACGGAGATCTCGCGACGCCGACGCGGACGTATGTCTGCCTTTGGCGGCGAACAGCCATTATACTGTCCCATTATGTCTGGGGATATATGGTTTCGTTCCTTACGTACATGATGTGCCATACTAGGAATGACCCTAGCGATGCCCCCCGTCTCGGTGTGGGTACTGCTGTATTACCCACGGGAAGAGTGGCCTTAGGGTAAGTGGTGCCCCAGGCAGAGGTTGCCACCGACACGCACCCCTCCTGGTCTACCTACACCAAATAGAGTCTGGAAAGGTGCCCGAGTAGAGCAACACCCTAGACGGCTACCATTGGCCTATGCCTAAGGCCGGCTATGTTTTGGTCCCTTGGGCATCGGACCGGAACGGCGCGTCTGCCTTTGGTATGTCCAGCATTACCCACATCCAGCCCCAAGGCAGTTAACACAACATCCATGGGTCCACATGGTGTCCCAGCTGTGCACTCCGGGAACTCTATGGGGAATTTAACCCACACTGCGGACAGCTGTGTAATCCTACCCTCACCTCAGGATACATACCTGAGTAGTAGCACACGGCGATTGTAGTCACACTCCACATAGATGGTGCCTCCACTGACCCTGGGTATTACCATACCATTAGTTTGACAAGCCTTATCTGCAAAGCCATGGAGATGGATCATAATGGGACACATAGATTAGGACATAGGGGACCCCCATACTTTGGATACAACCCAGTTTAGCTTGGTCATAGTCAGATCATGCCCTTTACACGTGTTTCACTTTGTAGAATCAGTCACCAAGGCCATTGCTGAGGGTAAACCAGTCCATACAGCCTACCTCAACCCGGCAGAGGCCTCGAAAAATACCCCTCGGGTATACTTGATAAACCCGTCATCTTGAAATGTAAATCCACATATACATATGGCCTATGGTTTTGCAAGCGGGCTGGAGTCACAAACACACATGGCCATGGTTGCTGGCGCCATGTCGCTTGCTCACAGCCAGTCACGGGTGATTTGTCCCATGGGGCTCAGTCTGGAGTCCACTATTTCAACTTCTACATTTCAATGTACCACGCCTTTTACAGAGTTATAGGTGAAAATGTTTGCGTGCGACTGCAAACCGGATGCCAAGGTCAGACACACATCTGACACAGATATCCTTCAGGAGTGCCTCACAGATGTGGATAAGTGGTACCAGAGACATGTCCTACAGCTAAATGCCAGCAAATGCATGGGCATGCCGCCGGGATGAACAAGGTTACCCCGAGCTTTACCGCTGGGTGACTGATCCCGCTGTGAACGGGAGGGTTACCAGTGATCTGGGGACGCGTGTTGTGCGGTAACCGTTAAGTTGAACACATGTTGCTAACATGGTTGTGTGGGCCTTCCACATTGGCCCATCATCGTGAGAGGGATTCACATCTAGATCAGGGGATCGTATCCTTGTACTCATCTCTCAATTGACCTATGATTGGCTACTATGCCCCGTTCAGAATGTGTCTTTGACCTTTTACCTGCGGCGGCTGGAAGGGAGGCACCAACAGTTCTTGACAAGCAGTTCACAGGGTCTCAGGTATATGTGTTATACTGACCAACTGAAAGGATTCAGCTGTATACAATTGCATGCCACTTGCCCAGAGGTGACCCGTGCCTGGCATGCGGCTGGTCGAGCAGATCTGATGACTATGCTTCACGCGTCAATGAGTGATCCTCAGAACCACAAGGGCAGCTGGCGTACACCTTGACACTGTCATTAATCGAGCGTGTTGTTAGGGGCGGATTCATCACCCAGACACCACTATGCTGTGGAACAACATCCCGGTACATGTGAGACCTTGAAGCACCTCCGCTGGCCTTCTGTTAGTATTTACACATGGATGTCTGGATTGATTTATTTTCTGTAACCTTCTAAATGAATGTTACATTAGCGCATTGTGAATCTTTGCATTTCGTTGGTCTATTTTACAGTACTCATATTCATGCGGTTTTATGTGTATATGTATGGTTCATTCATATTACTAGGTGTCTGCAGTTCTGTTGTATATTGGCACAATCCGTAGGACATATACATATAGCTTACACAGTCAGACATTTGGAAAACATTTATGATGTTGGTTCATGTTTTCATATATGTACATATATTTCCATTTTCCGATGAATACTGTACCTTTAGAACAATGTCTATTGTCCTCACTGTTGTGGGATGTGTAACCAAGTAAAAAGGTTTGTTCGCTTGTCTGCCTTTAAGGCATGTAATTGATACCTAACACATCTAATGTACCAACCAATTAATGCTTGTAAATTTAGTAGGTTGGACTACGTACATAATAATATGTAGTCTAGCCTTAGGAAGCAGGCAGAGGAAGTGTGCTGTGAGTTGTGTAATGCTTTTACTTTCTGACGTGTAATTCCACGGGTTTGCATTTATGTGTGCCATCTTAGTCATGCAGCTTGTCCATCCATGTGAATTGCCTGCTATACACTGGTATGGGGCTGTACACACATTTACACACCTGCATTTTGCATTCCGGGTATGAGTGTGCGCATTATTGGCGAGGAGAGTGGCGCGTGTGCTCTGCGTCCCTCCCGAGGGCGAGGACAAGGATTTGCCTACTTGAGGAAACAACACCGAGGCCTGATTCTACATGCAGACTCCCTTGACTGCAACGGTGGACGGTACCCATTACATCCTTCATGTGTGCTGCAGTGTGATATGGGCCAGCAGCTGTATGGACCGATACCTAGGTATCTCTGTGCATGTGCTGCAGTTCATGGACAGCTATCATCAACATTGAACAACGCGGCCTATGTAACCTTACCTGTGGCGTGGTGGCGACAATTAGATCACATGAGTAATGCGGAAGCTAGCGGGCATGCTCTGAACAGAATTTTGGGTCTACAATGGACACCGTGTGCATTTGTCAGGATTAGATGTTGCTGGACTGTGTCCACCTGCCCAGTGCTTTTCACTGCTGGTGTATGTTCCCCAATCATGGATGTCTGTTTGACTACCATTCCACATGGTGCTACATAACCGGCTGCGTTAATTACTGTGAACAAATGACATACATCCAAAGATGGTGGTTACCAACTGCTTCGCATATAAACCTCAGACATCCCAATGGGACATATCCGTCACTATATTTCCAATATAACACCACCAGAACATAGTACTTACCTATGCATTCATGTAACCATGTGTCTTAAGTAGATTAGAGATACCATAGTTTACACATCCTACGTGGCGTTGTGTGTGCCATTAGTATGTGTTCACGGAGTAAAAGTACATCTGTTCACTTTCGCTCTGCGCGGTAAGCGGGAATTCAGCTCCTCCGATCTGTTGCTTTAAGCTTGGGCTGAGTGCTGCAATAATATCTGCCGGTCATTGTACGAGTCCGGCTCTGTATGTGGAATGTCAACTGTGGTCTATATTGTATTTCCTGTGTCATACCTTACATGACTTCTCTCATTTACCGGGTTTTGCAGTTGTAGGTGCCATCCTGGCCATACGGGTGTCCATCCATGACAATTGCCTACTGGTCACTACTATAGGGCTGTACATTCCACACCTACATTTAGCATTCTCCGGGTATGGTTTGCATTGATGGCGGAGAGTAAAGGCAGGTGCTACGTAAATCCCTCCACAGGGCGGGGTAGAATGATTGCCTGCTGAGTAACGCGACACCAGAGTCTACATACCCCAGGGCTCCCGCCGGCCGCAACCGTTGCCCGGTACCCATTACACATCACGTCAGCGGCAGTAGCGCGGGAGGTGTGATGTGGACCCTACTGATGCTATGGACGGTGCCCTGTAATTCTGCTGTGCCGCTGCATTACATGGACGGCTATCAGCAACATTAAACCGTTTGCGGTGCATATGTGTACCTGTGGCGTCAATAAGTTCGATGCGCATTGAAATAAGACATAATTTGGTTCTTTCCACAATTTTTTGGGTCCTACAATGGACACCACTGTGCATATGTAAAGTGTGGAAAGCATGGGGCTGTGTCCTTGTGAGCAGTGGGTTTCACTGATGCTGTGTGTTCCTTGGTGTGTATGTGTGCTTGACTACCATACTGTGTTGTGCTACAGAAACATGTCTTCCGACACCAGAAACCAATGCTATACATCCATTGTTGCAGGTTAACAACCACTTTCATACCATACCCGAAGGTCACGTTGGGAGGTATTGCCACTTTATTATGAACAGCACCCCCAGACTGTGTACATCGTAGGGCACGATGATAGAACTTTCCAATTGTAATTGGCAGACACATGTCAGCCATGTATGATAGCACCGCTGTTATGTCATTGCAGGGGATTGATCATGTTATTTATTTGGACATTGAGGCTGCTTGCCATCCACGTTGTGTAGGTGTTACCGGATTAGCTTTTATACATTGCTTTGCTCAGGGCGAACTACACACTACTCATGATGTGTGGTCTCCTTCGGGACCCTGAGCCAGTGGTCAATGGTGCAACCACTGCATCAATCCACATTGCCATCTACCGAGGTACCCTGGGACTGCATGTACCAGGCATTCACTTACCCAACTGTGGTTCATTGTACCAATGCCAAGCGTCCAGTGTAATTTGTACCCCAGCCATTACACATGATATTTTGCAACTTGCGAGGAGGAGTGGCTACTACGGGAGTGGAGCGGGCACGCTTTGTGGTGTGACACCCTTGGTCATCATGTATTGCAGTTACAATGTCATGGGATTGTCCAGGGCGCATTCTGAATATACCTACATGGACCTGGCTGACAATCATACCTTCGATTTGCTATGCTAGGCACCTGTGAGGAGTCACTACATATGCTCTGACTGGGACTTCACATGAAATTGGGGTTTACTCAACATACACACATTGCCGACATACGAGGCTGACAGGTCCGGTGGTTTGTCTGCACCCTCCGCACCACATGTGGAGATATGCCAACTTTTCCAGCAGGTTTCAATGATCGCAAATGTTCTGTGACACACAGGTTTATGCTCTCTCCAGAGGTAGGCGTATTGAATAGCATCCATGAGACCAGGTGTGAGCCAGCTGTGTACTCTCTCATTTGGGATTAGGACCCACAGTTGGGACAGCTATTTCTTCTGCTCCACCTCAGGTAAGTGTAGCAGGACCCATGTCGCATGACAACTATGTTCCACATCCACAGGGACCAATGCCTCCACTAGAGCTGGTTAATACTGTCCCAGTACCCACAGAGGGGAGCCTATCTGCATGAACTGTGGGGTGGGATCATGCTGCGGTTGGAGTCACACGCTGACTGCATAGGGGACATACGCTACTTAGCATCCCCCTGCGGTTTGTCTTGCTTGTTCAGGAAGCGGTTCATGCCTTTAAAGACATGGTTGAAGCATTTCGGGCGGTCGCAGCCCATTGCTGGGGTATTTGCAGTCCATACAGCCTACCGTCTGGCAAGGGCTTCATAACATTACCCCCCCTCAGGTAGCGTTAATGGGAAACCATTGGCTGGGATGGTACGTAGCACGTCACGGGAAGTATTGTTTGGCAGAAAGCTGTCTATGTGACACAACCCCACATGGTCATAGTTGCTGGCTGCATGTCAGACCAACTGCCTGTCTGAGTGAGTGTCCCATGTTACTTGCCATTCGTGGGTGCACCTGTCATACATCTACATTTCCACGGTACAGGCACACAGCGGTGTTATGGGTAACATTGTTTGTGATGCTTGCCCAGAACAGATGCCATACTGGGGCGGACATCTGACACAGATATCATGCAGGGCACTTCCGGATATGCATATCTGCTGTCAGGACATGTCCACAGCTAACTGGTACATAATGCAAAGTCATACCTGTCGAGAAATTCGTAGGTCACCCCTGTACAAGCGTATAGGTGGCTGTCCACACAGCACAGGGTGACTACCGGGGATCAGGGGACAGGGTTTGTCCCGGTCGCCTTTCATTCAACACACATTGCTATCGTGGTTCTGTGGGGTTCTGCGATGACCACCTGTATGTGCGGGGTCATCTTTGACTTCTTTGGCCGACGTACTGCGGTCAGTATATAGCATAGAACTTCCTTGTTGCACAAGTGTAGGCTTGTTGTTGTGGCGGTTTGGTAGCTTATTCTGTTTCTTGGGACATTTAGGTATTTTCAGTTGGAAGCTGGAAGGCCGATTCGAGGCTAATTACATTCATCTGAGGAAATCATTATGACCTACACTCTTACGCTACACTTCCGTTTTTAATGCTTTTATTTGAAGATTTCGTAATACCAATAGGGACTGCCCCTCATAAAGTGGGGCGGTTAGTGACCTTAGTCGCTACTCCTATGTCAGTCAGTGCGTGCTGACGTAACTTTGCTATACACCTTCTCTGACTATGCACACTCACAGTACATTGCTGTCTGCGGACACTGTTATTACTTGGCGTATCCTTTGTTCCTTGGACAGGTACATTTAGGGCTTTCGCATTAAGGTTTTATTTGCTTCTCTTCTTGTTTAGTTGGAGAACTGTACTTTGTTGCATACTCTCTTGGACATTTCATTCTGCTGTGAGACCTGGCGCAGCCATTTCTATTCCTGGGCGGGACTATTGCCAGACATGCGTGCTAGGTTGCTCTCTAGCCTCGCCCAAGGCTTAAACAGCGCTACTGGCGATCCTGCTTGGGGCTGCGGCTCACTTGTCACACTTCACCGCACATGCCTGTGAGATTTACGCGATTGCACTCTCCATTAATACATGCATATGGCGCTACGTCATGGAAACAAGTTATGTAACATAGCGCAATCGCCCATAGTTTTTCCACGCCACCCTGGCGCCGAGCTTCATGAATCCCGGGGTATGTTCTGTTAACTTAACATTTAATTTACAAGTATGGAAAATATTTACATGGAAATATATTCACAGGGCATTTATTACACCTGATAAACTAGCTACAAATTAAATTCACTTGATAAATCCATTTGTTGGAGATAAACTTCTTTAGACTGCTTGTAAAAAACTGATTGGTTTCATATATTTTTGATTGTAACAGTAATATAAAAAAATTCTGGGAAGAAATTACTATTTTTTCTCAAGCTATATTCAACTGCTGTGATACCTTTATTTTTAACCAAATCCTTTAGTCCTCTTGGTGTTAATTGTGATACTTTACTGGAAAGGAATACAAAAGAAGATCTATATCTACTTTTGGTCCATGATAGCTGTGACAAGGAGAGTAATGTATAATCTAGAAGGTTTGAAGTTTTTACTTGCAAAGAACACTACCCTGGAAGAATTTTTGAGATTGATGGAAGAAACAGTGACATTATAAATCAAGGATTGAAGGAATCCCGAGAATTTTCACCCCAAAAGGCAGCTGGACTTGAACAATCGCTTGGGAAAACAATGTTGACTCTTATTGAAACTTTAAAAAAATAAACCCTAAATAATTAACAATGTGGAAACTTTATACTTTTATTAGAATTGAATATTATAAAGTTTTTGTTACTAATTTCATATATTTTATTAATTTTCCCTCCTTTGTTCAGGTCAATTGTACATAGTGTATATAAAGGTTTGTAATACTTGTTTATTGACGATTGTATTGATAAACATTATATTATTTGGAAAATAAAAAATTATTTGAAAAAATGCATTTAGTTTATAAAAAAAATAATACTTGTATTACAGATGTTGGATTTTTCATTGCTTATGTTATATGGAGAAATGGAAGCTTGGTGGTGCTTGGTGGTTGCTATGTCTGGCTGACAATACGTACTTCCTTATTTTTATCATGAGAACAGAATGTCAGATGTTTGACTAGTGGTTT
>NC_056744.1:1482700260-1482773033 GCF_019279795.1 Protopterus annectens | reverse complement strand
AAAAGGATAGGTTGGGACCAGATCACTTGCTGCTTGGTTGAGAAATTAAACAGGTGTTCATTCCCTTTGGAACTGTCAGATTACTTCCAAACATTCTACCTGTACACACATAATTATACATGTCACAATGCTGTGTATAAACTTGTAATGAAGTCTGCAGAACATAGCTTACTATTTGGTAAGTAAGGTCCAGTCTTGAAAGTCATGATTTAAGACAATGGACTGTGCTAGCTGACTTGCACAGTTCAATCAATTAGATCAGGAGAATTTATTCTGCATGCCGCTCACATTTCATGGCACTGTAGAATTGCAGAATAAACAGCAGTTGCAAATTATCTCCAACTGTTGCAGGGCTAATTACAAAAAAGGAGGCATATTTCATACCCAAGGATAAATCTTTATAGGTTATCTGACACACAGAGAAAAACCCAGCTGTTGGTATACTAAGACGAGAAAACTCCTCATGGCAAGCACAAACCGTGGAAGAAACCTAAACAAACATTAAAGATGTGTCATTACTGAGGCTGATATTTGTTTATTGATAGACGGATTAAGTTACTACTAGAAGTAATAACCCCATTAAAGTTCAGATACTGTGTATGATACTGGTGAAGTGTGAAGAGTCGATATCTTAGCACAGATATTCCATACAGGTTGGGGAACTGGTGGTCCTAACTGAAGATTACCAGGATGCTACAGGGACATAAATATCTTCACAGATAGCATACATTCAGGAGTCTAACTTCAGGAGTAGGAGTGGAAAAGCATCTTGAGATACTACAAGCATGAGCTGAAAGTGCTACATTGCCAACAAAATTCACCAGATATGTAGAAAGAAACTGTAAGGAACCACCACGATCTGTATTCACCAGATAGGTAGAAGCTGGTAGGAGAAGGGAAATCAGAATGCAGATTTGGTTGTGAAGGATGATACAGCAATAAAGATGATAACATATGTGATTGCTGCTTCTCCTAATTCAGCTGTAACTGATGTAGTTCCATTAAATGAAGGAACAGATCACCAAGGGACAGGAGAATCGATAAAAATAAGAAAGATGAAAAGTTATGGATCCAGCAGAGATGTGATGTACCATCTTCAGCAGGGGATAGGTAGATATATTGGTAAAAAGTGTCAGTGGCACTTAATGTATGGCCAACGCAATTCAGGAAAATCCATATCTGTTCAACTATTGTGCCATGCAAAACATAAGGGACCAGAGGAGAAAGTTTAGATAGAGTTCTCTGAAATTATTTTCAAGAATGGGTAGCAAAGTGGAGCAATCACTTGTTTTTTTAAAGTAAGAGGTTTTCATTTTGTTTCTTTGGAGGAGCTTCTTTGCAGGGACTTCATGTTCTCCCTGAGTTCACATGTTTTTTATGTGTATTCTGACTTTTACCCACATCCTGAACACATATGATAGGTGGATCCATGACTCTGGGTTGTCTGTAGGTGTTCAGTGTTCTTGTGATTCAGAAGAAAGGTCTGATAATCTGATTCTGTTCCCTTCCTCACTGGTAATGTCTGTGGATGTTAGTGGCTGTTCATGGGGCAGCTATAGGAGTCAGATGTGACTGGAAAGCTTCCAATGGATGGATTGATTCAGAAGGGTAATAGGAAGACTCACTGATTAATTGATGATCAACACTTTCCTGACTGGGTGGACGCTTTTCTGATATAATTTTCAGCAACTTCAGCAGTGTGAATCTTTTCTGGGGAAAATGTACATGGAGTTCTGCAATAAATAGAATCAAACCAAAGTGCAAACTTTACAGGAAAGATCATGAAATGTAAGGACACATTTTTGGGTGAAAGCAGAAATTTTACTTAATATATGATATTTATATCATGTATGAATCAATCATTAAAAAGGCTTTTACAAAGGTACTGGTAGACATAAGAAAGTTAAGAATTAATTTGAAAATTAGGAAAGGAGAAAATGATACTCTATAGTTAATGTTATATAAGGTAGTGGAAGGGAAAGGCTTGAAATTGTCAGCAAACATGACTGGAGGAGTGAAAGAATCTGCTTCTTTTTGAGATGCACTTTTCCCACACACACACACACACACACACACACACACACACACACACACACACACACACACATATATATATATATATATATATATAGAGAGAGAGAGAGAGAGATTAGTTGGTATCATTTTATCAGTGATAGCTTTAACCGAAGAAGAAATGGTTAAAAAAGTGACTGAAAGTACATTTCAGTGAAGATAAATTACACTGAAAAGCCATTTTGACAAAAAGTGTAAAAGTCTATAAATGGTATTTCTTCTTGTTTTTGGACTTGGCAGTTATTTGGGGGAATCATGTTCAAGATTTTGAGTGAATTGGAAATGCCCACTGTCATGCTGTGCCTCAATATTTGTAGAAGTTTGTGTTTGCGTGCTAGCACTGATTGACTGTGATTGTGGTTTTCAATTTTCTCTACTGGTGTGCAACCGTGGAGTTAGAATAGGATCATAGGATCATAAGATCATAGGAAGTTACTAGGCTATTGGCCCTGAGGCTCTTACAAGCCTAGCCAAGAATTTAGTCCTTGTTCTGACAAGTCAGCACTCAATGCCCTTGTCCAGCAGGGACACAGGTGGAATCCCAGGAGTGTATTTTCTGTTCCCCATTCAGTTATCCAGGTTGCGCTTAAAAAGGGTTAATGAGGTATTCTGCTTGACATGGAGAGGGAGTCTATTCCACAGAAGGTGGTGTCTCTGGGATACAAATCTGTCCCATTAACAAGTCCTATTGATGTCACAGACCAAGATGAGGTTGCATGAGTGAGTTACTTGAGAGGACTTTGACTTGTGGATATGCAGCAGTCCCAGCAAGGCTGGGTCTGAGATAGCTTTGTATGCCAGACAGAGGTCACCTCTGAGGAGTCTACAGGAGACTGAGTAGAGGGTCAGGACCTTTAGCCTATCTGTATAGGCTGATTCTCCTGGTGAGGAACCTTCGTGGTCTCACCAGCTGCTGTAAGTGCATTGTGAGATACATGTCAAAAGGGGCATTGTACCCAATAATGTGTCTTATAAGGGAAGAATACAGAGATTTTATGACCACCTTGTCCCTGGATGAGATACCCTTACTAATGAAGTGGGCCATGTAGAAAGCTTTTTGTACAATGGAGGCAATATGGTGGTAAAATTAATGCTTATGTTCCCTTCCATGTATTCAAACCCTGGAACTACTGCACATGAGGCTGTAACTCTATCCATTTAGCTATGTAGATATGTAAATAATCACCTCTGCCATATTTTGAACCCAGGCCCCTGTCAACTACAGCCTACTGCATTAACCCACTACGCCACACAAATCTAAAGGGGAAGGGTGGAGGTGAGGAAGCCTTGCCCCTGCAATAAAGCTTCTTGTGGGCTTCTATGTTCAGCCATCGAATAAAAATCCAATCAAATGGCTACGCAGAGAAATGTAACCATTGAAACTTCACTTAGCAAACATTAGCTTCAACAAATGAGTGAGACAGAGAATGTAACTAGTTGTCCAACACTTCTCTGTCTCACACAATGAAGTATTTCAAACCCACCCAGGTGGGGAGTTCACAGCCCCCACCCCCACCAACTATGTATACCAACTCTGAGACCGCACTACAATGGAGAAAAGAGCAGAAGGGGAAGTGCTGGACATCTAATAACTTAACCCATCTCACTCATTTGTTGAAATGAATGCTCAATAGGTGAACTTTCAATACATATGTTTCAATGTTTAGAAGTTTGAATGAAGTTTCATTCGATGGCTGAACATAGACCTTTTTTGGGTCTATGTTCGGCTCTCGAAAAAATATTAAATCGAATAGCTGCACATTGAAAGTTACTCAGTGACCAGCAATTTTAACAAACAGGCACGTCATGGATAATAAAGTCATTGAATGGCCATAGTTCGCCAACATATAGGAAACGTGATCTACTACTAGCTTACCAGTAACTTATCTTTAACACAACCTGCCCTTTCCCTAGTTTAGTGCGACCTTGGAGTTGGTATATATAATTAGTGGGAGAGGCAGGGAGCTATTTGGTGAAGAGAGGACAATACTTATGTGGGAGCTTTGCCCCTCCATACCTCACTATGTATGGGGCTGCTCCCTCACACCCCCTGCTAATTATACATACCAACTCTGAGGTTGAGCTTTAGGTGCTATATCTCTCCTCCTTTACCAGAAGTTTCTCTTGTTTTCACCATTTGAGCTGCTAAGGGAAATCTGCCAGGGGCACCCACTATGCTTACCCTTTTCCTTATTGCTGTTGTGCCAGTAGTAGGTTATTTACAGAAACTCAGATTGATGCACTTCTATTTGCTTCTTCTGATGGAGTGTCCCCAAAATTAATATGCCTGTATTAGCTGCAATGTAAGGAAAACTCTAGACTATGAGAGGACTCAAGATTAACTATAAGGAAATTGAATCATTTCTTTACCCCATCAACTGAGCAGCTAAAAATACTATAGACCAAGTCTGTTTGGTTCTTTAGATGCTGCACATCTCCACCCAGATATTTAGGGATTCTCTTTTACCTCATATACCTATATCAGAGAAATTAACCTAAAACCATTATGGGAGCATACCTATGTAATGATCCACTCTTGGTCAAAATTAGAGCAACCCTACATTATCATAAATGGTGAGCAAAATTGAAGACGACAATACTTCATTTGATATAGGTGAAAACAAAATTCCCAATACTGGTATTTTATACTCACTTTAAACAAGGTGCGTTGGTTTTACTGATCTAAAGTTGCATGCAATAGCCTTTATGCTGCATACCCTATTAGCACATAATTCTGCAAACCAACAGTTGTGAATCACAACAGAAGATAGCATTTAAGCAGCACCTCTCCCTCAAGCAATACTATGGCTTGTAAAATGGTCTTCTTTAATGCAGTGTTATAACTTATTGATGTGATGTATGAAACTCTAAAAATGTTTTTGAAACTCCTTCGCATGAAATGCAAAACAGTTCACTTTCTGAGGATGAGCAGAACTGAAAATGGATAGTGATCATCCTGGACCAGGAAGGGCATCATCATCATAGAGCAGCACCACCAGTATTTGAGGAAACATAGGGATCTCAGGGACTAAATTAATCCAATTGTTCCATTCAATAAGGAGCTCTTTCTTATGTTTCATAGCAATGATATTGAATCAGAATGTGCATAAACAAATATGACACAAGTGCAACACTATGAATAAACAACATACATATTGATGATACAATGTTATATGCATTATTCTCCGCCCATTATGAAAGTGTATAGAATATCAGAACACATTGATAATCAAAACAACCTGCATGTCATCTTGCATGTCTTATCTTAAATTTATGTGTTGTGGTAATTGGTCTCCTAAAGGTAGTGTTAGTAAAGACTGTTAGTTTGTTCAGCTTGTGGTATGCTATATGTGAACTCTTCCCATAAATGTGGGGGACTCTAAAAATGTCTAGCTCCTTTGGGAAAAAGAATGCAAGTGTACAGAGAAAGTATGAAGGATTTCTCTGTCTCATGTCTCCCAGCATGTTGGCCTTCTTGGATGACCCATCAGTGAGCTACCTTCCTATACCAATGCACATGTGGTTACCACAGCTAGCAGTCCACACAGGGCTTTATGTTGTAGTGCACTGGCAATCATCACAGGGTCAGTGGTTTCTGGACTTATCAGCTACTTTAAACATTACTATGATTTATTATGGTCATGTCAATCTGATTTATGGGGAACAGTCATGTGGCTGTAACAAAAGCTTTACAGTACCTATGGTAAGATTTCATGTCACTTCATTGTGCATAATATATATATATATATATATATATATATATATATATATATATATATTTAATATTCAAGTATGAAGTGCTCATAACAATATAGTTATTTGCCCTTGGAAATTACAGTACATCAGACAATGCTTGTACATAGTTATAGTGTGTAGTCATTGTTTTGTGCATTCATATTTAGCACAGATAGTAATATTACTATGGACCCTTAATTATATTTTATTTCAGGACTAACTTCCTAGCTGTTTGAGCACTAGTTCTAGATGACTGTCACTACTGAAAAGACACCATGTTCCCATGTGCAGAAATTGGAAAAAGAGTTTTTGGATGGATTGATGGAGGGATATAAACTTTAAGGAGAATGGACTTCAAAAGTATAGGTTTTCAAGATGTTATACTTTGTACATGTTCCTCAATCAATTATACTGAATTTCTATCCAGTAGATGTGAAATATGGTTTTGCCACTTCCTAATGATATTAAGATTGCTAAGACCATGTGGCAGCTGATTGTTTATCATGAGCAGTTATGAAAGCCTGTGGCTTGTTTTCTCATCTAAAATAGAGACATTTTCTATGACTGAATTTGTGCCATCTCTAAAGTCCACTTAACTAATATGTGCAAGAAGGACAAGCCAGCCTTAACATTGGCCCATATTTATGCACTTATGGGTAGAATGGTCACCTTAGGGTTAGCAGTTACCTGACAGTCCAAGTATAGTTTAAAAACTTTAACTATAGATTGTTAACACATTTTTTTAAAATGTTATTAACCATATATGTATGAAACACAGAACTGACCAGTCCTCGAGTTTTACTTGCAGCAAGTAAACCTTAAATGGAAAAACTGGAATACTAGTGCATTTTGCAACTGAATGTCTAGGTATAAATCTCTAAACCATTTCATAAAAATTGGACAAGGGGCATCCAGGATTGCCTGTTATATGCAGACTTGCATAGTTGTTCCACTGTCACAATTTGCCAATCTGCATTATATTTGATTTCCTCTAGTATGATGTCAGATGCTGAAAGTCTGGTGGAAACCAATGATATGAGTCATAATAATCAATTACATCAGGATGCCAGTATTTTAATAAAAGGTAGAACATTTCATTAAAAATTATAATTTCACTTTGATTATCGCACACCAAACTGATTCTGCATAGGCAACACATTATTATACTGACTATGGCTTAAAGTGTCAAAGCCCTTGCACATGTTTAAAATAAGAATGGCACATTTTACAGTGGCATTACAGTATATACAAATTATAGAGGCATTATCCTACTTATCACCACAGTGAGTACATATAACCTCATCAGGGTGACGAATGTCATATATATCCAGAATATATTTCTGTTTTGCTGGTATCACATCAGAAGTAAAATTGTTTTTATTTCTTTCAAAAGTGAACTTTTGTGCATTAGAAATGTGTTGATACATTCCTATATATAGGCATATATGAAGTCATACAGAGTAAATTAAATTAAGATGAACATCTGTGCATGTGTATGTATGTATATATATATATATATATATATATATATATATATATATATATCTAAAATTCCCACCTAATTACAGTCTGTAGCTGAGATACATGACATAATGCACATAATTTTACAAGAACACTTCAAACAAGTTATGTGCTGGTAGTTACATCTTGTAAACACACATAGCCATTAGCCTGCTTACTTTTGTCTCCCTTCAGTTTGTAACAAACACATATGTAAGATGCATGCTCTAGCTGGCAAACACAGTAATTATCTGAACTGCATCTTTATTATACTGCTACAACATCAGAACCATAAGCAATAGCTCTTTCTCAAGTCTGGCAAACACACTAATTATCAGAGTTACATTTTTATTGCACTGCTACAACATCAAAACTATAAATGAGAGTTATTTTTCAAAAATAATATTTTCTACACTTTTTAGGAAAACAATGCAGTTGTTGAATAAAAATATACATCTGTGTGTTTAATATGTCACATCATCTTTGCATTTAGTCGTCTTGGGTCATGCAGGGTACAGTATGTGGTTGAGTATCTAAGTGTCGAAAATTGTATAAGAAAATCAAAAAATATTACAGTTCTGTGGGCATTTGTAAGTTTAAATGAATGTCAGTTTGGTCTTCAGAAACTGATAAACTTGCAGCATTTGTAAAACAGTTTAAAATGTAGAGATCAGTTTTGTTAAGCATATCAAATTGAAGAGGTATCAAAGTGTCAACATTTACTATTGTTAATAACATCCAACCTAAATAGATTATTTAATTATATATAAAACACAGATGTTTGAAAACATTGTGGCATTAAAATGTAAATAAGAGCAATGACAATGTTGTTGTTGTTGTTTGTCTTTCGGCCTTTCCTGGTTAGGGGTCACCACAGTGGAACTCCGGTCAGCTAATGATTGGCAGTTGGTTTTCATGGTGTCGAGTTGCCAGCCCGATGCCCAGCCTTCAACGAAGGCACGCCCATTCAACGCATGTCTTTCGAACACCCACTCGACCGTGGGGAGGACATGCAGACTCCACACAGGTGACAATGCAGTCAGTTATTTGTCTTTAACAATAAGAGCACAATGTAAGGATATTTCAAAGAAATATCCTGATGTAAGTCCCTGAAACTTTCACAAGTATATGATAAGTGCTATGGAGATGCAGACATTTCTAATCAGGAGGCAAAACTAGTAAAAAACAATTACTGGAGTACAGTCTTACTGAAAATTCCTGGCAGGAATGGGATTAACTTCAAAATGAAATGCAGAGTGCTTCAGTAAAACAAGTCCACAGTTATATTGGGAACTACTAAGGAAAATACAGAACTAGCTTTTTGCAAAGGACACTTCAGATTTAACAGCAAATATTTGGATCTGCTCTTAGTTATTCCTATTTCTTGAATCACCAACAAGTTCCTTCTAAATTATTCTGACATAGTGGTTTCTCTGACAGTTACAGGATGTCTTCAGCTAGTATCACCATCACAAGTCATGAATTTATATCTTTATTGGAATAGCACTAGTGTTTTCTACTTTTACTTCTTAACACTTTTAAGTTGTTCGTACACAGATGAAGTTTTTTGAAAAATATTCTTTAATAGATTATTGCCAAAAAAAGATGCAAATTATACTGTTTCATGCGATCTACTATTGACAGAACTTATTGCACTGCAAAGAAAAAGTACTACATTAACTTCCAGTTTTATTAAAAAGAGTAAATATTTTCACTGCAGATGCTCTAAGAGTTTGAAATAAACTCTGATTTATATATTTTAACTACTTTATGAACAGACTGTAATCCACATTTCTTCTGGGCAATAGGACAAGACAAGTACATGAAATAAAAACAGCATGTTTCACTTAAAGTAAGGCAGCTTAATAAGGAAACATTTATAAATAAGCATATAACAGTTTGCTATCTAACCATAAGTGATATGTGGAGAAAATCCTGCCATTTTCAGACATGAAATACTAAAGTGACAAATCACGTTTTGTTCCCTTTCCTCTTAAATATTCTTTAGTATTCATACGAGGCCTCATTAGAATGATGTAGCACTTTGGTAAAAATATGCTGGCAAGTAGACCTGCACTAGAAGCAATAATAGCAAATACCTCTACTGCTACCATGTATTTGCCCTTAGTACTGAGGTATGCTGGAATGAAGGCAGACCAGACAGTAACAAATATAGTCATGCTGAAGGTAATGAATTTGGCCTCATTAAAACTATCTGGAAGGTGTCTAGACAGAAATGCAACAACAAAACAAACAATAGCCAGTAATCCCATATATCCCAGCATGCACCAAAATGCAATAGGAGAACCTACATTACATTCAATTATTATCAGCCCTGGTTGTGACTTAAAATTCTGTTCTGGAAATGGAGCATAGCAGATGACCCATACAACAGATGTAATAATCTGAATAAGTGTGCACAGTAATACTATTTTGTAAGGCAGCTGTGGGCCCACCCATCTTCTGAAGTGGCTGTTGGGACTGTTTGCTCTGAAGGCTACAACAACCAAAATAGTCTTAGCTAAGATGCAGGCAACAGAAAGAACAAAGGCAGCACCAAATACCACTTGTTGAAACTGGCAGGTAACTCTATTAGGCTGTCCAATAAATATCAAAGAGCATAGGAAACAGAGGAGCAGAGAAGTGAGGAGTATATAACTCAAACTTCTATTATTGGCTTTAACAATGGGCGTATCCTTAAATTTGATAAATATAACAAACGTATTAATTGTCAGTAGTGAACAGAAAACTGTAGCAGAGAGCAAAGCAGCACCAAGGTTATCCTCATATGAGAGGAATTCTATTGACCTCTGGATGCACTTATCCTGTCTTTCATTTGGCCACTCTTCAGATGGACATTCTGTGCAACTTTTAGAATCTAAAATCAACAACATAAGGTAATATATTCATACTTTTCATAAAAATCATTATACACATTCCTGAAAGCTTTTGTAAAGTAACTCATTTCTATTTAATAAAGTGAAACAAAAATAAACATTCTGATAGCTATTGCATAGTAAAATGAAAATAAAGTCACATTATAATGCTGTTTTTGAAATGATAGGCATTTAACATTCAGTAGTTCAGAATGCATACCCAATGTGTGTTTAGGCAGAGTACTGTTTGACTGACTGATGTCTATAATGCTTTTTTATCTTTCCTTTAAATGTGAGAAGAGTATATGTGCAAGTTTTCTATTATCGGGAAAGTATAGATTACATTCATAGTGACACATTATATTGCAGCAAATAACAAGTGAAATAATTGACGCAAATAAATCTTAAAAAGCAGCTTAAAAATGCTTTACTGTGTTACTTGGGATTACTTTTTCCCGGTAAATAAAAGGTCAGCAGATGCTGTCTCCCTTTTGAAAAGAACAAAAATGAAAATAAACTGCAGACAAATACTAAAGATTACATTAGAAGCAGCATCATATTAGAAGAGTGAAACAATTCCCAAAAGAAATATCAGACCACTGACAATGGAATTACATTTGAAATTACTATAGGTGTGGTTCACAAATATCATGTGCAGTCCCCTACAGGTGCTTTGTGCACTGGTGTTTATATGTGGTGCACACAGTACAGTAATTCATGAGGGAGAATAACCTCATGATATGCTATGTGCTGACAGCTACCCAAATAAAAAATGCAGACAGGACAATGCACTGGGTAGTCATAGTCCCATTAGGTATGCTGTATTCTGCTGTGCAAGCATGCAATGCAGAACCTGGGGATACCAGTGGTGCTTCTACACAGATCTTTTTCACCAATTGTGTTTTTAGGTGTGTTGTCTTTTGTGTGGAGTGTGCAAGCACTCCATGTGTCCACAGAAGTTTTCTGCAGGTCCCCAGGTGTTATACAACATAAGCATAACCAACTCAAGAACATCATCACTTCACTGATCATGCCTGTGGAGCAACTTACATTTGCACATAGCTTTTTAGTGCATTCTACTCAGGACTGAAAAATGGTTGGTGGAAATAGGGATGATGTGAATTTTCTCACATGTTAAATGTCGTGCAAGGTTGTGGTGTGGTTTGCAGGGGCAGAATATTTGTATATCTACTAGCATATCATCATTTCTTTCTGACATTTGGATAAGTTATTAGCCAAATGTTTGTTCATGCATATATGGCTGTGCAATACATCACTTTACCAGGCCAGTCAGGGCTTCAGATTTTAATTTTGTGTTATTAGTTCCTACATTGATCGCCGCAAACTCCCATCTCAGAAGTCATCCCATATTCCACTGGTTTAGCCTTTGTGAATTGTGGCAAATGTGTTCTCTGTGTCACTCCATACATTGCATCTTGGGTGTTAAGCAGCATATTCCGCAACTCATAGGGTTTTGTGAAGTCTGAAGGGCTGCAGTTTGTATTTTATGTGTACTACCGCTATGCATTGCAGGAGATGTCAGTGAATACTGCTGTTTAACAAAACAGTGAAAAACAATTTGTGAGCATAATACATTTTAAATAATTAATTTACTTTAGTAAATAACATGTTAAAAGATGGAGAACACTATCATTTGTCAAGCCATAGTTTGTTAAATGTTTGCTGTAATGTATATCTCTAAATTAACTCTTATGTTCTCAACTTGTATCAGAGGTTGCATTATCAATTAATGCAAAAACAATAAACAGACTATAGAAATCACAAAAAACTGGCCAGAGTGCAAGCAAAACTCGTATTTAATGAAATACAGTGAAGTGCTTTTTCTTGACAAACAAAAAGTGCTTCACTGTATTTCATTAAATAAGAGTTTTGCTTGCTTGCGTCACGTGGGTTTCCTCCGGGTGCTCCGGTTTCCTCCCACATCCCAAAGACATGCAGTAGGTGGATTGGACACTCTAAATTGGCCCTAGGTGTGAGTGTGTGCATGTGTGTGCCTTCTTTGGAAGGTTGGGTGCCGGGCTGGCAACTCGACACTGTAAAACTCCACTGCCAATCATGAGCAGACAGGTGATCCGCTGTGGTGACCCCTAACCGGGAAAAAGCTGAAAGAAGAAGAAGAAGAAGAAAAGTTTTGCTTGCTCTCTGGACTTTGTTTTTTTTTTTGATTTTATCAATTAATCCATTTTATATTATCTCCAAGGCTTAGGAACCTGGATTATTTTCTTTTGTTTTCCTCTTTTCTCCACATTTGTGCAACCTTGGAGGTAGTGTTTGTGACAAAGGGAAATACTGCCAGTCCAGCTATCTGGAATGTTCTAAATAATTATATGTCAATTGTGAGTATCAATATGATTCATATACCTGTCTTACATATGTATTAGAAATATAGGTTATGTGTATATTAAACTACTGGTACAGAAGTGTGTGTTTAGCAGGGTTTGTACAGTACTGATCTTCAAGGATGTGTCTACAGTGTACTCTACTAGAAAAGAACAGAAATGTAAATAAACTATATATCTGTGCAAATGTATATGTTTTAACAGTAGAAACTAGAACATACAGAGTTAAGTTGCAAAACTTCAAGAAAATAGTTGAAATAAAATTTTTTATGATTGTGCTATAAAAGTTAGTTTCAATGCAGCAAGGAGACAGGATATCTAGAACTAGGGTGCATTCTGCATTGTTTTGTAAATGTTTTATTGTTTTATGTCTTCTAGCAACTGCAAACACCCAAAGGCTATGTATTTTCACAGATTGATGCTAGATGTTATGGCTGCATCAGTGGGGGTTTAGCCTGGAAAATGAAGTCAGGTGACAAAAAGTGATGTCATGCAAGCTAACCTAGCAGAAATATTTCATATTAATTTAAGAACTCTCTGAGGGAGGGAGAGTGAGAATGTTGCATTTTGTCTTTGACTTAAGAAGAACATCCACTTACGTCTGCACTTGCCTTGCTGTAAGTAAGTTTTTAGGGCACAGTAACTCTTTTAAATTCAGATAGGAATATAGTAAAGTACAGCTTAGATGTTTATTTATTTGAGACTGTCATACAATGTTGTTTTAAATATTTCCTGTGATTTTGAACTCTGGTGTAACTGATTATTTACTAAGTGTTGTCTTGTTCTTTTCTTATTTATTATTAAATATATTTAAACATTTCAATTGTGGTTGGTCTGTTTAGAGATATTTAATCTCTGAAAGTACTTGCATATGTATTTGGTGACACTGTACAGGCCACTCCTAATAGCCTGGCTTGGTCAAACTACCATTTTGGATTAATAGCAACATTACACAGTAACTTTGGACACATTTGTTAAGGGCTTTAAAGTAGCTGATAAAGAGCAGGCTGGTGGCAGTAAAAACTACCTTATAGTCTGGGCAGAAGGTGGCATAGCTAATAAACCTGTGTTAGCCTTTCCCAGGCATGTGTTTGTGTTTGTGTATAAATCAAATCTCAAAGTGTGTGTGTGTGTGTGTGTGTGTGTGTGTGTGTGTGTGTGTGTGTGTGTGTGTGTATATATATATATATATATATATATATATATATATATATATATATATATATATATATATATATGTGTGTGTGTGTGTGTGTGTGTGTGTGTGTGTGTGTGTGTGTGTGTGTGTGTGTCAGCTACTTGAGTAAGGACATGCAGCACTGGTTGGACAGAGAGGGTGCTGAAGGTCTTAGCTTGGCCACTCAGCTGAGATTTCTACTCTATAGCTGTGCCAGTGGGGAATCTTTTGGAGGATCTGGAAAAAAGAGGGAGAAACTAGCCCCAGACTGACTATGATCTCTGTGTGCTCTTAAGGGAAATTGCACTTTACTGTGTGTGTACTTGTCATCCTCCCCCTACTGCTGCCAATGGTGAAGATTGAGGATACTTGATTACTGGGCCAGTGCAGGGGTGTCACAGGGATGTATGAGTATAGCCCTCATGTTGTTGGCCAAAATGGTGTCAGCTCCCTGCAAAGCCATTGTTTAATGAGTTTTATATGATGTCACTTACAAAATTTTGGAAAAGCATTTCTAGGTTTGTCTGTATCATCTTGCACTATTTTGACTCTTGTCCACATTTGACATGTTTCATTACAGGTCCTAAAAGTGGCAGTCTCAGGGAGTATCTGAAAACAGTCAGTAATAATGAAAGGAGTGCCACAGGGGTCATTCTAGAAGCCTCTGTTGTTTGGAATGTTTATTCAGATATTAAATCACAAGCCTAGAAACAGTAGCTACACTGAAGGCTGTAAAACAGTGACACTGATAGCTAGAATGCAAGATTTCTTAAGAGAATTCACTGAGTATTATTCCTAATTCATCTTTATGTTCATTTATATACTATGTGTTTAATCACCGGTACAGCTTCAGGGCATAATTTACAACATAGAATTCCATTTGTAGTGTACCCTCAAAATATTATGCATATAGATGTTGATAATTCAAGCTAAGAGCACCAAATGAATATTATTAATGATAAATAAAATGCACAGATGAATTATGCATGCAGTGCATGGGAGGGGGTTGCTACACATATCTACTGCACCTGAGATGAACACATGCACATAAAAGTGTAATGTACAGGACTACAAGGACTAGACATAGAGATACATTTTCTAAAGGTATGACAGACCGTATGTTGTGAGGTGAACAGTTAACTAAGGTAGACCTGCATAGGTAGAGTATGTGGTGTAGGTACTGTAATCTCCATAGCAGAGTGTGTGCATGTAGCACAGGTACAGAACATTTAATGTGTTACTCAGAGCTCACACTGTACATGTAGCTCTGCAGCAATGGATATGTTTTCGTTATCTGACATCATGTCTTTTCTAGCTTTTCAGCAGGTATTACAATAATGTGCAGCAGTGAGGTGAAAATAAAGGAGTCATAAGCAAAAACACATTGTATATTTGTGTCCTCTTGGTTTGTAGTGTCAGCTACATCAATCTGTTTCATCTTAATATACTTTCATACACTGTATGTACTACAAAATCTAACTTTCTACTGACATAGTGAATGTACGAGCACCGTATGTATTACCATTAAGAATTCTTCTATCATTAAATATTTGGAATGTTACAGGGTTGAATGTCTGACTTGATTTCCTGTGAGAAAGTTTGCATGACAAGCAGCAGATAGTTTCTTAATGAAATACTGTGACTTACAGAGCTGAATCACAAAATGATAAAAAAATACTGAAAATACAAGAGATACTTAATATCAGACACCACTCTTCTCTATTACACTTATTTTCTGCATGGGAATAAGCCCTGTCACTATAATATAAAAGGGAATATTGTAATGAGGGATGAGTACAGTGGGACAATGTGCAGGTCTATTCTACAAAAGGGCCTTACAGAAACAGATGCTTAGTGCCAGAGCCATGGGCTCAAGCTTAGTGCCAAGAAATGTATAGTTATCCTCTTTGGGAAAAACCATGTACCCATGAATTACCACATAAGTGGCAGTACACTAAACACCGAAAGAGTGATGAGAGACTTAGGGACACAGGTGGAAAGTGGTCTCACCTTCAATAACCACATCGCCACAACAGTCAGGAAATCCTTCTGTGTGGCACACCTCATCACTAAGGGCTTTCATCCAGAAAAAAGGAGATCATTGTCTCACTGTACTTATCTCTCATTAGACCCATTATAGAGTACAATGCCCCATTTGGTATGTACCTCACAAGACATCTGCAACAGCTGGAAAGGCCACAGAAATACTCACTAAAAGAATCACAGGCCTAAAGCAGATGCCATATGCTGACTGTCTAAAAAAACTCCAGCTATACTCTTTGGCATATCGTCTACTCAAAGGTGATCTCTGCTTAACATACAAGGCCATGTCAAACTCTGAGCTGTTGTACATGCTCCATTTAAAGAAATCCCAATCCCTCAGAGCCACATGCTCCAGGGATCTAAACCTTGTCATCACAATAAACAAAACATGCTGGAGTGATAGGTTTCTGACCCAGAGGCTCCCCATACTCTGGAATAGACTGTTTGTGCATGTCAAGCAGAGCACCTCCTTGGCCCTCTTCAAAAGGAACCTTGACGATTGGATGGGAGATAGGAAATTCACCCCGGGGATCATGTCAGTTGCCGGTTCCCATTCAGAAGCCTGAAACATCATAAGCCTGAAAATCAATCCTCCTGAAAACCAAGCCTGAAAATTCAGAATCCTGAAAACTCAAAATCCTGAACTGAAAGACCAAAATCCTGAAACTCAAAATCTGAAACACAAATAATGCTAATATGTCACTATAAAGACACTAATATCTATTTGTCACTATTGCATACATGCCTAACTCTGCTTAACTACTAACTCACTACTTAAACCGCTAAAAAAAAAAAAAAAAAACTTACCACAACCCACCTAGCGGATGACCTAACACCACAGGGCTAACAATAGCAAAGCCACAATGACATCAGTATGTCTATTTTGTGTTTTCAGGATTTTGAGTTTCAGGATTTTGGTCTTTCAGGATTTTGGGCTTTCAGGATTTTGAGTTTTCAGGATTCTGAATTTTCAGGCTTTTGGTTTCAGGATTTTGATTTTCAGGCTTATGATGTTTCAGGCTTCTGAATGGGAACCCAGTTGCCCTGATAGACAGGGGTCCAGGGAAGTACATATTGTGGGAAGAAATATTCAGGGAATTGTTATGGTTAGGTTTGTATAGGACCTAGGGATGATAGCCTAGTACCAACATATGTACCTATGAAGAAATGGTAATCCTGGATTACAGAACACAAAACTGGATTTTTGGTGATTCAGTCTGCATATTTTGTAATTCAGCATTGAGAGTCCTGTCATTTAATCTGCTATTTTTTTCTTGACCATGAGGAATTAGATTCTGTCTTGTTTTCCATCTTTGGTTTGATAATCATGACTTTCACATGTCCCAGGCTACTCTCCCCTCACTTGCAGCTGATTGATTAAATGCCTTAATTGCTTTAAGCCAACAACCAATCAGAGCAAGAAGACTGGGAATCTCCCATGAAATAGTTTAATAAATTGTAGTATGACTGAGCTCTGGTTCCCATTTTGTGGTTAATTTAGAGAACATATATGAGAGCATACTACATTTACTTTGCTTGTTGATTTTGTGGAATACATCTGCAAATTGCAGCTCAACTTTAACAAGTGAGCTAACTATGCTCCAACTTCTAATTTTTTGTCATGTGTGTAAATTCAGGTAGGTAATGCCAGTTCAGTGATCACTTTTTTTGGGAATGATGTTGCCTTTTTTACAGTGCACTTACTTCCTCACACTCACACTTATCATTATGCTGTTTTGTGTGTTGTAGTGAAGTGATTCTAGACTTAAGGAAGATGCATAGAGAAAGCAAAGGGACTGTTAAACTGTACTAACAGAACTGAGTCAAAGTTATGGGAATCGACCTAAGTGTATTTATTATAGAGCACAATACTACTGCCATATACCTCTGAACCGACCCTCAAAAATGTTTGACTTTCTGGTAAATCTGGGAATTATATCAATTAATAATGCGAGGCATTACAGTCTCATGCTTTCTATTGTTCAGAAAATGCATGTTACTTGAGGTAAAACCTGTTCTATTAAATTTGAAACAACTTAGAGTAATGTTTAAAAAGTTCTCTGATTGTGTGTGTTTCTTTTCACCCCAGTACTTTCATGGTGAGCAAAATGAGCAAAAAGGTTTAGTAGGTATGGTTAAAACCTCAGAAAACTGAAGGACAATGTTAACAAACAAGTTTTCAATTCACAGGTGTGAATGGGAAAATAAACTAGGTATAAAAACTTTTCCTTTGAACATTTTCAAGGTTTGTTTAACCATCTACAGCTATATATAATTACAATTAATTGTAATGCCTTTGTTTTACAGTTACAAAGAGGCTTTCACTTGTGAGTGGAGGAAGATCTCTTCAATTAGTTTCTTAGTCATACTATATGAAATGGTGAAGACCTTTTAATAAACAAATAATCACATACATGAGTCTAGTTTAAAGGCAACAATCATGCTATTTTAGTGGAATATTTTTCAAGCAGTGACTACTTAAGTTTCCTCTATTTTATTTTATTTTATTTGATTTGTTTTTAATTTTTTGTTGAGGTAGAAGCAGATTTGGTATTAGGTAAATGATAGAATAATGGTTATGGTGCTTACCTTATAGACACAAAGGTGCAGGGTTTGATCCCCACATGGGGTAATTGGCTAGACTTGAAATGGCCCACAAGGGCAGTTAGCCTAGTACTAATTGATGAACCTAAAGGAGCAAGACCTTCAGATAGGAAGCAGCAGTGTGAAGGGAGATGGCTGGGAGGTAGACACTGTAGTGCAGTGGGGACATGCCTCGGTTTTACCTCAAGTAGCAGAAGATCTTGATGTTATTTATTTATTTATTTATTTATTTATGTATTTATTTATTTATTCCAGTTTGGTAAAAAAATAATGATTTTTTTTTTACTTTCCAGTTTGTGGTAGGCTTTGGCTGAAAGTCCTGAAAGAATTTGTTAGGACAGAGTGCCAAGAGTCATTGGCCAGCAGGAGTGTAGTAGCCAACAAGCCAAGTTACATAGCAGGTAATTGATTTACCAGCAGCAGCCTTCCTTGTACTGTGGTACAACATTCCTCTCATCTGTCCTCTATTTATTTATTTATTTATTTATTTATTTATTTTATTTATTTATTTATTTAACATTTGCTTGCCAGGATAGTCTGACGGGACAACAAGCGTCCATTTTCAGTGGAGTACTGGGGAGAAAAATTCCATAAGTTTACAGAGAGAAGAAAAATTTACAAAAGAGACATTACAGAGTAGTAGCATACAGATTGTAGACTTTACAGCCATTAGTATACAATAAGAGGATATTCCTCCTTTTGGATGAAAATACAAGTGTACGGAATATACAATGAGAGTAGATATGAACCTGGTAGAGCATTGCAAGATATTTCACAACTGAATAAGAGTATATAAAGGTTTAAGTTTATATATAAATATATATATATATATTCAAGCAAATATACATGTAAGAGTATACATACATATATATGCATACACATACATACATACAAATACACATACATACATATACACTATATATCAGGGGGTCAATTTGTAAAATGTTCAGTTTTCAGGTAAATCACTCAGGATTCTAACTAATGGCTGACATTATTGGCTAAGTCAGTAATGGCAGCAATTAATATTGTATTTCTTCAGGAAATGTATGTTGATGTACAGACTATTCTTGTTCTATTAACTAAGTGACTTAAAGCAACATTTAAAATGTGTCTGTGACTGTCCTCTGCAGCACTGTTCCTTGAAACATGCTTGAGAACTACAATTCAGTAATGACATACATTAGTTTCATTGTTCAGAAAATGTATGTTGATGCTCAATCTGTTTTATTACGCATCTAAGTGAATTAAAGTGATATTTAATTTTTTTTTCCTGATTTTGGCCTTTTGTCCTCATACTTGGCTTTTCAATGCATTCTTGTGCAAGGCAGTAGACAGTTAATGAACTGCCCTTGTGCAGAAAGGAATTCAAGTGCAAAACCTGTCCAGCTATGCTGCAAGCAGTGCTTTAGTTAATTATGGAAAACCATAGCTCTGTTTTAAACATCTGAAGGTTGTAGCACCTTACATCATTCAGCAACTGCTTGGATCATGTACTGCAGAACTGTGCAAAGCACACCAGCAAAGACTTTGCAAGGTTTGATTTTTGAGATGTTGGTTTTGAAAGTCCATAGTGATTTCTTAGCATTTGTCAATAAAATGCACAGTTAAAGAACTTCTTTGCTTTTGTAGACCAGGACTTTAAATTTATTATGCAATGTGTTATCCCAGGTGGCTATCTTTGTTCCTTGATCTGGAAAGCATGGTAGCAGGCCGGCCTGCTGATAAAAGTTATTTCAAAGGCCTGATGAGTGTCTCCCCTTATTGGGAGATTTATGGAGGCTAATTAGGATGGCATCACAGAAGAAACCTCAGAATCTGAGTACTATACACACTCTTCAAGCGTTACATCTTACAGGTTTTTCACAAATTAATTGCAAAGCGTGAATGCAATACACTGACTGCACTGGAGTTGTATGCAGTGATGGCATATGAATTGCAGTGAAGGCTGGATACTTTGGCTCTAAAGTTTTATCTGCTGGAAACCATGTCTGCTGGGACTTTAGTATATTTTATACAAAAGTATATTCCTATGGGTAGAAGTGTTTTGATTCTGATAATGGCTCCTTTAAAGCTATATAGGGCTTTGAAATCCAAAAGACTACATCCTTGCTCAGAACTGTGCACAGCTGTGAAAGTTTTCCAAACAGAGCTGAACACTGATGAATTTTACGTAGACTACAGTATTTTAACTGCAACATTGCAAGCCCTATCATAGATGAAAGAGGCATCTGTAAGTGATCGCTGGGTGACTTTTTTCAGTAAGGCTCCAGAGTGCAAAATGCTTTACAGACTGGTGCAATTTGTTCTTTCAATTCTCCTAACAATACCTTTGGGATTTTTCACACTTACGAGATAGCAGGAAAAAAAATGCTTGTGTCTCTTGTCAAGGCTGAGTTGCAGGTCAAATTAAATTTGAATGTGAGTTTCTCACAATGTTTCTGCTTTTCTAAATTATAACCAGCTATAACTAGACACTGACAGTTGAAATGAGAAACATAGCTTCAAATTTAAGCATAAATCATCCTAAATGTCCCAGAAAATTTCAGCCCTGTATATAACGTTGTCACATAGGCCCTTGATTTTTATTTTCAGTATTCTATAAAATTAGTAATGTCGCATGTCACCTATACTTTAAATGTTTAATCTTGCTTATTTAACTCACATGCAGTGTCATTTATGTATAGTGCACCCATAAAGCTTTATATTTTGAGAATATGTTGCTTGTTGCTTAATAAAAAATTATTGTGCCTTTTACATGTCTTTGATTCACTGAACCTTTGCAGCATATAATAATAGGGTTGCTAACTTTCATTGTGACGAAAACCAAACTTAGGCTACATCATACAGCCTCACCCAATTTCCAACCACTTTCCACCCATTTTATGACATCATCATCATAGCATCTGAGGGAATGCCCTCTTTTTTCATTTGTGATGCTTTTTTTCTGCAGATGTACTATGCTTTTTTGCAAAAAAAAGCATAGTAAATCAGATTTAATGAACGTCTTAGATAGTCTGTTTCTTTTTCTGAAACAGAATACCAGAGTTTCTACAGTATATTCTGATCTACCTAAGAATCAGTTTGATTTCCGGATAGTCCAGAAAAAAACAGATAAGTGGCAATGCTATATAATAATTATATATGGATATTAAGATTGGTGCTACTGACAATTCAACTATAATCTGTTCTGCCACCTCCATCTCCATACTAACAAAATTAACTCAGGATGCCTTCTCCTCCACTGAAAAATGGATGCTAGACAACCACCTAGCACTTAATGCCTCTAAAACCAAACTCATGATATTTACCCCTTCCAAAACCACCACCCTAGACAAAAAGACTTTCTCTATCACCAGTCAGAACAATACACCTCTCAAAATAGTATCTAATGCAAAATTACTTGGAGTCCTCATCGATGATCAGCTCAAGTTTGATACCCACCTACAAGTAAATATCAAAAAACTCATAAGAAACTTGGCATGCTCTGTCATCACAATTGCTACATCTCTCCCTCTACTAAGCTTATTCTCTCTACCACATACCTCATCCCATCCTTGCTATATGGTGCCTCACTCCTTACTAACCTGCAATCCTCCATCAAGACAAAACTCACCTCCTGTTACAAAAAAATTTCAAAATTCGCAACAGGCTACAGATCTTCTCCTATATTCAACTTATACAAGCCCACAAACTTATCTTTGGTCCCTCCCTCTCTCTGCCTCTCCCTTGCCACTACCCTTAAAATGCATCAACCTGATAGACTCCTAAGCTCTAACTCCCAAAATCTGATCAAACTGCATGACCTGTCCCATCCACCAGGCAAACATCTTCTGTCCTTCTCTCTAGCTCGCCTCTGGAATTCACTCCCATTGCTTGTCCGTATCACTAGTAGCCTCTCTTCCTTCAAAATTTTACTTCACTCCCACCTAACATCCCACTGGGAATGCTCCTGCTCCTGCTCCCATCCTACATAAAGTCCCCCACCTTAAGCTATACTCCAAGAGCTAATACATATGTAAATGTCCTATTGTTTTTAACTCTGTTAAGCAACTGATGGAATTAACAAACTTTGTATATAACTTGAATTATCTTTTTTTAAAGATTTCTCTGCTTTTGCATTTTACTAATGCCATTTATCTGTATTGCTGTACTTTATATTGTTATAACTTACTTCTATTAAGTCATTTGTATTTTTTTTTTTTTTGCTGGTGCTTTTCTCCCTAGGACTCCGTTGAAAAAAGGGCTCCTCATGGCCCAATGGACCATACTGGCAAACAACTGCAAATAAATAAATAAATAAATAAATGTAGTTTGATTAAAGAGATTTGGATAATGCAAGGGAAGGGTTATAATTAGATCATGCAGTGACTGTCTTTGCTTTCAGGAAATGGCATGATGGAAAGGTGGCAGTTCTGCTGACATTTCACATGGTTGCAACTACACATATTTGAAAGCTGACAATGAAATACTTACGTTTGCCATTACAGGCTGAACATTGCTGTCAATGCAGCAGTGTCTACCAGTGAGTTACTGATTTCCTAGTTATGTTTTATTTAAAAAGTTACATTTCAAAAAGTGATCATATTGTCACTGAAACTGATAACTGATGGGTTCTCATACAGTAATCAAATACACAAATATGGTAAAACAGCATCTGCTTAATTTATGAATGCTTATAACATGGTACTGTCAACAAAGCTAAAGAAAAAATAGATGGTTATCTGTATAAGCTTGAATGTACAGTTGGCAAAAAATAAACTATTATACTGTTACTGAGCAAAAGACACAAAGGGCAGTTATAAATAATAGTGCTGATCATGAAATTATAATTACATCTAATTGTCATCATCATTAAGGCTAGAGATAACATCACAGAAGGAGATGCTGTGTCATGGTATGTACATTGATGGATTGTATTGGTTTCACTGTCTGATACTTCCTGTGCAGTAGAAATACAAGTGCCCACAGCTAAATCTCTGCAGCAGTCAGTGTGATGCATGTTCCCAGAAAGTAGTGATATGAATATTTCACTATGGAATGATGTCATTAATTTTATAACTGCCACGGTCCCTGCTGAAGCAGTTTTATTCATCTTATGACATCTTTATGATGATACTACTAATGGATATGTAGCTGTGTTTAGTACAGCTAGTAATTTCTCCACATTGTGCACAGCACATTTTATCCTAGTGAATATCACCTTTGGTCTACAGAGAACTGTAGGCAGATGTACTGTATACATAGTTTAAATGGTTCCACAGTCAGTAGCTGATGTATGCCATTCCTGCATAGGATAATGTTCCTTAAAAGTAAACTCCCTTATGCATAACATGTTTTACTACATTGCTCACAAACTGTGTAAATGCTAGCAGTAAACAGTGTCATCTTTTTTTTGTTTTGCTTTAGAAGATTTTCAGAAGTATGCAGTCAGTGCCATGAGAATAGATCTCATACATGCAAACTTCAAAGGATGCTGTGTTCACTTATGCCAATTTATCTACACGTGGGTTGATGAAATTATGCTTGGCTACTGAACATGGTGAAAATACAAGGATTCCCATTCTAGTTTTGCAAATCCCAGCTTTACATTTTTGGTGGGTTAGTTTTTGTCCATTCATTCACTGTGATGTGAGATGCAATTGCAGAGACGTCATCCTATCAGCCACTGAGGCATTTTTGAGTGCACCTACCCCAACCCCTGGATGATGACATGAGCTCTGTGTCATTCCTCCTATGCAAGTATGTCCACTCCCTGATGCACCTCCACAACAGTAACTGCACAGTCTGGGTGGACCCACCCATGTCCCCCACAGTGGAGGCACTACCACAACCCTTCTTCCAAGGCAAGTTTGCCAATAAAGGTTGCACACATATAACTCAGACTCTTTGGATCTCCCAGCCTCCTGAGACATTAATCAATATTGAGTCAGCTTGGTCACAGTTGGGGCTTTATTCCTCTGTGACACTGATCAAGGTCCCAAATTTACATTTTTGTACAAATATGAAATTATATCAACATTTGAAATTATATATGTATACAAAAAAGTATTCCTGGGGAAGCTAAAGATCTAAGAATCATCTTTTAATATAACTACATACTACCATTCAGACATATGCAATACAGAGTATCCTTGGAGTCAACATACTGCTGATGGCTGACGCAGGACACTGAAGCTATTACTAGAAAGATGACTGCACTGAAGACCTGCTATAAACTATACAATGTGAGCAGAGTTATGTGTAGGATGCAAGACAATGTTGTCTGTTTGGTATAGCATCATCACTAACTAGGGAAAGAAGGATTTCCAGTCTACTACTAAAATAAATAGGTTTACTGCATGATAATTTGCAGAAGTTGTGCCACAGCATTTCTTATTTTTATGTTTTTCTTCACACAACAGATCAACTTTGGTTTAATAAAACACAGAAAGTAAAAAACAAAAATATATGTGTACATCTCTCACTCATATTGATCTTAAATGATGAAAAATACCTTTACATTCACATGCACACACACACACACACACACACACACACACACACACACACACACACACACACACACACACACACATATATATGTGTTTATATTTCAGTTGGAGATGCAATTGTTACTCATTGAATTGCTTTAGTGAATATACTTATGTTTAGTCTGCACATTTAAGATCTTTATAAGAGAAAGAGACAGAATGAGATGTAGAAAAGTGTTGTGTTATTTTTGAAGAAGGTAAATTCAGGTAGATGTGAAAGGATTATCCTGATGAGTACATACTGATAGAGAGTAGGGGATACAAGCAGCATTCTCAAGGGATTAACTACTCCATGAATCTCTGAAAATGCTTCTCTCATCTGATGTTTCTTGATTCATAGAATAGACTACCATAATTGCTGATGGATAAGGAATCCAAATTACATTCACTAAGGTATGGGCCATGCAAAGAGAGAGAGAGGAAACTGGGAGGCAGAGAAGGAAAGGAAGTAGAATGTTAATGGTACTTAAGTGGCAGAATAGACAGACGTATTTCCTGAATGGATGTAGAAGGAGTAGACTCCAAAATACCGACCAAAATGAACCTTTACTTAACCAGGTTAAGCGCTTTCATCCCAAATGCTATAAGGGCTTCTTCAGAACAGCCTTTTACAAGAACAACTTCCCTTTTATATACACAAATAGAAATAATTAACCAATTAATGACCATTACATGCCCTTAAAGGAAAACCCTAAAAACAACATTAAAAGATCACAGGTTGTAAAATCTACTATAAATACCTTACACAATAAAAATATTTACTGCTATGACAATCAAAAATAATAATTAATTAACAAATACCCCCATAATTTTTCAATTTTAAAATACTACTGATTCTTATGTTATCATTCATACCCAAGCCCATGGTTGCATTTAAATGTAATTGCCACCTAAGTTCACATACTTCCAAATGTTCTGCCACCACCCTACCCTGTGGGTCACTATTGATTTGTTGGATGACTAAAAATTTAAAACAATGATCATTAAATTAGAGACATGTCTCCTCAATGCATTAGTTAAAACACCCTTACTAATATCAGTAATGTGTTCATAAATTCTATTCTTGAAACACCTGATGTCTTACCAATATAAAATGTGGAACAATTTTGACATTTAGTCATATACACCATGTTTTTTGATTGACAATTAAAATGAGAATGAATATTAATTCTAACCTTACTCAACATAAATGTTTCCTTGGTTTCCAAAATATATGAACATTGATTACACATCCTACATTTAAAATTACTTATAACATTATTAGTATGATGGTACCAAGTATTAGATCCCCTTTCCAAAATATCATTAAAACATTTATCTCTTCTATACACAAATTTTGGTCTGTCACCCAGTACCTTGACTAGGGTTTCATCATTGCTTAATAGCACCCAATTTTTCTTTACTATAATACACACATCATTACTGGCCACATTATAAGTTAATACATAAGAAAGGTGTCCATCAAATTTTCTTTAGATGTAGATTTCACTATCTCCCTATGACTACTATTGTTTAAAATGGGCTGATAAACCCCATTTTGCCTCTTGTTTATAACCTCATCTTTCACTTGGGTCAATAAAAAATCTGGATACCCCCTCATTTTAAACATATCTAAAATAAACTTAACTTCTTGATGAAAATCAATGTCATTGGATACCATTCTGACTGCTTTAACTAATTGGCCCTTTACTACTGACTTTGTTTGATAAATGGGATGCCAACTCGAGAATTCAAGATATGAATTTGAAGGTGTTTACCTTACAGACATAAGGTACAGGGTTTGATTCTCACATGGAATAATTGGCTAGGCTGAAAATGGCCCATAAGGGCAGTTAGCCTAGTACTAATCTATGAACCTATGAACCTATGAACCTATGTGGGTTTCCTGCAAATTTTAGACACCAAATTCCTACTTCCACTGTCAACATATATTTCTATATCCAAGTAGTGTATTCTATCACTACTGAAGTTATATGTAAACTTAAAATATCTACCATGTTGTTAATGAATCTCGAAAATTCCTCTAATTTGTCTAGCATACCTCTCTAAATAAGAAAAATATCATCCAGGTATCTCGTATAATTGAAAATAAACTCCTTATAAATGCTGTTGAACACATAATTGGTTTCTCAATAACACATAAAATTGTTTGCAAAAATGGGGGCACAAGCTGCCCCCATTGCCACCCCAGTTTTTTTGTTTGTAAAGCTGACCCGCAAAGTATATAAACTTGTTCCATTAATATTACCATGGTGTTGATCCTGGTATTCTCATATTTATTTGATATGAACAATTGTCTCACAAACCAAGTTAACCCAACCTCATGAGGTATTACAGAAAACAGATTACAGACATCAGTGGTAACAAAAAACATACTATCCCCTAACTCTAAATCATTAAGATGTGCTAGAAACTGCCAGAAGTCCTTACAAATGTATTGAAAGGACTCCAAACCTTTCTTTAAATGATGATCCAAAAATTTCAATATAAAAAAGTCTTTGATCTTCTAACATCTATAATGGGTCTAAAATGGTTGTTAATGATTTGTGTATTTTAGGGATACCAAAGATACTTCCAATAACAGGGTGTTCATTCCTCATGTAAAAATATTCCACAGTAGAAATGTCCCCTTGAAATAACATCATCCAACAATAAATCCAACTTCCTATATGCAACATTACCCTCATTATGTGAGACCTCCTCATATGTACCATCCATTAACAAAAGGTTAATAGAATTGACGTAATCAACCTTTTCCATAATTACAATACTGTTGCCCTTATTGGGCTTCATCACTCATAAATTACTGTCCATTGCAATGTCATTTAGCAAGCCCCTTTCATGAGGGATTAAATTATCAAATGTGTAATTTTCCCTATTGTCCATTCTCTCCCTGAAAATCTAACTCACAGACTTTATCAAATAACAACAATTTGTTGTGTAAGGGGACCAAAGAACCATAATTCCACACAGCATTTTCCAAAGAGACACTGAGGTTATCAGAGTCACTGCAAGGTAATTTCATGACTTTAGGTCTAGGTAATTTCAATTACTTTAGGTCTATTGACAGTGCATTTGCTTCTGTTTCTTTACCAGAGAGCATTTCCTTTTTGGCTAACATGAATTGTGTTTTGAATGACTCATAGTGCCCACAGTTCTATTTTGGAAGTGGAACAACAAGATTTTTTTGTATCTGGGGGCACTAATTATGAACATGTTGATTCATTTCATCAGGAAGATGGTGTTTGTGACATTTGTTTTTCAGACAGTACCCCCAATATTATCCTTAATATGTTAGAAGGGACAATATTGTTGATTTATTGACTGACTTCAAATTGTATTTAACAAAATTGAATTTACAATTCTGGTTTAATGGTAATAATAGGACTGTTGAAATGCAACCTAGTCTTTATATGAGACTGAGCACATTTAATCCTCCCTTACACAACAATGCTGATTATGTCAATTCTATTAATCTTTTGTTAACAGAATTTCTACTGTGGAATATTTTTACATGAGGGAACAAAACCCTGTTATTATTAAGTATCTTTGTATAAAAAAATACATACAAATTTAACAACCCCTCCCTTTAGACCCATAGATGATAAAAAATTTTATCCTTTTTTCATCAAATTTTTTTTTTCATTTAAAGAAAGGTCTGAGTCCTTTAAAAACATTTTGTAAGGAGCTTGCAGTTTTAAGTTTTTGTTTTTAGTTTAGAGTTTTAGAGTTACTGTTTTGTTTTTTGTTCTGTTTTCTAATGTTTTCTGTGTTTTCTCTCATGAGGTTAATTTAACTAACATGTGATGACCTGTCAATACATCAGTAATATGATGATAATAGTGCCAGGATCAACACAATGATAATGTCACTGGAAACTGTTCTCAAACAAAAAAATAAAAGGGTCAACTCAGCTTACAAACAAAAAAAAAAAAAAGTCAGATTATACCCCCATTTTTGCAAACTATGTTATTTATTATTGGGAAACCAATTATGTGTCCAACAGCATTCATAAGGAGTTTATTTTCAATTATACAAGATACCTGAATGATATTTTTCTTATTTTGGGAGGTATGCTGGACAAATTAGAGGAATTTCTGAGATTCATTAACAACATGGTAGATTTTTTGAAGTTTACATATAACTTCATAGTGGTAGAATATGCTACTTGGATGTAGAAATTTATGTTGACAGTGGAAGCAGGAATTTAGTGTTTAAAATTTACAGGAAACCCACACTTTCCAATACATATCTTGAATTCTCAAATTGGCATCCCATTTATCAAAAAAGTCAGTAGTAAAGGGCCAATTAGTTAGAAGATCCAGAATGGTGTCAAATTACATTGATTGTCTTGAAGAAGTTAAGTTTATTTTAGATATGTTTAAAATGAGAGGTTATCCAAATTTGTTATTAACCCAAGTGAAAGATGAGGTTATAGACAAGAGACAAAAATGGGGTTTATCAGCCCATTTTAAACAGTAGACATCATAGGGAGATAGTGAAGTCTGCATCTAAAGATAAATTTGATGGACACCTTTCTTTTTTATTACCTTATAATGTGGCCAGTTATGATGTGTGTAGTATAGTAAAGAAAAAATGGATGTTATTAAGCAATGATGAAACCCTAGTCAGCATACTAGGTGACAGACAAAAATTTGTGTATAGAAGAGATAAATGTTTTAAAGATATTTTGGAAAGGGGATATAATACTTGGTACCATCATACTAATAAAGTTATAGATAATTTTAAATGTGGGATGTGTAATCAATATTCATATATTTTGGAAACCAAGGAAACATTTACATTGGATAAGGTTAAGATTAATATTCATTCTCATTTTAATTGTCAATCAAAAAACATGGTGTATATAGCTAAATGTCAAAATTGTCCTGCATTTTATATTGGTAAGACATCCAGATGTTTCAAGAATATGATTTATGAACACATTTCTGAGATTAGTAAGGGCATTTTAACTAATGCACTGAGTAGACATGTCTCTAATTTTAATGATCATTGTTGTAAAACTTTAATAATCCAACAAGTCAATAGTGACTCATAGGATAGGGTGGTGGTAGAACATTTGGAAGTATGTGAACATAGGTGGCAATTACATTTAAATGCCACCATGGGCCTAAGTCTGAACAATAACATAAGAATCAGTAGTATTTTAAAATTGAAAATTTATGGGGGTATTTGTTAATTAATTAATTGTTTTGATTGTCATAGCAGTAAATATTTTTATTGTGTAAGGTATTTATAGTAGATTTTACAAGCTGTGATCTTTTAATGTTGTTTTTTGGGTTTTCCTTTAAGGGCATGTAATGGTCATTAATTAGTTAATTGTTTCTATTTGTATATATAAAAGGAAAGTTATTCTTGTAAAAGGCTGTTTAGAAGAAGTCCTTATAGCATATGGAAAGTGCTCAACCTGGTTAAATAAAGGTTAATTTTTGGATGGTATTTTGGAGTCTACTACTTCTACATCCATTTAGCATTTTGGTGTGTTGTGGTGGTTTTTATTGGCTACTATGAATAAAACAGGCTTATTTTCTCCTTTTTTTGTGAAGCAAAAATAACGTAATCCAAGACAGCAATCCATATATCAATCATGTGATAATCATGAAATTTAGAATGAACTCCAAATAACTAGGCTAAGAAAGGAAGATAGATACACAATAAAGCATTGTATGAAATGCCAATAAGTATCAAGCCATAATATATATACATGGTTAAAGTGCCATTAATCCCAAAAATCTATCTGAATTTATTGACTTTAAATGAAATAATAAGCAAATCCATAAAGACACTAAAGTAACATCTTAATAAATAATAATCCAAGACTTCAGTTTCAGTAACTATGCTTTTGATCACACAAACATCAATACCAAACTTCTTTTTCTCTTTTTAATCTTGTTTGAATATCTTTTGTGTTTACTGAATCACTGAGTAATTTTTATTTAATTTTCACAAGCAGTCTGCCTTGCTATATTAGTTTAGCATAATAACAAGCACTTAGCTTGCAAAATGAAAAATAAATATCCCCAAGATGTTTATATATACAAAACTACTTGCTTATTTTGTGAGATTTATCTTCTTTTATTTGGCTTGAAAGGAAATTATTCTACTTCCTACTGCTCTGAAACTGAACAGAATCCTGTAAGGTAATCAGAAATCCTATATCCGGAGGCTTGTGCTATATATCACTATGCATGACCTCAGAGATGGTCTAGGTTGTCATTTTTCTTCATATGTCAGTGAGAAATCCAGGGATGTTTTACTTGAGAAGAAGAAAAGCAGTTGGAAGTACTAAAATGTAAGTCTCAGGCATATTGTGAAACTAAGAAGCGTATACTTTATGGCAGGCATTTCCTTGTTATTTATTTATTTATTTATTTATATTATTAGAAACCCAACTACTATGTGACAATGTGCTTAACAGAAAAAAAATCTCAAAAACAGAACATTGATGAGCTATAGATAATCCCAATGAAAGGAAAACTGAAAACTTTCAAATATATTTTATGAAACTCAAGCAAAAAACAAAGGAAGGAATAGGGACAACACTGGAAAAAGTACACAGAAGGTGCTTTCTTCAGGTGCAAAAGTCTAGAATTACTTTTTCACAAATAAGACACCTTCACAGTTTATATGCATTCATAAGATATGTAATAAAGACATAACTTTTAAATTAAATAATTTCCCAGAGTTTAATGGAGATGCGGTCATGCAAATGTGACAATTCTTTTGTAGATTTCACCAAACATTTTGACTTATGCATGACAGAAAGTTCTGCAGTACATTTTTTTAAAGAAAATATTCCAGTCGGCCCACTTGGGGAGGATCAATTTGCTTCCATTTTTAGGTAACACATTTCTTAGCTTCATGTAATAATCCCAAAAGTAGAGCTTGGGACAAGGGAACAATTTTTTTAACAGGAACCTGAAATAACATTGCAATCATCTTTCATTTCTCCATGAGATTCCAAATATAACAGCAAATCTTAAATACTAGTTTTGTTTGCTCTGCAGAGTTAAAAAAAACAGCAAAATGGATAGGTATCGGGCAAGAACAACCTTTTTTTCTGGAATTCCTCATCTTTAAGCTCATTCATTTATAATTAGTTTACAAGAAGTCAGTATGAGACATTTATCACTTATAACCTGAGATTTCTTTCATTTTCCTCCAAAACACCCACATTCCTTATACTGAAATGGGTCTACCTGATTTTGACAAAATGTCAAATCATCGAATGTCACTTCATTGATGCTCACAGTATCAAAGCCACATTTCATTGACTCACCAAAACTATGAAGAATTTCCTATAGTAAGTAACTGGTTGTGTGGGACATTCAATTTTGCCTTTTCCCAACTGTAGTGTGATCCCAGAGTAGGTATATTATGTCGGGGGTGTGGGGGTACAGCTCGCCACATTGGGGGTGTGGGGGTATACCTCCCAGCTGGGTGGGTTAAGGATGGCACAGTTTTTTTTTTTTTTTTTTTTTTTTAGGAAAGTGGTTACTTACCGTGGGAAAGTGTGGGGAGTCAATGAAGTGTGGCTTCGATATTGTGAGTGTCGACTAAGTGGCATTCGATGTTTTGGTTTTTGACAAAATACAGTAAATCCATTGAATCATATCTGTCAACCTCTTACCACAAGAAATCTGGACAAACACTAAAGTAATAAGGGGATAAAAGCAGGGACAGATTTTAAATATTGTTCCTATAAACTTAGAAAGCTGCTAGAATGTCAGGAATTGCTTTGTTGTGCATTTTATTGAACCATACAAAGTCAGAAACTCCCTTTTTAAACCTCAGTGATTCACTAGAACATCACACATTATATAAGGAACAGATCAAAAATATGAAGCAAAAATCTGGACATAATTCAAAAATCTAGACAGTTGAGACGTAGGAAGTGAAATACATTGAAACTTTTACTACTTCTTACCCCCAAAACTTGTGGATCCTTTACCAAACACACAAAAGTCATCCATTTTATCTGTCATTTTTTATGAATTAAAAAAGAAAGCTTTTTAAAAGAACATTGGAAATGTTACCCAAGTAGTACAATCACCTATCCAGTACACTGAATTTTTATAACTGAATAGAAAATATTCTTACATCCTTCATGAACATTTTACCTGTCTCCTTCAGTCCTCCAAAATACTATTTGCCTACCTTTATTATCTCTTTAAATATTAATTCTACTTAATGTTCTCTCTCATGTAATTCCCTGACTATGCAACATTATTCTCTAAATGTGTCTGTATCTAATCTGTCCCACATTTTTCATTTCAGTAACAACTTTTAGAAACATGAATATTGATGCAAGTTCTACATATAGGCTATCACGATATGAGTCTCCAACAAAACTTCTGTAAAATTTATCTGGGTCACGTTACCAGCTCTAAAAATTGCAATGATTAGCTATAATAGATCTGTTTTATTTTACATTATATATTTGTATAAGGTGATTCTCTGTTGCTTATTTTTATATCCCTGTGAAGAACCTGAAATGGCCCATGTTTACAATTGCTCTACCCCATTAAAGAAATTCATAAAAAATAAATAAAATAAGTGCCACCGTCCTTGAGTTTTGCACAGTTAAGGATAATAGGAATCGAGTCATCCAGTACTTCAATACAGCACCTTTTGCACTAATCAAATCTTCCAGGAAAATGTATTTACTAGTTAAGTGTTCTAAAATAATAATAACACAGATTCCTACCAGCAAAAATTACAACATAGTGAAAAGAACTGACATTGGAGGGGTATATAACATAACTATTGTCTCCACATGGGTGAAACTATGCTCACCATAAACTTTTAGTTTTCCCTAAATGCTCATGGTTAAACACCTAATAATATCTCTAAGTACCATATACAGCAGGTATTAGTTGCAGAAATATGAGCTGGGTTGTCTCCCACAAGAGTTTGTCCTGATAAACCTGCAATAGAGTACTTTTTTATTAGTGGTATTGATTATTTTCTACTGTTTCTACTTTGTAGCATAGATAAAATTGACTATGTGAGTAAACTTTTTAATTTGTTACAAGACACTATCAAATATACTACAGTGTCTAGAAATGAAATAAAACATAGCCTGTAGGAAGACTGATATATTCTTAGAAGACTATTTACTGTAGGGGTTATTTCTTAGGAGACTTACAATTTTCTCTACTTAAAGAACTCCCTTATTCTTAAAGTCCACAAGGATTTTAGATGACCGCCATATAGACTCATAGTGTCAGCACAGGAGTCAAAGACATACCCACTAATGGTATATGTGGATTGGACCCTTAAACTCATACTTAAATCTACCCTCCACATTTTAAAATACTCTTGGGATTTTTTGAATAATATAAAGCAGAGCTTTTTCAAGAAAATATTTCTTTAACAGTGGAGGTGGTCGATTTATTTATGAGAATTTGTCGCAATGGAGGACTTGATTTTTTTCACTCAGCATTATTAGAACTCACTTAACTTAATAACCTGCCTCTTAGATTTCTTGTGGATTTTATGTAACATATATTATTTAACAACTTCATTTTCTGTAAGGGAGAGTAATTCAAGCAGGTGCAGGGGTTGGCAATGAGTGCATCATGTGCCTCTATATATGCTAATTTGGTGCTATATACATGGGAAGAAAAAGGTACATTTTGCAGTCTATATACTCATACCAATACTTGATTTCATGAAATTTCTCAATAATACATCATTTTTGAAATTTACCCACCATTTTTGACAAATATAGAGTTAACTGTTTGGATGTATCTATTTCAAAAAATATGAACTTGTGGGGATTTGAGCCAGCTATTTATAGAAAAGATACTTTTACGAGTACATACTTAAATTTTAAGAGCTGCCACCCTTATTGCTGTAAAAGAAGTGTCTTTATAGGTCAATTACTTAGAGCTGCTAAATCTGTTAAAATCTGGAATCTTTTATTATAGAATGTAAAAAGATGACAGAAATGTTTTTTGAAAGAGGGTATCCCTATGAATTGCTCTGCACAATAGTGTATGAGATTATTAATGGGTGGGGAACAAAATACCACCCCATTCTTGGGTCAGATAAAGACAGTGAAATCAAGACAGTATCTATGGACAACAAAGTAGTGAATTACACCAATTCCGTTGTTATCATACATGGTGACTTTGACCATGATATTAAAAATATAGTACAGAATAATTTAAATTTGTTCAAATTGTATTCTAATTTATTTTGCTTGGTAGGTGAGAAAACACTTTTTTATGTATAAAACAGGCAAAAACCTTAAGTGTTTCTTTGAAAAACTGGTATGTGTAAAGTACATACTTGAAGAAGATGTGTTGCTTCATTCCACCTTGAGTTAATTTAGCTAAGGCCAATGGTTCTACAAAGGGCTAGAATATGTGGCAATCTGCTCCAGTTGTAAAAATTTATATATAGGGAAAACTCAGAGATGCTTCCATAGATGAATCTATGAACACAACAATGACATCTTGAGGAAAAATATGCATAGCTCACTTTTTAAACACACTCTGACTAGTATTGAGTATAAAAAAGCTCCCTTTTTAAACACACTGTGTCTAGTATTGATTATAAAAAAATCCTGTTTGGAATTTTAGAAGTAGTCACACAAAATGAAAGGGGAGGAGATTTGGAAACTGTATTAGAAAACAGAGAACATTTTTGGTAGTTGAGATTAAGTGCTTCCAAGCCCCAGTCTACATTACTTATTTAACAATTGTTTACTGGGAAAGTCTGACTTGGAATGAAGCCAATTTTCAGTAAAGAGCAATGAAGAAACACTCCAGATGCATTTCTTTGTAACATGGGAGGAAACCAGAGAAAACCCACATGAATGCAGGGAGGGCATGCAGACTCCACACAGAAGGCACTCCAACTAAGAATCAAACCACAGAACCTCTTGCTGTGAGGCAACAACACTACCGCTGCTTTAAAGTTGAGAGGTAGGAACCTGCAGTCTTCCTGCGTGGATACATATCTACAATGGTATATTATATAGAAAGGCTGATTACTGTGTTTTGTGCTTTAAGCATTGGTCTACTCATTTGATTTAACAGTATTTTTTACATTATTCAAGTATCACATTATATATCAAATTATATTACATTTTCTTCAATATTATTATTTATTATTTGATGATCTTACAAAACTAATGAAATGTTGTATTCCTTTAAGGAAGATTTTATTGGTGTCACATGAGATAAACTGTTTTCGAAATTTAGACTGTGGTTCTGATGAAGTCTTATATTATTGGAAAGGATGAAAGCACTTAACCTGGTCTTGTGAAGCGCTTTTATGAGTGCATTAAATATTTTGGTGAATACCAGTCTATAGTTGTTTTGTATTTTTCTAATGCTTGTGGGTGTTTGAAGCACTGTTCCTGGTCCCACACTATGTGAGCTCTTATTTGTTTTATTTGTTATAAGTTGCCTACATTTGTGTGGTCTTAAACTCACTCACTCAGAGCTGCTCAGTGCTAACTGAACACACTATTACTTCTGAAAAGTTTACTCTAGATTTGAATAGCATCCTTAAAACACCTGGAATATATACTTGTAAAATTCTTACTGAGTTACTGTGATAGTCCTTCATTTATTTTGATATTTATTGTAATCTGACTAACAATTGCCTTGGGTTATACCCTAGTGAGAATAGTGAACGAACCTAGCCATTACTAAACCAATGATTCCTATACTACCTTCAAGTGTTGTTTTGCTAATAGACAGTGAGTTGATTTGAATATTTTTAACTTTTCTGCAGTGTTATAAGTTGCCCACATTTAAGTGACACTGCTCATCAAGGAGCCTTTTTTACCTATGTACTGTACAGAAGTAGGCACTTAGAACATTAACATTCTCTTTTTACCCAAATCCATTAATTGGCATTGTGCTTAATTGCCAGTAGCTGCCCAAAGAGCCCTAGTTTATGTGAAAAGGTGCATTGCTCTTTGTGTGTTGATTTATGTTACCTGTTTTTGACTACTCTTAGAATGTTTTGTTTAAGATGGATAGTAGTTCAGTAAATTGACTTATAACCTCTTGGGCACTGTTATGCCTTTAGCCCACACTAGTAAGCAATTGGAATCATAGATTTGCACTTTCTGACTATTTCCATAGCTAGCCTGGTTGAAATTGGCATCTTAAGACAATGTAGCTATTGTCTCTTGTACCGACAAATTATATAATGTTAATGACTGTAACGGTCTCACATATAGCCATTACAAATACAAAGTAGATTGACAGTACCATACAACACACAGGTCAGCCCAATCACATAGACCTACATGTGCTGAGGATCTTTAAAGTAACCTACCTTAGTCAAAAAGGCCTCTTCAATGTAATATAAGAAACAAGTACCCTCATCGGCCTCACAAATACAGACTGCAGACAGCACACACCATGAAACATACATCCAAAAATTACACTGTCTCAAGTCAAAAGCCCATAAGGTAAACTAACACACAATTCAGCATCCTAGTAATAGATGACTCCATAGTGATAGACACCAATGTACCACTCATCAGGCTGTTAAGGACATGATCATGGTCAGTTACCTATCAGGCTTTACCACATCATACAAGCACACAGTCCCTTGCACAACAAGTATGCATATGACACATTCATTGTACATGTGGGTCTAAATTAATTCAGACGTACTTCCATGGACTATATGAAGAGAGACATGAAGCAGCTCTCAGAATGTGTGTGAAAGGCAGGTGTGAAGTTAGCCTTGAGCAATATTCAAGCATCACTTACAATCAAGCCAAAATATGAACAAAAGGCAATTGCCTTCAACAACTGGCTCACCGTATGCTATCATTCAGATTAAATATACATCATCCTAACAAGAAATGATAAACAATCCTCACTGCTTTGCCAGGATTAGCATGCACTTCTCCCCCCAAGGTTTCCATATATGAGCTAAAACCTTGCCTGCCCCATTGTGCCCCGTATTTGCCAATATCAATTTTCAAATATGTCAAGCATTACTAAACAGAATCCAGACATTTCACAGCACTAACAGAACAATGAAGATCCAGAAGAAAACAGAATATAAGAAAATACTGCTGTTGTTGGTGGGTTTTGATGCAGAGAAACTATTTGACCGAGTAAGCTGGAATTTTATAAATAGGCCAATGGAAGAATCTGCACTCCCTGATGCAATAATGGAGTCAATTAGGAAGATATTTGAAAGATCAGAAGCAAAAATTAAAGTGGGAGGGTTTCTCCCCTTTAAGCTGTATTTGAACAGAGGCATATGGTAGGGGTGTCCTCTTTCTTATTTGTCACTTGCTTTATATTAGAGCCATTGGCAAAGAAAATAAGAAACTCAGAAATTCAGGGATATAACTTATATTGTAATAAAGACAAGCTGACTTTATTTGCAGATGATAGCATTTTATACTTGATTAATCCAGAAAAGGACATTTCAGTGTTGTGGAACATTTTGAGACAGTTTTGGGTCTTTTCAGCATATAAAATTAATGAAGATAAGAAAAGTTATAGCTGTAAATTATATAGCTTCATACAAACTGATACAGCAATGTCTATATTTATTGGGATGTAATAAGATAAAATATTTAAAAGTATGGATTAAAAGGATTCTGTTATGGCAGCTAATGATATGTAGGAAGACACTAAAAAAAAGTTAATATAAAAAAACTGGGAAACTGGAAGCTCTTTTATGGGTATGGATAGTAAGATACAAACAATGAAAACTTCTTAGTCCCTAGATTTATATACAAGCCAGACATATTTTTGTCAGCCAGGGAAGAAGTTGTAGACAGTTATTAATAAAATGTTGAAGGTAATTATTTGGAAGTGTTAGAGGGCAATAGTTAAGTGGTTTAAGTTGATACTCCCCATAGAATAAGTTGGTTTGGGATTACCTGCCTTGAACAGATATTTTCAAGACAGTTATACACTTAAGGCTCACCATACATAATGCAAGTAGGTCATTAATCAAAGTGGAAAGGACTAATGATGAAACCAGAGATGTTCAAGAAATGATCTTCAAGTCTTGGTGAGTACTTTCACTGGGTGACCCTCTTTTCACAAAATCTCGCCAACACAGCACTGATCTACAGACTGTATCTGGCATAGTGTTTATCATGGAGAGAGGTAGGCTAACAAAAAGATGTCTGGGTGCACAGGTATCAGGATAAAGAAGTGGCCAATCCTGGTGTAGCACTGATGCCAGGACTAGAAAAAAATGACAGTGTAGAATCTTCCAGATACAAAAAACATTCCTGCAACAGGGTAGGCCAGGCTCAGGAGGAGGATGGACCTGAGTTGTAGAAGGAAACAGTAGTCCACAAAAATCACAGAAACTGTCAGGCAAAAAAGAGTGCTAAAGATAACAAAGTGGACTATTGAGGATAAGGAAGAAATGATGTATTGTTGCTATTTTGCAAGAAGCTCAGAATTCCAAAATAGAAGCTACTCAGAAAGATTAAGAGCGAATTTAGATGGAAGAACAATACTTACATAAGAAAAACTGTTGAAACCTTGAAATATTATCACAGATTCATGCAAAACATTACATAGACAAAGAATTTTTGGGACACCAGGAAAATGAAATAACAGAAGAATTGCAAAAATATAAAGAACTGAAACAAGAGATTTGTAAAGGGTATAAAAAATCATATGAGAAAGAAAAATAGATCTGATATGGTACAATATTTATCCAAAAGAGAAAGCCAAACAAATCAATACAGTAAAAATAGCTCCAAAGATATTTGAAGAGAAATTCCGGCAAAAACAGTGAATTATGGAAAATGTCGCAATACCAAAAATAAGAAAACAAAGGAGAAATGTAGAACAGGGGATTAGTAAGATAGACATTAAATAGAAACTCAAATTATGTCTTACTTTCAAAGTAAAGGATTTACTAGAAAATTCAACACAGGTAATGGCACAGCAAAATGGAAAAATGAGTCACCAAATTAAGGAGAAACAGGTGGAGTGGGAGGCATCTGAAGAAGAAGTATAAATATAGGAAAGAAAAGGAAATCTGATATAGTGAAATATTTATGTAAATGAGAAAGCTAAATTAATCAATATAAAAAGAGAGCACCAAAAATATTTGAAGAGAAGTGCAGACAAAGAAATCTGGATATGGAAAAGTTTTGCAATACAAAAAGCAAAAAAATAAACAAAACAACAAATGGTAAGTAGAATAGAGGATTGGTAATGAAGCAGTTAAAGGAATAGAAACTAAACTTATGGAATATTGATGAAGTAAAGAGTTTAGTGTAGAAAACCCAACACAGGTGATGTCACAGCATGACGTAACAGCAAGTCACCAAATTAAGGAGAAATGGGTGCAGAGGGAGGTGTCTGGAGACCTGTGATATGATGATGCTCTGGGCCCTTCTATAGAAAGCCAGTAAAAAATATCAGTTGAAGCTGCACAACAAGGGAAGGAGCAGAAAACAGTGGCATCTGTTATGTAGGCAATGTTGTGGAGTGATTGCCCAGTGAGCTCCCATATGAAAGAACAACAGATGGCAAAGGATGTATCTGAAGAGGATCTGCAACAAGAAAATGTTCTGCAACTTTCTGTAGAACACCCACAGGAAATGAAGAGCAAATAATGTGCTCTTAGTTTAGAAGCCAGCCGGTGGTGTGACCCTTGGCTTTAGATGATTGTCACTGTTGGAGTGACCCTGACCCCAAGTGTTAAATGGGAAAAGGAGCTGTGGATCGAGGGATAGATCTAAGGGAAGAGCTGTTTAATTTAATACAGATGGATAAACTTATCAAGATTGTTGAATGTAATAGATGACAGAAAGTAAATAAGACCCAAAATGTTAGAAGTCTGACAAAATAGATAAACATAATAATCAGGACTGTTACCAGAAATTCATGTGACAGAATATTTTAATGTGCAGGTTAATTAATTAACAAGAGAAAGCATATTACCACACAGAGCAATAAGGGAAAGGAAGGGATGAAATTAAATGGCGCCATGGAAATGCTGAAAACAGGAAAATATAAAGCAATTAAGCCAAGAATTGTCTATGGGAGAAGAATACAGAACAGAGAACAGATCAGCAAAAATGCATAGAAAGAAAGACACTGTAAAAGTAATGCATAGTAACAAAATAGACCAGAATCTATTATACACCATTGCAAATATTAAACTAAAAATGTCATCTCAGGCAGATGAACTTAGAAGATATGCAGATAATACAAAGGAAATGCACAAAAAAAAAACATTCATTAATGACCCAAACAAGATTTATAGAGAAATAGGAAACAAAGTGAAAGGAATAGAAACAACACTTAAAAAGTAGAAATAGACACATTTTGGAAAAAACATTTATGAAGACCATGTTGAACATAACAAAGATGCTAAATGGAAAGAAAAAGTAAAAGAAACAGGAAGGAGTTTAACTGTAAAGGATTTAAAATATGATGAAGTAACAACCAGATTAACTGAAACAAAGTTAAGAAAAGCCTCAGCCCAGATGCAATACCTAACATCTGGCTAAAAGTATTATCATCTTCATAGGTTCATAGGGTCATAGGTTAGTACTAGGCTATCAGCCCTAGGGCCTATACAAGCCTAGCCATAACAATTCCCTGAATATTTCTTCCCACATTATTTACTTTCCTGGACCCCTGTCTAGCAGGGCGACTGACGTAATCCCTGGGGTGAATTTCCTTTCTCCCATCCATTTAGAAAAAGATTTATCCCAGAGTAAGAATTATTTATTTACACATCTCAAACAGGCACCAAACTGGTTAACAATAGGAAAAATAATACTCTTTCTTAAGAGTGAACCTGCAAGCCATCCTAAAAATTATAGACCAATAATATGCCTTCTGACTCTGCACAAAATATATTTTTATTTATCTATTTTGACATATGTTGACCAGGTTTGTCCAACTGGGTAGATGCCCTTTGTCAGTGGAGACCTGAGGAGAAAATCTCCAAAAGATACATGCATGATACAATATGACAAACGTAATTACTTATAACAATGCTCACAAATACTATTACATCACATCCATATTCATAATAAAATTATAACCAGATATATGTAGTATGTTCAGGATCACATGCAATTTCAGTTCATGGCAAGATAGTCTGAAATAAAGCCTATTTATGGAATAATTGCAGGAATTAAAATAAAGTTTGGTAACAGATGGAGAGAAAAAAACAGGATAAAAAGAAGGAGTGGATAGTTGTAGCAGGAGGAGACATGGATTAAGTATAATCAGGGCAAGAGCAAGTCCAAGAGTTCTGGCAACTGAGTGATTGTAGAGAAGTTTGTCAATTTTTTTTTTGGATTGCAAATTTCCAGGAAGTGTTGGTCAAAACAACAGAGTGTATGATTAGGAGTATAGAGGGAAATGAGATTTGATAGAACAGAACAAAAGTTAGATTGGTTTAAGATGGAGTGAGTCAGATGTAGCTGAGACAGAATGAGCTGTTGGCACAATTCTAGACACTGTAGTTTTTTTAGAGATAGGCAGTGGTATGAGTGATAGGGTTGATTTGCAGCAAATCTAGCAGTTTTAATGTATGTGAGTTCCAGCTTAGACAAAAGATTGGTGTGAAGATTAGTAAGGATTGAGGCAGCACTTAGTATGGTATTTAGTGGATAGGCTTGAGAAAGAGAAAGTTTAGATTCATTTGTGAGAATTTTTTTGTTTCTAAAGAACAAACCAATATTTTGATGAGTGTTTTTAATGAATTTTAATTTGTCTATTATGACTCCTAATAGTTTTGTGTGTGGTTCCACATTGATAGTGGTGGCATTGAGGGAAGAGATAGTGAAGGTAGACTTGAGATGTTGGAGAGATTTAGGGAGGAAGAGGAGTAGTTTAGTTTTTTTAGTGTTGAATAGGAGTTGGTTGGATGTCAGCCATTTTTCAACTGAGTGGAGTGATTCTTGGGTAAGGATGAGGAGGTAAGGGATATTGTCAGAGGAGGAAATTCTTGTAGAGTCATCAGCATATTGCATTAATCAAAAACAGCATCACAATGTAGCCAGTGTCCTCATTATACTGATTTCAGGAACCCATGGCTGCACAACAACATCACAATGTAGCCAGTGTCCTCATTATACTGATGAGTTCAGGAACCCATGGCTGCACAACAACATCACAATGTAGCTAGTGTCATTATTATACTGATGAGTTCAGGAACCCATGGCTGCACAACAACATCAAAATGTAGTCAGTGCCCTCATTATACTGATGAGTTCAGGAACCCATGGCTGCACAACAACATCACAATGTAGCCAGTGTCCTCATTATACTGATGAGTTCAGGAACCCATGGCTGCACAACAACATCACAATGTAGCCAGTGTCCTCATTATACTGATGAGTTCAGGAACCCATGGCTGCATAACAACATCAAAATGTAGTCAGTGCCCTCATTATACTGATGAGTTCAGGAACCCATGGCTGCACAACAACATCACAATGTAGCCAGTGTCCTCATTATACGGATGAGTTCAGGAACCCATGGCTGCACAACAACATCACAATGTAGCCAGTGTCCTCATTATACCGATGAGTTCAGGAACCCATGGCTGCACAACAACATCACAATATAGCCAGTGTTCTCATTATACTGATGAGTTCAGGAACCCATGGCTGCACAACAACATCACAATGTCGCCAGTGTCCTCATTATACTGATGATATCAAGGAACCCATGGCTGCACAACAACATCACAATGTAGCCAGTGTCATCATTATACTGATGAGTTCAGGAACCCATGGCGGCACAACAACATCACAATGTAGCCAGTGTCCTCATTATAGTGATGAGTTCAGGAACCCTTGGCTGCACAACAACATCACAATGCAGCCAGTGTCCTCATTATACTGATGAGTTCAGGAACCCATGGTTGCATAACAACATCACAATGTAACCAGTGTCCTCATAATACTGATGATTTCAGGAACCCATGGCTGTACAACAGCATCACAATGAAATTAGTAAAGTGAACCAAGTCCAGGAGAGAAGTACATATCTTTATCAAAAAACTCTAGTGTCTAATATATAGCTGCAGCATCAGAGTGTGACAACCACACTATACTATGCACTATAGAAACTGACATCACACAACCCAGGATCCTTATTTCCATGTAAATTTATTCTGCAGTCATGACAATTAAAGATGTAGCTTTCATGAATTGCCATGGCATATCAGGTGTTATACGAAAACATGAATCAGCTGTCCTTAGATCAATAACATAGTCTTCAAATGTGGTAAGTTATCAACATCATCCTATAATTAAATAAAGCACCGGTCTGTAGAAGAAACCAGACCTCACACCACAAGTTCCAGGCCAGATGAATTCACTCAGTTTAGTATACAGCCTGATTTATTAAAATAAAAAAAAATTACTTCTGCAGTAAAAGCTAACAGCAAAACGTCAAACTCTTATACCATTAAGAACAAGTAATACTTCTCTGGCACCTTGGCTTTCAGAAAAGCTTTTTCAGAGTACATCTTTCTGCTAGTAAGCATTCACTTAAATACATGCATTTAATCAATTAAATAATAATCAAATTAAGAGTTCACTAAAAAAGCCAACTAAAAGGTTAACTTTTAATATTCTTTTTTTAACCTTCTTATATGAAATGCTTGTATGAGAATTCTCTATTCAAACATCTTGGAAACATTGTATCATATTTTAAAATAAATATTGCTTCCTTCCTTCTTAAGTGTTCCTTAATTTTTTCGTCAGTACTAAACCTAGTATTCACTTGTTCCAAAACAGTTGCCTGTAACCCCTGAGGGTCTCCATTATGGTGTTCTTTAACGTGCATAGCTACAGTACTCTGAAACCTTTGCTTCTTGAAGTCCCTTATGTGCTCTTTTAATCTTGCAGAAAATCATCTCTTGCTTTTCCCAATATAAAATAATCCACAAGGACATTTTAAACTATATATAATATTTTCACTATTGCAAGTGAAGCTGCCTCTTCTGTCAATTTTTTTCCATTAATACTTTCAAAACTATCCACTATATATTTGAATACTGTGCAACTGTCACATGGAAAAGCTCCATATCTCACTATATTATTTTCTATTTTTTTGGTCTCCCAAATTTTCCAAGTACTAACATATCTTTAGGATTCCTGCCTCTTTTATATGAAAAACAAAATTTGACATTTTTAGGCAGGATTTTTCTTTCTGTATATAAGACCAGTAATACTTAACTATTTTCTCTAAAATATTAGAAGCATTAGTATACTTAAACACAAAATATAACTCACTTTCTTTTTCTTCACATTATTTTTCTGCATTATTATGTTCTGTGCTTTATTCACTTTTTATTCATTACTTTATTATATCCCTACCATGCTTTCTCTGGCTCATAGCCCCTTTCTAAAAACATATTAATTGTATTTTGAACTTCCTTCTCACATTCCTTCCTACCACTATATAAACATTTAACCCTAACCATTTCCTCATAAGGAATGGAAGAAATAGTATTGGGGTGGCATCTAGTTCCATCCAAAATAAAGCTTGGTTGTCCCATTTTTCTAAACATTTTAGTTTTAAGTTTACCCTCTTCTTGCCCTTCTATTGTAATATCCAGATAACTTATTATCTTTCCTTTTTGTAACCCATCAAAATTGATCTCAAACCTATTCACTTGCAGTTCTTGAACAAACTTTTCCACTTCTCCAGAGCCTCCCTTACAAACAAAAATCAAATCACCAATGTATCTATAAAAATGAGCAACACGTTTCCTATACACATATAAATTTTCATAGAGACCCATAAATAAATTAGCATATGTGGGGGCAAAAGCTGCCCCACACTTCTGATGATACAGAAAGCTATCAAATTCAAATATATTGTTTTTAAACAGAACAATGTCAGATCTATGATATACTGTGTACTAGGGCTCTTCCTCAGAAAAAAATCTATAGCTTCTATGTCTTCACTATGTTAAATGCTAATGTATAGGCTGACTTCATCTATCACTATAAAAAAATGCTCTTCTGCCATGTTATTATCTTTACTTTACTTTATCTAAAAAATCAAAACTGTCTTTGATATACGAAGGCAATTGTATCACCCTTTTTAACAAAAATTGATGTAAAAAACATCCCAAATTATGGGTGACATAATTGCAGGCAGATACAATGGGATGAGCTGCAGGATTAACCATGCTTTTATATATTTTAGGCACACAAAAAAAACTTTGTCAATTCACTGCTTTTATTCAAGAACTTATTTTTAGCATCTTCATGACTAAAATAATTGAGTCTAGCCCCTTCATGTATTAATTCTTCATAGTTCTTGACCATCTCCTGGTAAGTTAAAAACCTACTTTTTTATAGATTTTCTCATTTTCTAGATGCTGTAAACACATATTTACATGCTGTGTGTAATGCACTATTACTAGTTGTCCCCCCTTGTTCCTGTCTTTCCCTTAAATATTTTAAGGTCACCCATTCTTTTTATGTCATAGTATATTGAATTTCACTTCTAAAAAATGTTTTGTACTCTTGCTCTTATCACATAATTTAACATATGATGAAACATTTCAATTTTGTCACACTTAAAAGGAGGCATGCATTTACTTTTATAAGAAACTCCACTAATATCACAATTACTATAAGCATTACATTCTAAGTCAGAATTACAAGAGAAAAACTCTCATCATTACTTGCAGCATCTACAAAACTTGCATTGTTCACATCTGCTTCTAAACTTTTTGTTTGATTTCCAAAGAAATCCATTAAATGTAACTTGCAAACAAAGTTAAACACTTCCCCCATTAACTCATACATTCTGGGAAGAGACACTGGGATAAATGTCATACCCCTATGTAAAATATTTTTTCTTAATCACTAATAATGCATGCAGACAAATTTACAATATATTCAAAGCCACTCACATTTATATTATTAGAATGTCCCATTTTATTATGTCCATTTTCCCCATTTGTTGGTTCAGGAATTATATCTGACACCGCGCTGTTGATCCTGCCAACTTCTTTTCTTATTCCCTTGTTGTAACCCAGGTTGATCATGAACGTTTCTGTTGAGATACCCTGAAATCTGTCCCTTTGGGAGCCATGGGTAGTCTTCTCATTCTTCCCCTTCCCCTTCTGCTGATGAGGCTCCACTTTCAGCCGATGTATAATAATTCACAGATCGTTCAGTTACCTCCTTCCCCTCCTGGAACCTAACATGCTGCTTTTTGTTAGTTCCAGAAAAAGAAACAAATGCTTGCTTATCTTCGTAATCCCGAATAACTCTCAACCGTTTTTTCTTTTTATGATCAATGAGCTCTTTTTCACAAGTCAACAATTTATCATTGACACTCTGCAAATAGCCTTCAAAGGCTTCTTGACTGATCTTACTTGCTATATTTGAACAAGCTTGTTTAATTTCAGATTTCAGCTTAGCCCTCTTCAGCATGTCTCTCTCCATCAAAATGCCGACCCACTCAGCACTGCATCTGTGTGCTGCTGCCACCCAGTGTTCATGAAATGCTATGTCAGCTACACTGGTCAAATCAAACAGTGTAGAGGGATTATGAAAGGCTCTTAAGGCTCTATGTGTTATATCTAGTTTTTGATATCTGTTGAGACTCTGTAAGTTGAAAAAACAGTCATCTCTTTAAAACTCAGTCTCTCTCTGCTTGTTCTAATAAATCTTGCACTTCATGTATTACAGAAACATTTGTTCTCTTACTCACTGTTGAAAATGGATTCACTGACCATTTCTGCCTGTTCTCATCTCACCTGGAGTATATACTGATAGCAAACTCTGGATATGGAGCAGAACCATAATTGCCATAGGTTAACAAACCTGACCCGCTTCTCTTGGCTGGGAAGAACCAAAACAAGTATCTAAAGTTCTTTGGCTGGAATCCATATCCAATTCTCTAAACACTCTTGGCAGTCTCACAAATGATTCACTGACCATAAATAAAGCACCACATTGTTGAACAAACCAAACCTCACACCACAAGTTCCAGGCCAGATGAATTCACTCCATTCAGTATACAGACGGATTTATTAAAATAAAAAATAAAATAACTTCTGCAGTAAAAGTTAACAGGAAAACTTCAAACTCATACCATTAAGAGCAAGTAAAACTTCTCTGGCACCTCGGCTAAGAAGCAAAGATTTCAGAGTCCTGTAGCTATGTACTTTAAGGAACACCATAATAGAGACCCACTGGGGTTACAGGCAACTGTTTTGGAACAAGTGAATACTAGGTTTAGTACTGATGAAAAAATTAAGAAACACTTAAGAAGGAAGGAAGCAGTATTTATTTTAAAATATGATACAATGCTTCCAAGAGGTTTGAATAGGGAATTCTCATGGAAGCATTTAATATAAGGTTAACAAAAGAATATTAAGTTACCTTTTAGCTGGCTTTTTAGTGAATTCTTAATTTGATTATTATTTAATTGATTAAATGCATGTATTTAAGTGTATGCTTACTAGCAGAAAGATGTACTCTGAAAAGGCTTTTCTGAAAGACAAGGTGCCAGAGAAGTTTTACTTGCTCTTAATTTTTATTTTAATAATTCAGTCTGTATGCTAAACTGAGTGAATTCATCTGGCCCGTGGTGTGAGATCATCCTACTATTAGCTCACAGTGTCCATCTAAGTCAGTGAAAAACATGGTAATTTATATATTTAGGTTCTGAAAATGGCAGGCAATGACTCCAAGAGTGCAAGTAAATAAACTGTTACTTGCATTTTGTGTGGAGTTCAGTTGTGCCATTTATTTCAAAAAACATTGTTTGGAAATTTTGAAGGTCATCAAAAGTACATTAATTAAAAACAATTTCATCAGTGATACTCCACCAAAGTCAGGATTGGCTATTTATGATTTAATTCATATGACGTATGGTCACGCTATAATAAAAGGAGTCAATACATGATCAGAAAGAATGTTCAGATGCTATATCCAGAGCACAACTAACTGCCATGCATATACATTGCCCAAAGTCAGTAGTGGTTCACAAAACAGGATATGATGACTTGTAACTCCACAACTGATTGATCAACCTTCACAGATGTAAAAGTAATATGCCTTAACAATAGCATACGCAAAGATGAGTATCAATATCCAAAGATAGGTATACCTATGTGCATGGCACAGTATTTGGAAAGACCCTTCATTCATGTTATATTATAATTCACTTTTATTAATCATACTAATGTCTATACGACAGATTGAGAGATGTGTGCATAATGCTGGTACACCAGTGTATACAATGCTTATGAAAAGCCACACAATACATTCTATATGCACCCACTGAAGTTGAACTATAAAGGGCAATGGTCATCCCCTGAACACAGTGTCCCACATCCCACCATGGCATTTCTACAGTGTAATTACAACCACAATAATACTCCGTGACAACATTTGTTTAACAGACTATCATCTTACAACAGGTAACCACAACCCAACAACTACCTTTTGATTACCTCTCTACATAACAAATATTTGTCATTACTGTATACAGAGCTGCCTACAAATATTAATTGACTTCTATGAGGACTGTAGAGGTGTTTCTTAATCAAAGAAATAAGCAAGTATAAACCACAAAAAGAAAAGAAAAGAGTCTAATAAAATGTTTGTAAGTTAAGTAATTAAAGGGCTGCTCACATCAGTGCATTGACTTCTTGTTGTCAGCACTGTTTAACTACAGTTCACTTACTGTATTCAGAAACATATAAACTACTCTATATCTGGTTTAGGTGTCTCTCTGTATAATACTTTTGGGAGCCTTTCTTAATTTTATTAGCAATTTATAATTAAATGACGGTACTCATCTCTGAAATTTAGTAGGCTGATTTTGTCACAACAGTACACTACTTCATTGTTAATATTTTTCTCTGTAAAATGAGTTGCAAAGATTGGGAAGTGATTACTCAAAGAGGGAGGTTGAATCAATTGAAAGACAAACCTTTAAAGTGTTCTGGTATTAAGTACATTAACAAATACAATTAATTTCTGAATATTAGGATGGGTCATGCCTGGCTTAAGAAAACCTGCTGCAGTTGTTTTTTACAGAGTGAACCTCTTTGTAAGTTATGCAAAATGTATTACTGCATTAAGGAATAAAACCACAAATACAGTATGTTCAAGGATGACAAACATTCTCACAAATGGGGTGGGATAAGTGTTCTTCACCTTTGTTTCTTTAAACACTTTGTAGGCTTCTTATTAAAATGTCACAAACTGCCCAGATAGCAGTTAGTTTTTTGGAGAATATTGTAAAAGAAGAAATTGGAAATAATGTGCCTAACATAAAATATCCCAGGACTCCCTGTGCAAAGTGCAGGCTCATTGGTGTAAAAAGAATGATGCAAGGCAGCCACAGTAAGAGAAATAAAGTCATTACTACTAAAATTATATGAAATATTATTTTGACTGTTCATAAATTATTGATTTTAAAAGTTGTGTAGCATTAGTTTGTGCTGTCCTTGCTTGAATTGCATATGGATATTAACTATAGTTAATTCACTTACCACTTTCATTAGCAATTTCTCCTTCAGCACAGGGAGCACAGTCATAGCAGCATACAGGCTTCTCTCTTTGAAGAGCTTTTCTAAATCCTGGAGGGCAGCTTTCACTACAGACAGATCTGGGGGGCTATACAAAAGAAGTAGCAAGTAAAATCCATTAAATACAAGACAGCTATTAAATATATCACAAAGGTTTACCTGACATTAAAATAATTGTAATGAATATCTCCAATATACTAACCAGCAATAAAGTACTGTAATGTGCATTAGAGTAAAATATTATTTTTAATAATTTTATTATTTTTAATACTTTCAGAAATCATTCATTACATACCTATCCTTTTGTCAGACTATTTTGCCTTCTATGTAAAGGAAAAATGTATGGGTATTTAAAAGTGATGTAGCAGAAACACTGGTTTGTCCTTAAAGTTCATGTCTAAAGGCACAAAATTACCTTTGATTTTTGCATAAAAAAGTGTTTGCATGCATTTTTCCATGTAGCCAAACCTAAAATTCCAGTAATTTTTGGCATCCCCAAAACACACAAAGGCTTAAACCCATTGAAATTTAGGCCTATTGTTTCTGGGGCTGGTGGCATTATAGAACCCTTAGGTAAATTTATTGACCAAGTATTAAAGAATTTTGTTACATCTTTAAAACATGTTTGTAAAGATTCATGGGACTTCTTAAAAGGTATCAAACCTCAGTTATTTCATCCTGAACTTTTAATGATCACTATAGACATAGTGGAGTTGTTTCCCAGTATTCCTCACTCCACAGGTCTAGATTGGTTCAATGAGATATTAGTTAATGAGGCTGGTCTTAGTTCTAATGTCACCAATCTAATAGTAGAATTCATGGAGATAGTTTTAGAAAACAATTTCATTTATTTTAATGGGGACATTTACAAACAAAAGAAAGGGGTAGCGATGGGCGCCCCTTGTGCTTCCCTTTATGCTAATATAGTGCTCCATAAATGGGAACAAACATTCATTTTCTCCACTAGATGGGTTGATTATATAAAGCACTATACTAGTTTTAATCCAACGATAAAATCCATAGAATCGACTGTAAAAAGAACATAAAATCAAGCGCTTTCACCTAGGTCCTCCCGGGCTTTATCAAGATAACTACTAACATTTCTAGGTTGCTTTATATACAACTTTTTGTGTAAACTAATTGATATTAATTAATTAATTAACCAATAAAAACATGCTCTTAACCTAAAAATATATCAGCCCGGGAGGACCTGGGTGTTTATGTTCTTTACCTGGTTTGGTTACTGCATTTGGATTTATTTTGTCACTATACTAGGTATTTGGACGATATCTGTTTATTATGGAGTGGAACTGAATCTGATTTCTATGATTTTTTTAACTACATAAATTCCACTTCTTTTTTGACTTTCACACACATGATTAGCAGAGATGGGTTGAATTATTTGGATGTTACTCTTTTGAAGAACATTCCAAATCAAGTGTTTACATCTAAATTGTACAGAAAACCTACTTTTTCTAACTCATACTTACACTTTTACAGTGGCCATCCTTTCGATCAAAAGAAAGGTATTGTTAAAGGACAACTCATTAAGTCCTCAAGAATGTCTAGTACGATGGAATACTATTTAGACGAAGTAAGTTTCCTAAAGGGATTGTTTCTTGAAAGAGGTTGCCCTGCTTTAATGCTTGACACACTAGTTAAAGAAGTCACCAATAATAGAGAGAGTAAATACCTGCCTCTGTTAGGAACAAATGATACCCACACTGCTATTAATAATATTAACCAGCAGAATGAACATCAAAACAGATACATTTATACTTTTTCTAATAATTCTAACCAAATTGAAGAAGTAATTTTGAAGTACTGGCCAGTCCTGACGCTACATGAGGAATTGAAAGATAAAGTCCCTGAACACCCTAACTTTGTCAGAAGAAGAGACACAAATATGAAAGAATTATTTGAAAAGAAACAACCTTCTAAAACATTTAAGACTAACTGCAGAAAAGGCACATTTAAATGTGGGTTGTGTAAACAATGCACCTCTATTATTATCAGTCATTCACTTTTTATCCAGTCCAGGAATTTCCTCTTTCAAGTTACCTGTTATTCCAATTGTGGAATGAAAAGTATAGTTTATTTAGGTCTTTGTATGACATGTAACAGTTTTTATATAGGAAAAACAGAAAGAACTTTGAGAAAGAGGATCTACGAACATTTATATGACGTCTCTAAAAAGAAAGAATCTAATGCTTTTTACAAACATTCTACTATGTGTCAGAATATGGAACTTAAATTCATGGTTTTAGAACAGGTTATGGCTGACAATAGGGGAGGGGACTGGAAGACCAGGTTAGAATATAAAGAACTTCTCTGGCAGCTTAAATTAGATGCTGCCAAATTTCCTGGTCTCAATGATAGTATTAATTTGAGTAGTATTTTGAAGTTGAGAATGGTTCACTTATAATTATGTATGAACATATGCATTTTTTAGCACATTCCCCACAGTTTTGCCATTTTTCAATCGTTCTGCATTATTAATGTTGTCTAACAATGTTTTTGACAAAGTTATTTAGACAAAAACTTTTTGGTTCAAAGATTTTTTATAGATTTAATTTAATTTTATAAATATTTATTCCAGTTTTATATATATATATATATATATATATATATATATATATATATATATATATATATATATATATATATATATATATATATATATATATATATATACATTTTAATTGTTAAATATAATATCGCATTTTCTATAAACATCTATTTTGTATAATTGTCCAATATACCAGCATTTTTATTACAATACAAAATATCGGTGTAATGATGGAATGTTGAGTTTTTTATATTGCTAATGCTTTTAAACATTTTTCAAACACTAGTAATGACATATTGTATTGAACTTGTTAGTTGAAGCTGGATATTAGTAATGATAGTTTTTGTTATAGTTTATAGTTTTTGGTTTAAATATGTCATAGACTGATTAATTGATTCAAAATAATTTAATTTAATTAACAAGTCACATGATCTAATATTTCTTCAATTTAAGGAGAACACTGGCAGTGGTTTTTATCTTGACAAAGCTCGGTAATGACCGAGCGAAAGCGCTTGATATATTGACATTTTGGATAACTTCTTGTGGGACATATTGACATTTTTGGAACGTATTTATTCTCTGTGGTTCATTAAAAGTTATTTACAAATATCCATTGGTTCCTGGCTTCCTTCGTTGTGAGCACTTTCAAGGTGTTTGCATGCATATTTTATGCAAAAACCAAAGGTTGTTTCACACCAATTTTACAAATAAAATTATTTTAAAAATTGCTTCTGTACACAGAAGACTAAACATTCACAAGTGTGATTTTGACATTAATATGAATGGGCAGAAAGTGATTGTGAATTTAGTTAAGTAATTGCTGAACTTTTAATTTAACGGTGGCAAATTACATAACTTAATTCACAATCACTTACCCACACCAATCCAGTATAATTAGAGCTGGAACCTGAAGTGATGTAACCACCTCCTGCCCACCAGATACCAGAGAAAGTGCAGAAATGTAGTTAAGGGCTAGCCTATTCAAAACATTTGTATTTATATGTAGTACAATTGATCTTTTTCAGTATATTACTACACTCATAACATATTACACAATAAAATATAAATATTTTTTGTGTATATCATCATTTTTTTTCCTTGTTATATGTATTATATATACATATAACAAGGACAAACATTTTGGTAAAAAAAGGACTTTTTCTTAATTGTCCATAGATGCAGATATGTGTCAAAAAGGCAGATTAGAGTTCCAAACAGTTACAAAGAAAATATTTATGTTGTACAGGCATTTTAAACTTGAATAGTATCACTATGACCATGTAAAACAGAACATATATAAAAATAAAAAATATACAATTTATCAAAAAGTATATGAGAACAATGTCAATAAATGTATGAGCATATAAAAAAATGTAAAAAATAAAAAATAGTGGTGAAAAAATATATAATGAATAATAAAATGACATATTACAGAATTAACATTCCATACTTCTTAATTTTAAAACAGAATTAATTGATCAACTGGAAAAACATTGCATTTAATTGAATTTGCCACCATAACTCACATTTATTCAAGTGTTCACTCACTACAAAACCCATTGTGTCACATTTGATTTGTTCTATCACCCTAAATTCAAACCTATGTGACTCGTTGTCCTTAATATGCCTAAACAGGGCATTCATAGACTTTTTCTTTCTTACATCATTCAAATGGTCATAAATTCTGTTATATAACTTCCTCATAGTTTTACCTACATAGAATGACTGACAAAATTACCCATACCAATTAGCCTTTGACCACAGCTTTTTTTCTGGTGTAATGGTTACCAATTATTAAAATGTAAATACATTTTATAAAATGTTGGTTTCCTATATATGTTTGAACTATAACACCCTTACTCAATTCTTTTCTAATTTCAACATCAAAAAAATTAATATACTCACTATTACTTGTATAAGAAAATTCCAGAAATTCAATTGTGTTGTTAATATAATCAATAAATTCTACTAACCTCTCATTTGTATCAGTCCTCAAGATAAATATATCATCCAAAAATATTGCATACAACCCCCAGGATTTGTTGAACCTACTATTAAAAACATACCATTTTTCCCAGAAGGACATGACAATATTGGCAAAACTAGGGGTGAAGGCTGCCCCCATTGCCACTCCATTCACCTGTTTGAAATACTGACCTTCAAAAAATAAAATTATTGTTCAAAACCACTTCCATGAGAGAAATTACCATATTCACTTTATCCACTGACATCATGCATTGTGAAAATAAAAATTCTTCAAACCATTCAAGCCCCATATGATGAGGTATTGCTGTATACAAATTTTTACATCTATTGTAAAAAAATGGCCTTCTCCTCAAACCCCTGCTCATTCATTTGACCTAAAAAGTGCCAGGAATCTTTACAAATGCAATACAATTTATTAACACACTCCTTCAAAGCATAATCAATAAACTTAGCTATAAAATATGTTTTAACCTAGCAGCATCTACAATTGGCCTCAATGGTGGGTTGAATAAACATTTTTGTATTTTAGGGATTCCAAACACACTTGCTATAACTGGTTTATTGTTGTACATATACTCAAAATCACTTTTAGTTATTTGACCTTGCATCAACATATTCAATAAGAGAAAGTCTATTCTGGCAAAGGCCACATTAATCTCATTTTTTGATAGTTGCATATATAAGTCAGTCAGTAAAAGAGTATTCATTTTATTATTATAATCCTCCCTATCCATCACTACCACTCCACCTCCTTTGGTTTCATTACTCTAATGGACCTATCATCACTAAGGTCTTTTAACATCTCTAATTCCTCTTTTGACATATTATAAAATTTAACAATAGCAGGTTGACTCAAAATATTCTGGATATCAGATTCATACTTTTTTCAAATATGTGCAAATTATGATGGGGGGGGGTTAAAACAACTAGTCCAACTCATTTTTACCAACAGACCCAGTCTGTATTTCATTTTGAGAAAACCACAATGACAAGTTTAATTTTTGTACAAATAATTTTAAATCAGTTAAAGTGTCTATTACATTTGCCCTCATTGAAGGAGTGAATGTTAGACCTTTAGCTAGCAAATTAGCATGTTTTGCATTCATGTCCTTACAAGAAAAATTATAAACCACAATCATTTTTGACAATTTTAATAGTCCCATCCTCATCTTCTGTGGAAATATCAATCAATATTACTCCTTGTTGGATGAATTGTGGAACTTCTGTTTTTGCTTCACTCCCTTTTGTGATATAGTTCCTTGCTGTCCTGTAGAATAGAATATTTCCTCTACTGTTGCTGGTTTGCCATCTTTCTGTTCTCTGTAATTCCCTCTGTGCTAAAAGGACCTCCCAGTTTTGATGTTCATTCATGTTTCTCATCCATGTCACTTCCTGCCCATTCAAGATTGGTCGATTTACCCTACCAGTCTCTCTATCCCCCTGATTATAGGTAAGCTTATGATATGTCGATCCCAACTTGTAAATATCCATATCCCTTTGTATTTTATGTTGTTTTCTCCTCAAAATTTTTCACAAATGTCATCAGCTTTTATAAAAATGTGATGATACTCAGACTCATAGTGTTCAAATAATAAGTCCCCTTGAATGGACTTATTCAGTCTATCAAGCTCATGGGATAGTTGGACGCTAACAGATTGTGTGTATTGAGGTACACCTTGGATAGTGGTGCAGTTGTAGAAGATATTAATAAAAATTGGACATTATTAATGTTCAAAGGGGATATAATGAAGAAAGTAGGGGGGAAACGAATATTGTGTAAAGAAAAGAAAAGGCATTTAAAAATTATTTGGAAAATGGTGAATTTAAAATGATTGAGACCCTTTGCAATAATGGGTTGTTCAAGTCTGGTAGTTGCCCTCAGTATCCATTTATGGTAAAGTCTGATGAATTTAGACTAAGGGGACAAACTTATAAGATCAGAAGACATTTTAATTGTGACTCTACAAATGTCATGTATTTGGCTAATTGTAAATTTTGTCAGGAATTATATGTAGGTTAAACTATGAGGAAGTTATACAATAGAATTTGGTGCAGCAGTTAGCATTGCCACCTCACAGCAAGAGGCTCTCCCGCTCAATTCTCAACTGGAGCGCCTTCTGTGTGGAGTCTGCATGTCTTCCCCATGGACGAGGGATGTTTAAAGACATGCAGGTAGGTGAATGCATGAATAGGTGTGCCTTCTTTGAAGGTTGGGCATTGGACAGGCAACTCAGCACCTTAATAATTCACTACCAATCATTAATGGACCGGAGTTCTGTTGTGGCGACCCCTAACCAGGAAAAGTCAAAAGACATTACTTTACTTTACTGTTTGAATGATATAAGAAAGAAAAAGTCTACGAGTGCCTTATTTAAGCATATTAAGGACAATGAATCACATAGGTTTGAATTTAGGATGATAGAACAAATCAAATGAAATACAAGGGCTTTTGTAATGAGTGAACACCTGAATAAATGTGAGTTACAGTGGCAAACTCAATTAAATGCAATGTTTTTTCCAGGACTTAATGATAGTTGCTCAATTAATTCTATTTTGAAATTAAGAAGTTTGGAATGTTAATTGTGTGACATGTCATTTTTTTATTCATTATATATTTTTTGCACTACTATTTTGTATTTGTTTACATTTTTTTATATTTTTATATATTTTTACATTGTTCTCATTCAACTTCAGGAGAACTTCAGGAGAAGTGCCAGGAACAAAACAGGGACCTTTACACAACGTTCGTGGACCTGACAAAAGCCTTTGACACCATCAGTCATGAGAGGCTATGGTGGATCCTGAAGTTTGGCTGCCCAAGCAAATTCATCAGTATGGTGTGCAAGTTCCATGATGGCATGCTTGCACAAGTACTGGACAATGGAGACTCCTCTGATGTCTTCCCAGCTACCAAAGGAGTTAAGCAAGGCTGTGTACTGGCACCTATGCTGTTCAGCATGATATTGTGGGCCATGCTGTCAGATGGCTTTTGCAATGATGAAGAAACCAGCATACAGGACTGATGGCAGGCTCTTCAACCTGTGGAGGCTACTGGCAAAGACCAAGGTTGAAGAGGACTTTGTGCACGATTTCCTGTTTGTAGATGACTGTGCACTTAATGCTGCCACAGAGGCCCAGATGCAGCAGAGTATGAACTGCTTTTCCACTGCCTGCAGAAACTTTGGCCTCACAATTAATACCAAGAAGAATGAGGTTTTTCATCAGTCTGCATTGCAGAAGGTGTATGCAGAACCAACTATCACCGCTGAAGGTGAGATACTGAAGGCTGTTGACAAGTTGACATACCTTGGCAGCACTCTCTCCTAATTTGTGAACATTGATGATGAGGTAGACACACACATTGCCAAGGCAAGTTCCACATTTGGATGACTGTGGGAGTCAGTGTGGGAGAGGAGAGGTGTCAAACTGTCCACAAAGCTGAAGGTGTACAAGACAGTTGTACTGTCCACACTACTGCATGCCTGTAAGACATGGACTGTGTATGAGTGGCAGGCCAAAAAGCTGAATTGCTTCCATATGAACTGCTTAAGAAAGCTGCTGAAAATTACCTGGCAGGACAAAGTTCCAGACACAGTTGTCCTCTGTCAAGCTGGACTGCCAAGTATCTACACCTTGTTGAGGAGAGCCCAAGTCATGTGGGCAGGCCACCTTGTACATATGCCAGACACATGCCTCCACAAGAGACTGTTTTATGGTGAACTTGTGGGAGGCAAAAGCATACAAGGTGGGCAGAAAAAACACTTCAAGGACATGCTGAAAGTCTCTCTAAAGAGCTTTGGCATTGACTCGTACTCCTGGGAAACCATAGCAGAAGACCGCCCACCTGGCAAAGCTGCATCAGCAAAGGTGCTACTACCTATGAGCAGAGCAGGACTGCAGAGGCACAGAGGAAGCATGAGCTGCATAAATCCATAGCCAATTCTTTGCCAGCCAACCCACCTGACCACTTGTGCCCGACGTGCGCCAGAGCTTTCCGAGCCCACATCAGACTGATCAGCTGAGCCACAGCCAGACACATCATATTCAGTCAACCTCCTTGACGTGATGTCCTTGGTCATCGTCGACAATGATGGATGAACAACATATATTTTTTGCACTACTATTTTGTATTTTTTTCCATTTTTTATATTTTTATATATTTTTATATTGTTCTCATTCACTTATATATATATATATATATATATATATATATATATATATATATATATATATATATATATAGAGAGAGTGTTTTACATGCTCATAATGATAATATACGTTTTAAATAAATTTAGCATGTTTTTTTCAAAAATGATTGTGTCATGAATTGGATTGGTCATGTGACCAAATGAATGGGACATTTAAGATGTTGAATTACAATTTGTTCTGATGAAGTTCATAAGAAGCTATTTAGAACAAAAGTGCTTAACCTGTTACTACTGATATGTATTGTTTGGTTGATTAAAGTTTGTTTTGTATTAAAGAATTAGTGCCTGGACATCTGTTTGTGGGAGGTCAAACGTCAGGTCTGGATATAATACCTGCTGAAATTCTGAGGTCTATAGCTGTGACTGTAGAATTTGTGAAACTGAATTTCAAATGCAGAGAAATGCATACTAGGTCTGAAATTGTGGTTCATCAATGTATGCCCTTTACTTGGAGGTACAGAGATCTAGCAGGGTTATGGCTCGATCAAAGAGATGGAAGGCCCCTTGTAAAAGTATTTACCAGATGTAACAGAAGGGTTATAAACTTCAAATAATTTCTTTCAGTACTGACACTTACAGTGTCATGATTCATACATCAGATAGGGAACCAAAGATGCTTTTACCCAGCCACGTGTAACTTGAGTTGCTTAAAATCCTGATTAAGATTCAGTATTGAAAAGTACTTTGCATTAGACATCAACAAATATTTTACTGCTGTCTGTAGTGAATATTGCTCACCTCTGAAATCTATTTTTAAGGTCTTGTGTGTTTTAACAGATTTTGACTTTATCCCACTTCATAACAGGTAGAAGGCTGTTAATGCATTCTTTAGGCCTAGCCTGTGAGGCAGTAGCATACAGATGTGGCAGCTACTCAATCTCATTCTGTTTCTTCTTTCAGAGCTATGAGTGCTCTGTGTGGTGGCTCAATCACTTGCCCATCTTTGGAGATAATGTGATGTGATACTTTGTCATTAGGTAGCCCAGTCCCTCAAACAAGTCAGGTTAGCTTGTTAGAAGTTTTAGTGTATTGCATATCGTGCTTCTGTGTTAGCAATGATGCTGATAAAATGCACATTTCTTCAATGAATTATGTTTTTAGTAAATTCACAATGTTTTCTGTCTGATTGTTTCCATATAATTTTAGCTTTAGCACCACACACATTCTCTTATAAACTGTAATGTGCCCCAGTGTTCTGACTTCCCATACAAGTAAATGAATTGCACTGGCTGCCACTGTGAACACGTGAAGGTTGTTAAATGCCTGTGTGTATCTATGACCATTCTTCTCATGTTCCCACTGTACTGCTCATTTGGCTTTGTGTCTCATTCGGCTCGAATATTCATAATTATTCCGACAGGTACATATATGTATATGCCATGTATAACAGCTCACTTTTAGATTGCAGTGTTGCTACTTGAAACAGCAGCCTCTAGACATAATTTTATATGCATGGATTGGCTAGATTTAATCCAATGACTTCAGTTTATGTTCTGAATATGAAAACTATACATAAGCAGATTTCTTTAACTTGCAATTCAGCAGTAGTGCACTGATCGTACTTACAGACAGTATGTTGCATTCTGCTTTTTTCGATTAAGCTTAAATACAACATATTTGCCATTTATGCAAAATTTCACTGATCAAACTTCTTTCTCAGATAAATGTTCAAAAATGATTGATATATGACCTGTTTCTCTAACTTCAATCTACACATAATGCCTAGAAGTCATGTGCATAACACTCACAAGCACTTCAAAGTTCTCATCATAACCATTCTCTAATACATTCATTTTCTGTTTTGCCACTCTTTTCTGTTAGAGCACATTCTTTCATAATGCCGTGTTGTACCACACATCCTACAAATCTGGGATTTTGCCTTCTATTGCACCTTTTCATAGTTAATGCCATAATGTTTATAGAATCATAGGAAGTTACTAGGCAATTGGCCCTGAGGCTCTTACAAGCCTAGCCAAAAATTAAGCCCCTGTTACAACAAGTCAGCACCCTATGCCACTGTCCAGCAGGGCACAAACAGAATCCCAGGGTGTATTTTCTGTTCCCCATCCAGTTATCTAGGTTGTGCTTAAAAAGGGTTAATGAGGTACTCTGCTTTACGTGGAGAGGGCATCTTTTCCACAAAAGCAGGAGTCTCTTGGACATAAATGTTTCCTGCCAACAAGTCCTATTGATGTCACAGACCAGGTTGAGGTCATGCATGTAGGTTAATTGAGTGGAGCTTGACTTGCAGATTTGCAGCAGTCCCATCAGGGCAGTGTCTAAAATTGCTTTGTATGCCAGACCGAGGTTGCTTCTGAGGAGTCTGTAGGAGACTGAGTAGAGGAATAGGGTTTTTAGCATATCTGTGTAGGGTAGATGTTTGAGGCCCTGGATTCTTCTGGTGAGGAATCTCTGTGGTCTCTCCAGTTGATGCATGTGCTTTGTGAGGTACATGCTGAAAGGGGCATTTTACTCCATAATGGGTCTTATAAGGGAAGAATACAGGGGGTGTTATGACCACCATGTCCCTGGATGAGATACCCTTACTAATGAAGTGGGCCATGAAGAAAGTTTTCCATACAATGGAGGCAATATGGTGGTCAAAAGTCAGTTTGCTATCAGCCTGGGTGCCCAAGTCCCTCACAACTGATTGTGTGCTTAGGACCTTATTATCAATGTGATAATTTGTGGGGATGTCACTCTCCCCAAAAGGGATGATGATGCATTTTTTGGCATTCAGTTTGAGGCCATGTTTCTGGCACCAGCCATTTGTTTGGGTAAGATCCTCTTGGAGGATGTCCACATCACTAGGGGAATTGATGACAGCACCCAGCTTGCAGTCATCGGCAAACTTGGTCAACCATAGCCCACTAAATTTGGACTGCACCTCAGAGAAGTATATCCCAAATAGCAGAGGCCCTAAGACCTATCTCTGGGGTGAACTGCTTATTATGAGTATACTACTTGAGGTGGCTTCCCCTATTTTGACTAGGGGGGGGGGTCTATCAGTGAGCAAGTTTGCTACCCATCTGGTAACATGTGGATTGATGCCTGGTTGAGCAAGTGTATCTGTTATACCTGAGTGGGGAATAGTATTGAAGGCTTTGGCCAGGTCAAGGTAGGTGGTGTGCACCATCATTCCCTTGTCTATGGCCTTGGTGACTGTTTCAAAGAAGTCAACCAAATTTAACAGGAATGACCTCCCCTTGATAAAACTAAACTGTGTTGGATCAAGTATCTGGAGGTTGCCAATGTCCTTGTTAATGAGGTCCATGATAATCTGCTCCATGGCCTTGCAGATCAGGCTAGTTAGGTTGATGGATCTATAATTTCATGGATCTGTGGATGCTCCTCCTTGGTGCAAAGAGATGACAGTGGCTGTCCTCCCCTTGGCTGGAATGAATCCGGTACTCAGGCTTTGGTTGAATAGGGTGCCTAATGGTGCTGCAAGTTCCTGCCTGAGTTCATGTTGATTCAGCCTAGGATGTTATCGGTTCCCATGGAGGCTGTATTTTTTTTGCCTTTGAGAGGGAATGATGACTTGCTTCCTAGAGATAAGGGGAGGGGTTAGGTACTGGGGATGTCCTGTTTTACTGATGGGGACAGACGGGTGAAGTTTTCCTGAACCTGTCTGCCAGCAGGTTGGCTATATTTATAGCATTTGTGTATGTGGTGTCCTTGACCACCAGTTATGAACAGATCTGGGTGCTTCCCTTGAGATTGTGCACATATGTGAAGAAGGCCTTATGATTATCTTTAGTAGATGTGGCCAGTTTGGACTCGAAGTTTGCTTTGTAGGCTTTCACTAGTGCTCTTATTTGCTTGTTCAGGCTAAGACTACAAAATAACAGGTCTTCAGCAAATCAAAGGACTTGGATGTAAAGCAGTCAGAATTCCAGGAAAAAACAGTCCAAATCCATCATTCAATAAATAATTTAATAGCTCAAGACATAAACATCACAAATAGCAGAACAAAGCTTTCGAGTAAAAAAACCTTTCTTCATTGTTTAATAAAATTATCCTACCATAGCACAAGCATGTATACAACATCACAGCCAATCAGAGTACAAACTTAATAGTAGCAGCAATTGAATCCTTAAAGTGCCCCACATCTTATAAAAGTTTCCTTAAAACTGAGCCTCATTGATGCTTATATTTTATCATGTCTATATTTTAAAATTGGTTTTATACTATTATTTACATTCAAACCTGGCATGTGATCAGCTCTAAAAAAATTAATCCATTTATATTCGGCCAACTCCATTTTATTTATTAAATCACCCCTATTTTTATTTTTAAATACTACTTGCAAAATTCTAAATTGGAATTTATGCTCAGCACCTACTGTTGCTACATGCTTAGCCAAAGCATTTGTAAGGACATTTTTATGAGTGTCAGAACAATGTGCACTTATTCTCTCCTTTAGTTTTTTATTTGTTTTACCAATATAAAAACATTGGCAGCATACACAGTTAGCAAAATAAATCACATTTTCTGTGTTACATGTTCCAGCAGCTCTAAATTCAAACAGCTTTTAACTAATTGGGTGTATAAAACATAAATCCATATTAATATCTGCACAATGTGTGCAGTTACAACATGGTTTAGTGCCAAATTTATTAATGAATTTTTTGTAACACATTATCTCTCCTTATATCCTTATAGCAAAAATGTTGCTTTAAATTCTTTTCTGTTTTAGAAACAAAATGTGGTGTCTCACCTACTAGATCAACCACTTCTTGACTGGAAGTAAGTATAGTCCAGTTCTTTTTAATTATTTGCTTAACAAGATCTGTGTGTCGATTATATTTCATCATATAGTTCAATTTATTCATAGTTCTGTTTGGTTTGGTTATCTCTATCACAGCGTTATCAACCTTGCCACTCAAATACAGTCTGGCTGTATCATTCCTTAACCCAGTAACTATTCCCTTCATTTGTTGTACCATAACTTTATTATAGCCCCTTTCCATAAAAGAGTCGGCCATCTCATTCATCTCCAGCTGAAAAATTACATCTTTCGTACTAAGTCTGCTAGCTCTCATAAGCTGTCCTTTTACTACCCCTTTAAAAATGTGACTGGGGTGTAAGCTTTGTGGGTATACATACTTACTAACTTGTACATCTTTCCTATGAATTTTGGAATGAAAATACCCATCATCTCTAGAAATAACTACATCCAAAAATTAATTTCATCAAAAGACGAGTTCACTTCAAACCTCAAAAAGTGTGTGGCAGTATGCAAGAAATCTACAAATGCAATAAGTTCTTCCTTAGTACCAATCCATAACAGGAACTCATCATCCACAAATCTTTTAAAGAACAATAGATGTTAATTTGTTTAACACATCTCTATTTCTGAAAATATGTATTGTTCTTCCCATCTAGTTAGAGCTATGTTAGCATAACTATTAGCTGTTGGCGTACCCATAGCCACCCCCAGACATTGAAGGTAACAGTCATCATTAAACATAAATATGTTATTATTCAAGACACAATCCAACATAGAACATAATAGGTTCACTTTCACTGTATCATATGCCTTATGTGTTAAATATTCCTGTACTGATTCAATTCCATACTCATTGGGAATAACTGTAAAAAGTGACCTGATGTCCATAGCTACTAAAAGTATGTCAGAACTTACATTTATTAGGGACCATTCACTTAACATCCATAAAAAATCACAAGTGTCTTTAATATAACTATGGCAGTATTTCAAAACAGGAGCTAGTTGTCTATCCACATATTTAGAAAATGCTACTGTGGCCCATTTTTTTCCTGACACAGTAGGTCGCATTGGTGGCCTGACTATACTCTTATGAATTTTGGGTAGTCGATAAATAAAAGGTGTAACTGGGTTAACCATATACAGATAATTATATGTCTCTGGTGCATTTGAGCCATCCATCAATATTTCATATAAAAAGGTTTTAACCTTCATAACATCAGATATAAACTTCCAATCAACTTTCACGAAAGTTGAAGTATCAGATAGAAATTTATTCATCCATTCATTATATTGCACTACATCCATAATAACTATTTTTCCCCCTTTATCTGCTGATTTAATAATTATGTCTTTGTTCAAGCATAAAGAGATTAGTGCATCGCTTTCTTCACTACTGAGATTAAAAAATGTACTTCCTTTTTGAGTAACAAAATAAAGCTCATACAGTTCTTGTTCATACATACTCACAAAAGCTTTTACAGTGGGTGTACTATTAGGTATAAATGTATTAGCTCATTTTAAAACATTATTGAATTGAGAATTTTTGTATAGCAACTTTAAATCAACATTCCTTGCAAAGCACCTTAATTCAGTAAGCATGTCATTTAAATCACCTGCCACTGAAGGCACAAATGTCAAGCCTTTACTCAAAAGTTTCAGTTGTGCTGCAGTCAGCACACAATTTGATAAATTAAGCACATTAGTCACTGTTGTCTTCAGGTCTTCATATTTTTGTTTCTCAAATCTTGTCCTACCTTGCTGGTCTTGTAGCCTCTCTGTTTCTTCTTGATGAATTCTCATCTGTTTCTGACTGCTGCTGTGACCTCTGACCCCTTCTTTCACTGCCGCAGGTTTCTGCAAGCTGAACCACTTCTTTAAAAAAAAAAATCACTCAATTCATTTTCATTTTCACTACCCTTTTGAGTTGGCAATATAGTAATTATGTTAGCGTCTTCACTCTGAACACTAACAGGATTAATATTATTGTTAACTGGAACTTTATGTTTCACTGAAAGCTGTTCTTCAGTAGTGAAACTGTCTAATTCAGATACAGCATTCCCACACTTTCCTGGCTGAACCATAGTGTGCATAGAGCCTCCTACCTCATTCGCTGATTGGCTCATCGATTATGTTACTCGCTCATTCATTGGGCTGACATCTTTGGGCCAAAAGAAGATATTTTTACTCTTGAAGTCATTTATATCTCATAGTAATTTGCAAATTTTAACAGCAATGAGCTTGTCTTCAAATCTCTTCAGATAGATAAACAGGTCATTATATTCAGTAGCAATGGCAGCAAATTCAGAGGCATGAAGTAGCTCATTTTCTAATGATTCTACTTCCTTAGCTAGCTCAGAGTCATGCAGAGAAAAAAAGTAATTCATGAGCTTCATATATTCAGCTCCCAGCTGCAAGTTAATTTCTTGTCATTTTAATAATAAATCTTGATATCTGTTGCCATAAGTGGGCATTTTGGGGATTCCAAGCCCACTTGGAATGATACCCAACTTTAAATAAACATTAAAACTTAGTCTCTGCCACTGTAGCCTCTTATATTGTTCCATTTTTAAATGCAAAGACTTAAGAGCTTGTTGCAGTGTTAATATTTCATTATTAGCATTCTTTTTACGTATTGACATACCTTCTTCTAAGTTGGTACATAAGTCCAGCAAAGGGTTATCACAAACCATTAGCAGTCCTTTTAGTTTGATAGTTGCTTCTACAGTGCCTGGGGCAGCATGTACCATAGCTTTAACAGTTATAGGGTGTGTTGGCTGTGCTTCCATCTACCAAATGTATTTGTTGAAGCAATCCACAGAGCAGATAGCAATACAAAGTAACAGGTCTTCAGCAAATCAAAGGACTTCGATGAAAAGCAGTCAGAATTCCGGGGGAAAAAAAACAGTCCAAATCCACCATTTGATAAATAATTTAATAGCTCAGGACATAGCACAAATAGCTGAACAAAGCTTTTGAGAAAACTTTTATAAGATGTGGGGCACTTTAAGGATGCAATTGCTGCTATTATTAAGTTTGTACTCTGATTGGTTGTGCTGTTGTATATATGTTTGTGCAGGACAATTTTATTAAACACTGAAGAAGACTTTTTTACTCGAAAGCTTTGTTCTGCTGATATCTTTGGTTACAGTAGGGTGTCCCACAGGGCTCTGTACTAAGCCCTTACTTGTTTAGATTGTATGTTTCTGACCTAACCTTTTCATCTGAGGTGTTCTACAGTCTATATGCAGATGACCTGAAATTGTGTAAACTGATTACTTGTGTTACAAATAAGACATGCCTGAAAAATAACTTGACTAAATTGACCATTTGGCCACATGCAAATAATATGCTGTTAAATACATAGAAAATTAAGCATATGCAATTTGGGAGACATAAATTGAAAGGTGAACATTTAATACTGCATACAGTGACTGAAACTGCAGACTCATTGAAGGACCTGAGTATTTGCATAGATTCAGCTACAAGTTTTTCTAATCATATCAACCAATTGGTTAATGATAGTTATAGAACGATTTACCTTTAAAACCTCGAATTACACTTGTGCGAGTGGTCATTTCCTCGCATCGTAAAAATGAAAGGGTAAAAAGCGACAGTTTCTAATGTTCGAAAAGCAGGAAATCGAACAGCCGATTCATTGTTTTCGAACATGAATGTCGACAACAAAAGTATATGCCGTGTAATGCAGGGGGGCAAGCCCCCTGCACCCCCCATGTGGGGGGCTGCACCCCCCACATCCCCCTTCTTTATTATTCTAACTCCGAGATCACACTACAGCGGGGAATGGAACCATTTCCAACTCCCCACTATAGTGCGCTCTGCCCCTAAATGTCAAATGTGCAATGAGCGACTCTCACTGTGCATTCACTCATTGCACATTCGAACCGTCTTCCGTTCAAAGTTTTCAGAACTTGAAAACTGTCTTTCGAACATTTGACGGTCGCCCATGTGCAATACGCACATGTAAAGGTAAACCTATAGAGCTATAGGTTGTTTAAAAAGATTTATAAAGGCCAGTAAATTAAAAATAATGAAGTCATTGTTTGTTAGTTACATTAGACCCAAACTTGAGTATGGAATAACAATATGGAAACCCTGTTAAGAAAACAAGCATGAATAAACTGGAAATAGTACAGTGGAAATATACCAATGGCATCCATGGATGTGAAAATTTAAGTTATTATGAAAGACTAAAATATCTGAACTTGTACAGTGTATCTTACAGATATGTAATAGGAGATCTTATTCAGGTATATAGGGCATTTAGAGACAACTACCTCTGGGAATCTTTGTGGTTACCAAAAAGTATTAAGAGAATCATCAGACAACCTATGTAGAAGATCCTATAGGAATGAGAAGTGTACTAACTGGTTCTCTGACAGAGTAGCTAATGCATGGAACAGACTGCCAAATTACAGGTACTAGTTTAGATATTTTTAAGAACAGCCTGGACACTTATTATGGGAACAAGTGTTTTGGTATAATGGCAAGCTAGAAGGGCATTAATGCCCATGCTTGAAATATATTTATGTATGTATGTATGTATGTAGAGGTGTGTATGTCTTTTATATATATTGCAACTCCACCTCCTTTTGTTTTGCTGCCCACGATTTGGGATCTGAATGAATAATAGGATGAGCAACCTGGTATGACTGGGGTGCTCTCCACAGCTTTAAACCAGGTTTCTGTGACTGCACAAATTTCATCTTCTTCCAGGGTTAAGAATGCTTGCAATAAGTACAGTTTCATGTTTAGATTCCTAGCGTTTAACAGCATGACCTTTAATTTATGTTTTGATGAAATGTTCATGTTGATAGTTTTGACCTCATGGCATTGCCCAAAAAAGGCACTGTGGGGAAGGCAAGAACCTTTGCCAGGATCCTGAAGCCCAAGGGAGACAGCTGCAGGCCATCTCTGACAAATAATCGTGGTTTGTCAATCATGTCATCCCAGGCTGTTAGGTACTGGAGCTCCTTGGAATGACACCAAAAACTATGCCAATTGTTAAAGTCAATCATTTTCTGTTTGTAATGAGGCATCTTTCTGAGTGATGGTAGAATGCTGCTTAAGGCTGGGAACATAACTCCCTGGGACACATATTCAGTGAGCTCAATCATGTATCTCTTCATATGATCAAGGGAGGTACATTTCAAGTCATTCACTCCAACATGGACTATGACAGAGTCATAACAGTACCTGGTGAGAGACTTGAGTGTATAGGTGATATGGCGGATTCTGTCACCGACAAACAACTAACTGTGACCTTCTCCTTATCCAGCCTGGTGATGGGCACATCTGTGTGTCTCACAATGGAGTATCCTATGACTAATATGTTGGGTTTATGTTTAGGCCTTAGTGGCTATGAGATGCTATGTGTGGTGTGTGGTGTGGTGGACAGTGGAGTTCACGTGTGTTTTTGACGGTCTCTTGTTTGGGTATTTTTTTGAGGACCTCTGTATATGTGGGAGGGGTATTGTGTAGGTGTGGAAGGTGTTTGAGGTATGGTGTTCATGTTGCCAACCTTCTCAATGCCAGATATACTGGTTTGTGGGGGAGAGAGCAGTGACACTAGGTGCTTGATGTAATTGCATCTCTCACAAATTGCATTTATAGGTGGTAGTAGTAGGAGGCTGTCTGTGTACAAGAGGCAGTTGCTACACTGCCTCAGGATGCCCATATCTTCCAGACTGGCAGGAGAAAATGTAGGCAATTGTCCATCGATATTTGTCAGAAACTGAGAGAGAGAGGACAGAAAGAGCTAAGAGGTTAAAGGGAGGAAGGTCTAAGAGTAGTACTACTAGTTGATAACACAAGTGCTATTAAGGGGAATTTTGTAGCTGGAATACCTCAAAAAGGGTTATAAAACATGTAGCTGAGGCTCTGGATGCAACAGACCTGTATCTAGACTATGCTACTCACTTTAAGGTTAAGAACACAGTAAAAAAACTCACAAAGAAGCACAGATTAACCATTTACAGTCAGATGAACAGAACTCACAGTATGAAAAAATACAGTTAAACAGTAATGACATGCAGTAAAATGCTAGGTGTGGTTCTTTGCTACTTATTTGCAACTAGACACACTTTTGCATGAAGCATTTTCCTGCCACATATAGTGAAGTTAATTTTTATTTATTTTTTTATTACGTTTACAATGTCACTGCTTATTTTTCCTATTATTTTTAATTTTAGGGATTTTTACACTTATGTGTTACTAATCAGTGACTTTAGCTGCGCCTTAAACAGTTAATTTGCTCACACACACCTGTAGCGTTATTCCACTGTTAATGATTGTTTTCATCCTTTTGTTGACTGGGTGAAACAACACTAGGCTAGTGGTCTCTTTTCAGGGGAGACATGAAGAGGTATGGAGTGGTATTTTTACTAATGGGGAATTTTGGCCAGGATACTGGGGAACTTTCCCTTCTCTTTCTGATATGTGCCATGGTATCTTTTACATCCACATGAGCTGTCACCAATTCAAGCAGATGGGATCTTGGTTTAACAACCCATCTGAAGGATGTCCAAACATGGGAAAATGTGGTTGTGGATGAATGGATGGGTTTAGAAATAATCCAGTGAGGTCCATTGAGGCAGTAACTTCCTCAATCATTTGATTTGAAGTACTTGTTTATTTTTTTATTGCAGCATTTTTCAAAAACTTCACTTATTCAAATTCATACACATACTGTGGTAGTAATCCCCCATTTTTAGAATCTACCATTGCAAAAGGTCAAATGGTCATACTTTAATGTTTGATGTCTATTGATGAAGTTTTCCTGTCAGAATCATTGTTGAAAAAAACGTTTGCTGAAAAAAATTCCAAAGGGAAATTTGTTGGTAACACTGCAGATAAGATAAGGATATGGATGCCAGTGGATTTTTTCACCAAGTTTATTAAAACTACTGAAGCTAAATTATAAAACTCAAATTCAGGGTTTTTCATCAACCGGTCCCAGTATGGCCATTGTTGTTCAGCTGAAACAAGGTCATACAATGGGACATCAAAAATGTCTTTCCTAAAAAACAATCATGACATTTTCAATGTACTTGGAAAAAATTGTATTTTATTCTTAAAAGAAGTAAGAGCATTAAACAGGTTGTGCAAAACCTCCTTTGCTCCATCAACATTTACATCAAACACTGACCCTGGGATTCATTAAAAATAGTGTAGGCTTCGTGCAAAGCCTACGTGATTGCAGCACATTATCATGATGAGCAGCAATGCTCATTGAATATGCATGCTGTTCATCACACTTACACAATTCCAAGTGCTATTTTGTGGCCAGCAGCAGTGTTGGTGACCATAAAATAGTGTTGTGAGCAAGACCGCACAATGTAAACAAAAGTATTTGCCTGTAGGTAAACATATTATGTGAGCCCACACTGACAGCTTATATAAAGTAAGGTCAGGTGACTGTTAAGCATGTAGATACAGGGGACATGATAATTAGCTAATATGCACAGAATACAATGTGAACAGTGCAAGGATAATTATGAGGTGAGGGTAAATGGAAAAAATGTACTCAGTTAATACATTCAAATGTGATGATAGCAGAAAGAAACATTTTTCTATAGAAACATATCCATGTTGATGGTAATAATAAATAATCTTGTTTCCAAGTGTTTACCCTTCTGTGTAACTTAAAAACAGAAAAGATAACAATGGATGTGAGAGGGCAACAATGTAGCATTGTAAGAAAGAATAGTAAACCTGATATTAATGTGGATAACATATTGAGTTGACATAATAGTTAAAAGGGACACTTGAGACATTATGGGCCATTTGCATACAGTGCAGTTATGGAATATGGCATACTGCTGTGTGTGTATGTGTGTGTGTGTGTGTGTGTGTGTGTGTGTGTGTGTGTGTGTGTGTGTGTGTGTGTGTGTGTGTATATATATATATATATATATATATATATATATATATATATATATATATATATATATATTAATATATATTTATATATACAGAATGTATGTGTGATAACTGACTGTAATGTTGTATCCTCCATTCCATCCTGTATAAACAAGGCACGAGTCGTACAGCAGCTGTTTCATGCATAGCCGACAGGACTAGACAAGCATGTGTTTTATATACATGCACATCATAGACAGTAATATAACAGCAATCAAAATGCACAAGTGACAAATGACACCACAGATATGATGACATTGCAGTACTCCCAAGATCTTCATTTGTAAATGGAGGGCATCCAGTGCAGGATTATACTGGGCATGGTCACAAGATATTACGGTAAACACTGCCATAGCAACATGTAAACACCACAAACAGGTATATTATTTTCATAATAAACAAACAAACAAACAAACAAATAAATACGGAGAATAATAATTTCATGCAGTGTTGTTTGTATAACGTCAATAGATTCATGGAATATTACCCTTGGCTGGAACTGAACAGCAAGCTATGTAAGCTCACTCACTAAGTGCATGTGTAGGAATCACATGCTTGACAGTGGACGTCTTAGCAAAGCTGTGAGTCTTCACCTATGTCAAATCATTACATCCTATGATTGTGTTGCAATGTGTATGAGATAAAAGGGCTGGGGAAGGTTTCTCCTGCTGTAACTGTACGAATTATAACACTCGTCAATGTCATTCATGCATAACAGCAGTAGAACAAGCAATGCTTATAGTCAATTAGTGTGGGTTTTGAATATCTGTGACAACAGAAGCTACAAGATATTGGGAAATAATGAATGTGTCACATTGCCACTGGTACTACAAGTGTGAGATATTCTGGTCTTTAAACTGTGACATGGTGAGATGGTAATTTGCTGTGCCACAGGAGAAGTCTGAC
>NC_056744.1:1482616204-1482699760 GCF_019279795.1 Protopterus annectens | reverse complement strand
AGTCGCAGATTTAAGACATTTGCATTAAAGTCGCATGACTACTGTGACTAAAATTAATGTCTTCAGCTTTTGCCATAGGAAGTTAAATGCCACTCACCATCACTCAGCAATGGCATGTGATGCCAACCTTTGCACAGATGCTGAGGACAAAAGTGAAGTATTTTCCATGGGCCATTTATGACATTGTGTGTTGTGTGTGATTTTGTTTTTGACCAGGTTAAATGTATGAAAAAGGGGATGATAGGACAGTGGTGAAAAGTGGGATGGCAAGCAGAGGGTAGGAATTTGCAGAAGGGTGGTGGGGGTGGTGGGACAGCACGATAGCTATCTACATCTTCACAACACAGATGCATTATTGTACACACTATTTCATAACTTTGGAGAGTCACTATACCAGGATAGGTGACAACAACAAAATAATGTTGTATCGCCAATTTGAAAAAATCAAGTGTGTCAAGATGCCAAGCCGCGGTGGTACAGTAGTAGCATTGTTGCCTCACAGGAAGAGGTTCTCCTGTTAGATTCTTGGCTGGAGCACCTTCTGTGTGGAGTCTGCATGTCCTTTCTGCAGTTGAGTGGCCTCCGAAAGTCAGGCGTGAATGGGTGTGCCTTTACTGAAGGTTGGACGTCGGGCTGGCAACTCGGCACCAAAAAAAAAAAAATCTACTGCTAATCATAAGCAGACCGGAGATTTGCTGTGGTGACTCCTAAACAGGAAAAGACAAACAACGACAAGTGTGTCAAGATGCCATATTGACAAACTGGAGCTGTATGTATGGGATGTCATTTTTTTGTGGGACAGGTGCCCATTTTTTAGTGGGGAGATAGAAATGTTGGAGAAGGTGGATAAGAATGAGAGGATCGGGTATGTATGGCAGGTTAGGTAGCAGGCACAGACATACAGGACATACAAGACAGACAGGGAGGATGATGGGCAGAAATAGTTAGGAACTACTACCATTTGGCAGGGAAAAGGAAAAATAGTACAGCGTAATATGCATGCATTGTGTAAGTGATTGGCACATTAGCATGGCATGTATGGAAACATGCATGTGTCCATGTCATACCATTTTATGATATGCCTTTAAAAAAAAAGCACTGAGATATACAGAGAAGTCCTGGTACAGGAGGGGGTGATGTTACACTTGGATATATTTAGTTCCTTTTTTGTCTACAGATGATGGCTGCTTTATTAGGTGGTCTTAGGCTGGCAGACCAGTCTCAGGGCAAGACAATCACAGGAGAAGAAACTTCAGGTGATTATTGATTCCACAATGATCAAAAAGCTGCTGCTATAGCTCAGCATGTAAGCAAAGTGCCTTTAAGCTTATTGATGAATAAGGCTATGGGTTCAAGTCCCTTATGGGCTGTATGTTGTTGTCTCTTTGTCTGACAGCAAACATGACTAAAGTTCTGACCACCTCCAATGCCAAGGAACATGATTTGAATCCTTCCTCCTTCATTTGCCAACTGTGTGACCCTGAGCAATTAATTTAACCAGGCAATACTTTGGAACAGTTGGAAATTTTGGTTAGGCTTCCTAATGGTCTCCCAGATTTCAGGCCTAGTAACTACCCATGAACCTAAAATGTATACTGTGTGCAACAAGCACACAGGATTCATAAACAAATAGTGCATTAATTAATGGACATGGAAAGTGTGCAGTAATTCAAACACAAGGCATAATGCACGTCTTCTTAGCTGCACTCCACCAAGGAAAGTAAACTCTCACATATTAGTATTTTAAAACTCTACAGCACTCATCTATGATCCCACTCTGTATCAAAAGTAGCAGCTGTTGTAGAGTTGTGTTTGTCAAGATGCATGTTACATTATCAGGAAGTCTATGGAATTTAGAGTTAGTCCATTGTACAATAGTGTTTATGATACTGATAAATAACTTTTACTAACAAGTAACCTGTTAAAAGGTATTTTTAACACATCTTGTTTTTGCATAGTTTTTATTATTATAATTTTATATATGTTAATGCATTCTTGGGTTGTGGCTAAAGGGTTAAAATTGATCAGTCCATCGATCCATAAATCCTTGTTAGTACACTGGATTGAGCAGAGGTTTGTTCTCTTCCTTTGTGTATATTAAGCAGCAGTATTAGAACAGTATTCTAGCAGTTCACTTCCCTTTTCTATAACCCGCCTATTTTAATGTAGGTATCCCCCACGTGCTCTTTCTTTATTCCTATATGCATCTATACATGGATCTCTCTTTTACTGAACTGACTATTTATTTTTTTTGTTGGAGACTTTTGCTGCTGTATGTGACTTCATTGCTTCTTCCTCCTTTACTTACTACTGCCATCTCTCTGACTCCCTACTTGCCTTTGATTCTTCACTTTTTGTGCCTATCTCACTGTTTCACTGAATCCTTATCTCACTGTTTCACTGAATCCTGTATCCCATTTTCTTATTCAAATATGTCAGTAGCCATATGTTTTGTTCTTACTATGAATGGTTTAATGGTTTTCATTTCTTTTTTCTTTGGCAACCAATGTTTTCTTTTCTTTTTTATATATTATCTATGCATAAAACATTTGACAGACAGGCACAAATAGATTCATAAACAGAACATGTTTGAGACCCTATCAAGATTTCTGTTCCACATGATTTTCTCATCTTTGATAGAAAATCTCATTTCCATAGGTTTTCTGGGATCATATGAACCGACAGCAGCAAAATAAGGGCGTGTGCCATTCCTCAATTGCCAGTTGGTGATGTAATATGATTGCTTTGTGTATCCTTCACCATTAAAAAATATTTCTTCATTTTCTGGTGTTCTAAAATTCACATTCTTTAAATAATGAAAAAGCTGCAAAGAAAAATGAAATGAAATTATCAGTGAAGTAAAAACTTTATATCAAATAACACAAGCTGATGCAAGAAAACTAACATCAAGCTTTTGTGTAACTATACTCCAAATATGTACATAAATATGTTTCACTGACCAATATGGTTAGAACAAACAGTGAACAGCCTAAAAAACATATTTAAAAAATACAATAAGTGTAATGGAAAGCATATTTATTTTTGCAAAAGATTTAAATAAAACCATACAAGTATACTTTTAAACTGTCTTCAGATGATTTTGTTCAGTTGTACATAGACCCTCCTAACATTATACATAACTGAAATAGAATAAAATAAAGTTATAAAACAATTATTAACCAATGATAAGTAGTTGTCTTGTAATACCTACTGAACTACCTTAAGGAATAAGTTATGGTACTCTAGATAATTATGCACCCTTGAGCTCAGTTTAAGAATCCATACAAACATAAACTTGTTATGCATGTTACTTACTTATCGCCAGGTTTTAATTATTAATTCTATCTATGATAGCATCCTTCCTATAAATTAAATGTCATCCTCATAACTCAATAATTTCCAAACTTTCACAAAAAGCTAGAATAAAGGAGAATCTATCTTTCTGTAAATGAAGAGTGCTTTCTATACATTCTGCTGTTTCCTAACATGAAAAGAATTGCTAACAATGAACAGCTGACATTTTTTAAACATTCATCTTACAAACAAATAAATAATTTTGAACTGAAATTGATGAAAAATGCATTATTTCACCTCCCATTATTAGTTTGGGGTAGCTATGGGTACCATAGTATATGTGTATATATATATATATATATATATATATATATATATATATATATATATATATATATTAATACGTATGAATGACCTTAGGAGTTAGGGCACGGGTATTACAAAGGGGATAGTTAGTAAAAAGCTATAATAGGAACAAAATCCATAGTCTAACCCCTGGAGTTCGTGACTATCGCACCATAGTGGAGGACATTGCTAACGAAATCACCTAATTAACAAGATAAACTTCCAGGTATTCTTCTTGGGAAGCGTTTGAGTGGGAGGCCATTGATTTGGCTAGCATTACCATGCCTTCCAACAGCTGCTTCATGAATGCACTCTCTGAGTCTGCTGTCTTCTCCTCTCTTTGAGATTTCTGCAAAAAATTTTAGTGCTTTCCAGGAAGGAAAAACCTGGTAATCTTTCCAGAGATAAAGGTAATTCTGATGTGCTTTACTGCATCACCAAAGAACACAAAGAAAAAATCCAGTTTGTTAACGGGAATTGCTTAATTTGCTCAGCAGCAATATATGGCAATGGAGCAGGTTAATATTCTGCCTAAAGTGTTAATTGTATTATTATTTATTAATGTTATTATTTTATCTATTGGTGTTTGTAGGTCACTGGGCACTTTTCAACCACAAACCTGATGCATACTGCACAAAACTGTGTACAAGTCACATTTTTATTTCATGGCAAAGAGCTTACAATATTACTGTACGCATGTATGCATTCATTTATGTATTTAGTGCATTTCATTACTGGCATAGTCTATCTGGACAATTAAATACCTTACTGAGGGTCACCCAGAAAGAAAAGTTCAAGCTCAAATAAATATATACACATAAGATGCATACAGTATACATAGATAGAAAATGAGGTCATATTACGTTATCGAAAGATAACGCAATCGAATGGCCAAAACATCGAAACGGCTACATTTTGAAACTTTTATTGTGGGGGGCTGTGCTCCCCACACCCCCTGGTAAATATATATACCAACTCTGAGATCGCACTATATTGAGGAAAGGGCAAGTATCCCAATCTTTAATGTACTGTGATCCCACAATTCAAACTTCGAAATGCTGCCGTTTCAATGTTTTGGATGTTCAGTTGTTATCTTTCAATAACGTAATAGGGACCCATAGAAAGCACCTCTAATAAGACAAAAGGGTATAGTAAAATTCACATCTGCATAAAATGTACAGGGTTGCATTCGCACTACAATATGCAGTATACAAAGTTTTATTCTCATTACATTATACCAATAGTGTGCAAACTTTACTTAGATCCTTGAAAGGAAAACAATATTATTATTATTATACATTTATATAAAATATATAAGGTTCCATTCATGTTGCAATATACAGAGTTACTTCTCATTATAGCAATTAACAGTGGATATCTGAGTGCAGAATTCACCTTTAGATTCAAGAAATCAATTCTCTAAGGAATATTCTGTAATAATGCAGCATGAAATGGTGGTAATTGTAAAAATACAATTCTCATCATCTCCTTATCCTGGTTAGGGGTCGCCACAGCAGAACAACCATCCACAGAAAGATTGGCAGTAGAGTTTTTTGGTCTTGAGTTACCAGCCCAGCACCCAACCTTTCATAGAAGGCACACACATGCCTCACATCTAGGGCCAATTTAGAGTGTCCAATCTACCTCCAGCATGTCTTTGGGAGGAAAATGGAGCAACTGAAGGAAACCCATGCAACCACAAGGAGGACATGCAGACTCTACACAAAAGGCACCCCAGCCGAGAATTGAACCAGAGAACCTCTTGCTGTGAGATGGCAAAGCTAACCACTGCACGACCGCAGCTGCCCATAAAAATGCACTTCTGTCAGCAATAATCACTTTACAATTGTTTGTAGAGGGAAAGAGTGTTTGATAAACTCTGCACCCAAGTCAAATTGTTCAGTTCTTAATAAATAATACATAACATTATTTACAAATTGCTTAGTTCATTGTTAAGGAGCATATACATGTTATTTCAACACAATAATGCATGAAACAAACAAAAAAAATAGTGCATGAATGTGCAGCCAGCCAGAAACTCAAACATAGAAAAAAACAGTCCACATAGTGCTGTTCTTCCTGAAAAATCCAAAACAGTAAATGATCAAAAAGAATCTCAAAAGGAACCTTTCTTGGGACAAGCCATAAAGCAATACTGTGACTGACTACCAGTCAGAATTTACTTTAATATTAAAAACAATAAAATGGTTGAGTGCTTTCATTCATTAATTATATGACTTCATCAGAACTGGACACAAAATTGAAGAACAGCTAAGCTGATTAGCCATGTACTGACCCCCTAGTACTGGTGTTGGTTTCTGATTAACTTGATAAGAACAGTTTTCTAAAGTACACAGCTGAGTGTTTTTGGCAGGGAGGAAATCATTCATTCTCCCTGTGGAACTGGCTACAGATTGTATTGTGTATTTATATGTGTGTCTATGTTTGTGTGTATCTGTAGGGGGCATTAATAATAGCTGCTTGGATATATAGTTGTGTGAGTGGGGTGTACCCAAGCAACGGCAGTGTACTTGCATTTCTTTCTGTCTTCTTGTAAATATAATGTGCTAAATCTATTAATCCTACTATCAGCAGTACATTATATAACCTACTGCCTACTGTGATTTTGGGAAAAGATAAGTGTTTATTCTCAATTATCTTCTGCACTTTTCTTTTAATATCTCTGTAATCTGTACAACTGTTTTTACTGTCCTTTTTGTTGTATGATAGAGATGAATATCTGTTACTTTTACCCTCAGTTTGCAGAGAAATCTTTTGTCTAGAGACCTATCTGTTTTCTCTGAGGGAGAGAGAGTGAACAGGACCGGTTTAATATAGCCAAGGGCATTCCTGCAAAACTGTTATTGTTGACTGGATAGGTTTCTGCTCCTCTATCTTTAATAGCCAGCATTTTATATCAGATATACCTATTTGCTGAAGCTGTTCTAAGCTGCAGAGAGACATACCTACTGCCTACAGTGATATTCGGAAAAGATAAGTGTTTATTCTCAATTATCATCTGTACTTTTGATTTAATATCTCTGTAATCTGTACAACTGTTTTTTTTCCCCAGCCTCCCCCCTAGTTCTTGTGGTGGTCATACGTCTTGGTGGCTTTGAGTTGCCTGTCTCTGGTATAAAGTTGATATTGGGGACTTCCCCAGTCACATTACATCAGCTCATTCTACCGATTATAGTGAGAACTTATAAAGGCCCACCCCTTTAGCTTCTGAATATTGAATTATCTCTCTTCACTTTCTACTAAAAAAAAAAAAAAACTGTTTTCTGCCTTTACTAGAACTAAAGTAGTCCAGATACAGATTTGCTGTATCCAGGATGGTTTGTAAGCTTCTGAGCAGTGCCAAAAAGTCTGCTCTTCAATTTTTCTCTTAGATCTGCTAGTTATCTCCTTTCCTGTACTTTTACTAAATTATTAGTCTAGCACTTTACCAAAATTCTTGTAGAAATTACTGTAGTACACAAAAATGCTACCAGCATTAAATGTTCTACAAGGAAACAGCTCCAGTACTTATTATTAATGCCCACCCCTCCAGGCAGTTCCCTGTGCTTTCTCCTATTAACCTGGTGAGCTTGGGCATCCTGATGCAATGTAGCAACTGCCTCATGTACACTGACAACCCTCTCCTCTTATCTCCCAACACTTGTGAGAGATGCACTTATATATCCAAATTGGAAGCCATGCACTCTCCAGCCAAGACTGGAATAGTTGGTCAAGAGGAAGAGGTTAACACTTGTACCAAACCACATGGAACACATAGCCCTCCAGAAAACACACCAGCACTGCCTTCACATAAAAACACAAACTACGCACCCACTTTTGTGGAGGCTCTCAATAAAAATCTACCCAAACAGCAGAGACCACCAAGGCATAAATGCACTTGACCACCACAACACAACACTAATCACAAGACAGATAACTCCCCTAAACAGTGTGCCACTCAACCAAAACCCCTAAGGCAAAACAGGATGCCCAACACGCTAGTTATAGGTGACTTGATAGTGAGGCACACTGATGTCCCACTCACTAGGCTGTATAAGGAGAAAGTAACACTTAGCTGCCTGTCAGGTGCCAGGATCTGCCAAATAACACATGCACTCAGGTCCCTCAACAGCAGGTACAAATATGATATTGTCATTGTACGTGTGGGAGTGAATGACCTGAGACCTACCTACCTGGACTACATGAAAAGAGACAGGGAGGAGCTCTTGGATTCTGTAGCCCAGGCAGGTATAACCCTAGCTCTGAGCAGCCTCTTATCATCACCCAAAATGTTACCACAGTACAAGCAGAAAGTGATTGATTTCAACATTTGGCTAAGTTTCTGGTGTCATTCTAAGGGGATCCAGTATCTGTCTGCCTGGGATGACATTATTGACAGACCTCGATGCTTTGCCAGAGGTGGCCTGCATCTTTCACCCCTGGGTTTCTGGATACTGGCCGAGGCTCTTGCCACTCCTATAGTGCCTTTTTTAGGTGGTGTTCCAAAGACCAAATCACCACCATAACAGCTACAAACAAATGCAATCTGAGGGTCATGCTGCTCAATGCTAGAAGTCTAAATTTCAAAATGCGCTCACTCAAAGCACTCCTTAAAATGGAGAACATTGACATTTGTGCTGTAACAGAGATCTGGTTCAAACCAGAAGAAAGCACTCCTGTGTTATCAGGCTATAACTTTTACCACACCTTTTGGCCCCAGAACTTGGACCTAAGCTCCAAAGGTGGTGGTATTTCCATATTCATAAAGGATGCGCACACCTCCAGACTGGTAGCCCAACATAACGCATCAGAGATACTTCAGGTGCAGCTAACATTAGGTAAGACAGCAATTCAGGTCGTAGCCTGCTATAGGTCCCCAACCATGACCCAAGACTCACACTCCATGTTCCTAAGCACCCTAGAGAATATTAGGGTCCAACCTAACACTCTCATACTAGGCGACTTCAACTACCCCTCCATTAACTGGGAAAACTACTCGTGTACCAATACACTTGCCCAACATTTCCTGGAATTCATTAATTCCAATGCCCTGGACCAGCTCATTCTTACCCCCACTAGAGGTAGCAAAATCCTTGACCTGGTCATTACTGTCAGAAAAATATGTATTAATGTGTGTATGCTTAATACTAATTAGAAACCAAATAAGTTAACATGTTTTTCATTCTATTTTATATGCATAGTTGAGTTTCATATGAGACTGAAAAGATTTTTGAAACTGCAGTGTGCTTTCTGAAACTTGCAAGATGCCCTCTGAACTAGTAATTGCTAGCACAACAATATTCATGTTTATGCCTTTTGGAAATGTACTTGAGAAGCAGGTGGTTATCTGCTAGGTCAGGAGAGAATGAATGAACAATGCTATATCCTGTATATGTAATGATTTTAAACAATCAGCTCTGTTCAAAGTATGAGAACATGTGCAGCTGCATAAGTTTAGAGATAATATAGGCAAAGGATTGTTAGAGAAATGAACTACTTGCTTTGTGCTTGAATTAGCCATAGTACCTTGAATGGTAACATTGCATATATCTAACTGGTGGTAGCCAAGGCCACGTTGTTTTCCTTAGGAAGTTTCTCACAAAAATTGATAAATCAGCAGAATATTATGAAAGCAATTATTAGTAAATGATGATGACAAAACTTGTGATTCACTACGTCAGCTTGGTAGGCAATGTCTTATTAGAAAGTGTATAAAAATGTAAGCATTTCCTGTTTCTAGTTAGACAAACTCTGTATTAGCACGTTTTTGTCTCCTTGCTGCAAGATTAAAGTGCCTTAACCTGAACCTACCGTGTTTTGATAATTTTTAAAGTATGTTTTTCCTTTGACAGTTTGGTCCTTCAGACCGGAAAGTACCTCTCACTTTAGGCCTAGGTCAGAATTGGGCCCGGTGGCATGTACCCGTACGGAGAAGCAGCCACATCGGCTCTTCTGTTTAGAAAGACCTCCGACTGAATTTTTGTTCAAAAGAGGCCAGCCACTGTTTCTGATCTGGGATTGGAGGACGAGTCAATGTTCCAGTGGATCAACTCACGGAGGGTCAGGTAAGGAGGAATTTACCTTTTTTCTGTTTTAGATCAGGGACTTGTTACAGTACTGTTTTGTCAGGGAGATTTGCATGTGCAGATCAGGGACAAAAAGATTGCTGTCTTGTCATAGATCAGGGAAACAGAATAGGTAGACAGTTATTCTAGATAAACTGTGAAAAGGTGTAAAATTGTGGTTCCACTTGATAAGAAGGGTTACGTAACAATTTTTAACTTAGCTAAGACAACATGGGAAATCAGTGCACGAAAAGTTCCCGAGACCCGCCCCTAACCGAAGACGCGAAATATATGCAATTACAGAATGCCGATAATGTTATTATACAAAATGGGTTGATAAATACAAATTTGATGGTAATTTAGATAAATCTTCACTTATTAAACTTGTTAGACAACTTAAAACAGACGCGAAAGGTCAGCTAAAAAAGCAACAACAATTAGGAGTCCCTCAGGCACACAGGTGGCTTGAGGAAGCAAATCGCAGGAACAAAAGATTAAAAATTCAAAAGCAATGTTCTTAGATAAAGAAGATAACTTGGTAATAGCGACAGCCCCTCCTCTGCCCCCTCCGCATCCTTTACCAGAATATGAAGCGAGTGGACAAGCTGATCCACCTCCGCTATACCCAGCTGTTCCTGCAAAATCAAAACCGTTTGTCAGGGATCCTATCGAGACCAGGTCTCGAACATGCAACTTGAGAGGGGATATTGAATTATATGAAATAAATAGAAATTCACAAGCTATGAGTGAGGAAGAGATATGTCCACTCATAGAAGTACCAAATCCACAGGCAGTACAGGCAGGACAGGATCCAACTCTTCTAGTATATAGACCGTGGACACCGGAAGACATCCGGAAAGCCACAGAGGGAATTCCCCATCCAAATGTTAATTTTAGAAAATTCTTAGAAAACTTACAAGGCATGAGGTTAAGTTACCATTTGAATGGAGAAGAAGTAGAAAAAGTAGTTAGACAAATTGTAGGTCCAGATTGGCACATGATCAGTGGCAACTGGAATCCCTGTGACACAGAGCTTAGACCACTCCCAAATAGTAACGCAGAACTGGACAACAGAGTGAAAGGTCTGACAGACCGAATCTCTGAGAAATGGAAGCCTAGGGCTGATTGGACTTGCATTAATCAATGCATACAACAAGAAGATGAAACTGTTGATAGATATTATGTCAGATTATTAGAATGTTTTAATAACCATTGTGGAATGCAGGTACCTGAAGATCAAACACATGATTCCCCATATGAGCAACAGCTAAAGAATGCATTCTTAAAAGGCAGTATAGCTCCCATTAGCAGCTTTATTACAAAGCACATGGTAGATCACCATACAAGTAGACTACAGTCATTACTTGAATATGCAAGACATGCCGAAAGGCATTTTAATAGCAAAAAGAAAAAGAAAACTCAAGTATTTGCAGTAGAAGATGGGTCAGAAGTCTTTGTAGTACAAACTGGGAAGAAGGGTAAGAAAAATACCCAGGGGAAACAAACAATCTGATAAATGATCTGAAGACTTTGAAGAGAGAAAGAAAAGGGGTGAATGTTTCAAATGCGGGAAAAAAGGACATTTGGCAAGGGATTGCAGGCTAAATAAGAAGGTAACCATGGAAGATAAGGAGGGTGAGGAATGACTATATGATAGTCAAGAATCACTGGATAGGAATGAACAGGAAAAGACAAATGCAAATGTGGTAGCAAGGGTAGAGGATGTGACAGAAGAAATAGAGGATGTACATGAATTCATAGATAATGAAGAAAATGAAGTTTTGGACTTAGCATTACTGAGCTTAGAGCTCTACTTAGCAGACACAAAACTGGAAGTTACACTTCTGATAGAGGGGAGGGAAGTCAACTTTCTGTGTGACTCAGGGGCTTCACGAACCCTGATACATCCTTCCAAACTACCAGAAAATTCAGAATCACTAGACTATATATTAGTGAAAGCAGCTAATGGACAGCTGTATCGGGAGCCACTCTTCCACAACATAGCGATAACTGACCCTGTTTCAGGGATGACCCAGAAAAGCAAAATTGTTGTTTCTGCAAAATACCCAGTGAATCTCTTGGGCAGAGACTTAATGCAGATATTTGGCATAGCCGTAGTTCCAACTATGCAGGGTATGGAAGCAAAGCGACAAATGGATACTTTTGTAGTGTGACCGGAGGGTGAAACATTTTATTGGTACAGCCAGGACTTAGTTATGACTGGTCCAGGGGCAGTAACTGAAGAACTGATGAATGTAGCCATCAGTAAATCCCCCTCCCTTGACACTGATAAACAGCATTTGTTGCATTGCACTCTATATTACTGTAACAGACCAGGACCTGATAAAGAATATGAGCAAGAACTGTTTAGAAACCATGCTAATAGGTTAGTATTATGAAATTTGTACTGGGACACAGAAGGAAACAGTGTAGTAAGCTGTTCATTGCCCCAGGAATTCCTAGCACTTTACAAATCTAATTGATTACCACATGTGAGCTTAACTAAAGATAGAAATTTGAAGTGGGCAGACCTAGGAGAAAAAGTCACAAGGTGGGAAAAATGGACAGAGTTAGAACTCTTTGCACAAGGAGTACAGAAGCAGAAATTGAATTGGATAACACAGACACACCCAGCTGTGCACTCATGGGCAAGTGAGGACAGCTGAGTAGCACTTTTACTAGAGGAAGAGGAAAAAGCCTTACAAGACATACCAGAGACTCTCTGGTCAACAGGGAAATCAGATGTAGGACTTATTCGTACAGCAGGACCAGTTACTATTACACCAAAATCAGCATTTAGACCTCAAAAAAGACAGTATCCCTTAAGAAAGGATGCAGAAATAGGAATCAAACCTATAATAGCAGCCTTACTTAAGGAAGGAGTCTTAATAGAATCTCCTGATTCACCATGTAATACACCCTTATTTCCTGTTAGGAAAGCAAACAGGGAATGGTGTATGGTCCAAGATTTACAAGCTGTAAATGACACAGTAATACCTAGAGCACCTACGGTGCCAGATCCACACACTTTATTGAATGATTTGAAACCTCAACAGAAGTATTTTTCTGTGGTAGATATTAGCAATGCATTTTTCTCAATACTGATACACCCAGGCAGCCAACATTGGTTTGCATTTACATTTCAGGGGAAACAGTATACATATACGAGACTACCACAGAGATATTGTGAAAGTCCAACAATATTCGCACAAGAAATGGCAAGTAACCTGGTGGGATTTATCCCACCGAAAGGTAGTCAGATTTTACTTTATGTAGACGACATTCTGCTGGCAGCCCCCACCCAGCAAGAATGCAGAGAGGATACCATAGCATTATTACAATTTTTAGCTACTCAAGGACACAAGGTAAACAAAAACAAACTGCAACTTTGGAAAAAACAGGTTAAATACCTGGGATATGTAATATCCAAAGAAGGCAGAATATTAGATGAAGACAGAAAAACAGCAATATTACAAGCACCTAGACCAACTACCAAGAAGGAAATGATGTCCTTCCTGGGTACTACTAACTTTTGTCAGAGTTGGATACCAAACTATGCTTTGGGGTCTGTTCCGCTGACTAATTTGATATTCAAAAAGCCGATGGCACCACAAGATTTATTACAGTGGACACCAGAAGCAGAATCAGCTTTCTGCAAACTGAAACAACTGATAGCTTCTTCCTTAGTTTTAGGATTACCAAACTATCATAAGCGATTTTTCCAAACTGTAGACTGTAAGCAAGGTTATATGACATCAGTGTTAACACAACAGCATGGGGACAAACAATGCCCCTTAGCTTACTATTCATCACAGTTAAACCCAGTGGCGCGATCCTTGCCCCACTGTGTACAAGCAGTAGTTGCAGCTGCAATGGCAGTGCAGGCTTCAGCCTAGGTAGTATTGTTCCACCCTCTCACATTGAGAGTGCCTCATGCAGTCGTGATTTTTTTACTGCAAGAAAAAGTAGCATATCTTTCTCCTGCTAGACATCTTTCCTGTATGACTATACTGTTGAGCCAACCTCATATGACAATTGAACGATGCACAACTTTGAATCCATCAACCTTGCTCCCAACCCTGCAGATGGCAAACCACACTGCTGCTTGCAAGAGATTGAGCAAAAGACACTACCTAGAATAGACCTTACAGATGTTCCCTTGGATGATGCCGAGGTGGCATACTATGTGGACGGCTCATGCAGAAGGGGTCCTACAGGACAGAATCTAGTGGGGTATGCAGTAGTTTCTGATACCAAGATTTTAGAAGCGAAGTCTTTACCACACAACTTATCTGCACAAGCAGCAGAATTGAATGCCTTGATGAGGGCATGTACCTTAGCAAGAGGTAAGAAAGTAAACATTTTTACTGACAGTCAGTATGCTTTTTCTACTGTACATGTTTTTGCGCAGCAGTGGAAAAATAGAGGAATGATAACATCTACTGGTAAACCGATTAACCATGCACAATTTATTTTAGATTTGTTAGACTCTATTCAGTTGCCTCAGAAAGTAGCTATTTGCAAATGTGTAGCTCATACCAAGCAACAGGATAGAATTTTGAAAGGTAATGCAAGGGCTGATACAGCTGCAAAACAAGCAGCTTCAGAAGTTTTTCTTTTGAGTGAGGAATTACAACCATCTGAGATTTTAGATTTAGAAATGTTAAAAACAATGCAGACACTTACTACAAATGTAGAAAACAAAAGTGGATAAAACGAGGAGCAATCCTTGAGAAGGGACTGTACATCTCCAAAGAGAAGAAACCAATCCTACCATCTAACTTGTTTAGATATGCAGCTTTGTTGAGCCATGGGCAGAGCCATGTCTCAACAGGGGGGATGGTGCAGTTAGTGAATCGAGTGTTTACGACATATGGATTTACTAATTACACAAAAAAGTTTTGTGCAGTATGCCATATTTGTAACAAGCATCATGCACAAGGGGCATTGAAACATAAGCAAGGGAGTTTCCCTATACCACCGTATCCATTTCATACTATTTGTATGGATTTTATAGAACTGAACAAATGCGAAAATAAGAAGTACTGCCTTGTCATTATAGATATGTTTTCCAAATGGGTGGAAGCTTTTCCAACTAAAAATCCAGATGCAGCTACTATTGCAAAAGTCGTTGTTAAAGAAATTATTCCTAGATTTGGCATACTGGAAAAGATTTATAGTGACAATGGCACACACTTTGTAAATCAAACTATACAACAACTTAGTCGCTATTTCAGGATATCGCTGAAAAACCATTGTGCATACCACCCCCAATCTGCAGGATTAGTAGAGAGGCATAATGGGGTGTTGAAGAATAAACTTAGAAAATTGATTAGTGAGACATAAAAGAACTGGGTGCACTGTTTACCTCTGGCACTTTTGAGCATGAGAACTGTTCCAAATGCAAAAGGGTTAACTTCTTTTGAAGTTCTGTTTGGGAGGGCATATTATACACCTCAATAGAAACCTCTCATGTCTGCAGAGCTGGAGGCTGACAGTTCATTTGCAGGGTATATGAATATGAGGTTATTTTTGAATAACAAACTTTTGCAGTTAAATTCTGTTTCAGATAAAGAGCAAACAAAACCATCGGAAGCAGCAGTAGCCCCAGGCACCTGGATCTGGGTGAAGATAGTGAAGAGAAAAAACTGGAGATCTCTGAAGTGGAATGGGCCGTACCAGGTACTACTGTCGACATCCACTGCAGTCAAGATTGCGGAGCGAACATCCTGGATTCATTTGACACACTGTAAACTGGTTAAGAACTTTGAACTGGACAAAAACCTTGTTACTGTTATACAACGAGAACAAAATGACCAGGTATAGAGCAAACAGAGACACTGAACAACCTCAGAAAATGTGCATGATTATTCTGGTAGCTATACTGATAACATTGTTCTTTTTGTTGTGGTCTTTCCTTTTTCCTGCCACAGAAGTTGAACTGATTAAACGTGATGAGCCGAACATAGACTGGCACCCAAACTTTAACACTTATCAGGCAATTACACATGTGTATGCTGAGACTTTTAATGTTTCGAACTGCTGGATCTGCACAGCCATACCAACAGCATACGGGGGGTTATTGATGACTGCAGTCCTCCTAGGGGTCAATGAGACCTGGGAAAATCTGGTTTATGACACAGTATCTATTAAAGCATATGATAAGGTAGCACTGTATTTGCCTGTGACACAAAAGGGAATTGTATGTTTTTATAAGAATGACACAATTCAAGTGGGTTGGAGCAAGTGTAATGTGACTGTACATTATACATGCTATACTTAAGCAAACAAAATGGGTGGAACTTGTAGTTCAAATTATGACTCATTTCTTGAATCTATGCATAAGACTATTGACCAAGTGCAACGTAATCCTATACTTTTTAAACAGTTATCTGTAATAGATAGGAAAATGTTTCATGCAGGGCAGCCATTTCGTAACAAAGTAACTACTAAGGTAGAGGATTGTTATTTTGAGTGTGGTAAAAAAGCATATAAATGGTTACCTGAGAATTGGTCCGGCAGTTGTTTTTTGGGGTACCTGGTCCCGGCCATACGACACACTGCAGTTTTGCCTCAGGGAAATATTCGAAATACCTGAGATGTGGCTAAGAAAGCTGTCAGAAAGCCTGAAAATCCAGTGGGACAGATCGAGGCGGGCTGGAAAGACCATCATACTGTGGGTACAAAACTGATGCACATGGACTTGAGTGATGCTGTTATATCGTGGGCAGGCATATTACCTGCATATGGCACAGTGAAATCGATTTGGGAGCTGCGAAAACTGTCCAAACCTCTCGAAGTAATGAGTAATGCTCTTGAACTGATTACTGATGAACTGAATGCTATGAGAACTGTAGTGCTCCAGAACCGAATGACTCTTGACTTCACCCTAGCGGCGAGGGGTGGTATGTGCATTTAATCAAAGAAGAGTGCTGTGCATATATACCAGATCATCAGCACGAGATAAATGACCACCTTGAGGTGATACAGCAAGTGTCGGCCATGACCAAGCCAGGCCCAAACCCTTTGACGGACTTTTTCCAGAATTTGTTTGGGGGGTGGGGCTCCATCCTAATGAACATCTTGATTGCCATTTGTGTAGGTTTGCTCCTGATAGGAGCTTGTATTTGTTGTGGTATCCCCTGCATGAAAAAATTAATCAAAGAATTTATAGATATATCAGTTTCTGAGACTATGTACCAAAGTACTGAATTTGAAGAACTGTTAGAATGTGAAATATTTTCATAAAGTTTTAAACTGAATGACTTTCTTAACTGCAAATCCTGAATGGAAGAGGTTAGGAAAAGATGTAAACTGTTTATTCTTTTTGAAAATAGAATTAAAAAGTATTAACAGGGGGGGAAATGTCAGAAAAATATGTATTAATGTGTGTATGCTTAATGCTAATTAGAAACAAAATAAGTTAACACATTTTTCATTCTATTTTATATGCACTGTTTTATGTATAGTTGAGTTTCATATGAGACTGAAAAGATGTTTTTTGAAACTAAAGTGTGCTTTCTGAAACTTGCAAGATGCCCTCTGACCTAGTAATTGCTAGCACAGCAATATCCATGTTTATGCCTTTTGGAAATGTACTTGAGAAGCAGGTGGTTATCTGCTAGGTCAGGAGAGAATGAATGAACAATGCTATATCCTGTAAATGTAATGATTTTAAACAATTAGCTCTGTTCAAAGTATGAGAACATGTGCAGCTGCAGAAGTTTAGAGATAATATAGACAAAGGATTGTTAGAGAAATGAGCTACTTGCTTTGTGCTTGAATAAGCCATAGTACCTTGAATGGTAACATTGCATATATCTAACCGGTGGTAGCCAAGGCCACATTGTTTTCCTTAGGAAGTTTCTCACAAAAATTGGTAAATCAGCAGAATATTATGAAAGCAATTATTAGTAAATGATGATGACAAAACTTGTGATTCACTACATCAGCTTGGTAGGCAATGTCTTATTAGAAAGTGTATAAAAATGTAAGCATTTCATGTTTCTAGTTAGACAAACTCTGTATTAGCACATTTTTGTCTCCTTGCTGCAAGATTAAAGTGCCTTAACCTGAACCTACCATGTTTTGATCATTTTTAAAGTATATTTTTCCTTCAGCAATTACTAACATGGGCAACCGTTACTCTTTACCAATAGTCAACTCCTCCCTGGTTAGATCAGACCAAAAACAAATCACTTGGAAATCCACATCCCCCACCCCCGCAAAGGTAACCACTATGAAAAACTTCTCCAAAGCTATCTTTGGGCTCCTAAAAACAGAGGTGGCTAACTTCACAGCACCCATGCAATTGGAGAACAGCTGCATGACTGCCATATCATACACTATTGCCGTGTATGAACACGTATACAAATGCATGGATCTCGCCATACCCAATAGAACCAAGATGCTCTCCTCCAAAAAAGGAAGCGAATCTGGTGGTGTCCTGCCATACACAAACTCTACAACAGAAGATGGAAACTGATGCAAAATAAGGTGAAGTCCCAAGACTGGAAAAACTCCCTTATCAGCCACAACAAAAATTTGTGATCCCTCATCAAATCCTCTAAAGCTAGCTATGAAAACAGAATTGCAGCCGATAGTAAAGACAACCACAAGGCCTTCGACAGTTATGTAAAGAATCTCCATGGCAATACCCAGATTTGCTTGGAGCTGTTACAGAATTTCACCTCCTATACCAAGCCAACAGATTGCCACTATACTGGCTGACAGATTCTGTGCCAACTTTACCCTTCCCCCCAAAGGACCAATCACAATACCATTAGATTGCCAGGCACCCAGTATTACTGCTGCACAGGTTAAAACAGCACTGTCCAAGGCCAAGAATACAGCTTCTATGGGACCTGACAATATCCTTGGCTGTATTCTATATGAACTACAGAGTGAGCTGGCACCTCACCTTTATGCCCTCTTCAATCACAGCCTCACCTCAGGCTTTGTCCCTACCAAATGGCACACTACTACAGTCATCCCTCTCCACAAAGGTGGAATGACTACAGACCATGGGAACTAATTAACCCCATTAGCCTAATTAATTAATTAACTAATTAAGCCCATTAGCCCATTAGCTAACCCCATTAGCCTGACAAGTCTGATATCCAAAGCTATGAAACGCATCATCATGGACCTAATAAACAAGGATCTAGGGAATCTCCAAACTCTGGATCCCACACAGTTTGGTTTTCTGAAGGGTAGATCATGCCTGCTCAACCTGGTTGACTTCTTTGAGTCAATCACCAGAGCTGTGGATGAAGACAAGGTGGTTCTTACAGCCTACCTTGATCTGGCCAAGGCCTTTGATACCATTCCCCACTCAGGAATCATAGAAAAACTCACTAAGCTAGGCATCAACCCCTATATTACTAGATGGGTTGCAAGCTGGCTCACAGATAGAACCCACAGTGTGAAAGTAGCTGACTCCAAGTCAGACTGCTGACAAGTCACAAGTAGAGTCCCAAAGGGTTTGGTCCTGGGTCCTCTCCTGTTTGGTATCTACTTATCTGATGTCCAGGCCAACAAGAATGAACTCTGGCTGACAAAATTCACAGATGATTGCAAGTTGGGAACCATGATTAACTTCCCAAATGATGTAGACATCCTACAGAAAGGCCTCACTGAGACCAACAACTGGTGTCAGAACCATGGCCTTAAGCTCAATGCCAAAAAATGTGCCATCATCCCCTTGGGAAAAACCTATTTCTCATGAATTATCACATCGATGGTAGTCCACTGAACACAGAAGGTGTCATAAGAGAACTGGGAACACAGACTGACAGCAACATCTCTTTTGACCACCACAATGCCACTTTGGTCAGAAAGTCCTTCTATGTGGCATATCTCATTATTAAGGGTTTTGCATCCAGGAAGAAAAAAGTCATTGTCTCCCTCTACTCTTCCCTCATTAGACCAATCATTAAGTACAATGCCCCATTTAGCATGTACCTCACTAGACATTTGCAACAACTGGAGAGGCTACAAAAGTACCTCACAAAAAGGATCTTAGGCCTTAAACACTTGCCCTATATGGACAGACTCAAAAAACTCCAACTATTCTCTGCCTCATATCACCTACTTAGAGGTGATCTCTGCTTGACTTATAAAGCCATGTCTGACCCAGCTCTGTTAGAAATGCTACGTCTAAGGAAATCACAATCCCTCCACACAACATGGTCCAGAGACCTCAATCTTATTACCACAATCAACATAACAAGCTGGAGGGACAGGTTCATAACCCAGAGACTGCCCGTGCTACGGAATAGACTTCCCATACATGTGAAGCAGAGTATCTCGCTGGCCCCCTTCAAGAGAAATCTTGATGAGTGGATGGGAAACAGAAAATTGACCCTGTGGATCATTCCAGTAACTCTACTTGACAGAGCCTCTGGGAACTAAGGTCGGGTGGCACGATGCCAGGGTAATCCTATGGGCTAGGCTTGTAAAAGGCTCCAGGGCTATTAGCCTAGGGCACATCTATGAACCTATAAAGGATAACACAGTGGAAGATATTATGAATGTGTCTGGAAGTGAATTAGTAAAGAAGATTCATACCTTACAATCTATAGTTCAACACTATAAAAGATTACAGTGGCAAAGACTAAGCTTTGCAGCATATATAAAAATGGGTGTTGTACCAAGAGGGCTATGAATAACTAAAATGTCTGCTTATGGCAACAAATATCCTGATTTATCGAAAAAAATGGCAGCAATAAAATCTGTAATTTAGTATTAACTATATAACACTAATGAATGAGTTCTTTGTTGGGGTAGAAACTGAAATTATTTCAGAGATTGACAAACTAGAAGATAGTATTATTCAGTCTACTGAATTTAATATGGTGACTGTAGGGTTTCAAATAATGTTGGACAGATTTAGAACTTTTGAAAATAATCTAATTTCTATACAAATGAAAGCTTCTGCATGATTTGAATGATTTTAAGAATGGGCATGACCTTTACTGGCCAAGGAATGAAAGATTTAATCTTAAGCATCAAATAGAAGCAAAAATACTGCCTCATATGCCTGTCTTTCTCTCCAGCATGCAGGTGAACTACCTACAAGTAATATGGTACTTCATACCACCAATGAGGGAGCTTCTGTGGGAGTTGGTGACTCCATAATGGATTTAGAAGCATTTCCACCCCTGCCTAATAAAAATAAAGAAGGAGAGGCATCTGCTGTGAAATGTGTGTCTGTTAATAGCTCCTCTATTGCAGATACAAACCAAGAAATACACAAAAGTTTAAAATAAAGCTCAGAATCTGCAAAAAGAACAATGACATCACATAGTAATAATTCCGATTCTGTATCGGCGGATTTTTTAGAACAGATGAAATTTCAGCTACATCTTCTGATTCAAGTTCCCTTACCAGTGAAATACAGGAGCAGTGGACACAGCAGAAGAAGAAGAACTAGTAGAGGATCAACCACACTACATCAGATGGGGTCAACAACCTTCACAAAGGTAGGACCAATGACACACAGTCAAAAGAAGTAGATAGTTTGGTTCATATTGTTCTTAACCTGTCTAGTGTAATTTTTAGCAATGCAGAACTGAAAGTTTTAGATAAAGGATTAACATGTATTCCTTCAGCTAATGGTGATCTAAGTGAATGCCTTACTGAACTTAGGTTATTTATATGTAATCTTGATTTTAAAGTAATATTTAAATCAGATTCTTTAGATAATAGTACTGCACTTAGATGCAGTAGCACCTTTTTTACCTGAACATTCACCTATAGTTATTGCTTTCTATAAGATATGTGAAAATGTTTTTTGAAAGTAAAGGGAAAAGGTATTATAATATGAATGATGATGAAAGAAAAGCCTTAGGTGATTTATGTATGGGAGAAGACATTATTATCAAACAAGCAGATAAGGGAGGCAAAGTAGTGGTTATGGATGTGGATAGATATAAAACGAAAATGCATAGCCTCCATTCTGATAACCACACTTTTAAAGAAATTGATTCTATTAATGTAAATGCTATTATTTATCGAGTGAAAAGTTTTTTGTATGATCTTCTTATGCAGCTGTCTATAATACCTGAATTATATAATTACATATACATAGAATATCCAGTATGGCCTATTATTTATGGGCTACCAAAAATACACAAATATTTATATAATCCACCAATGAGACCAATTATGTCTGGTAGTCAATGGGCAACAATAGCCAGTTCAAATTATCTAAAGAATCAGTTACATCCTCTACTTGCTCATGGAATCATAGCTAAATTAAAGTCTCAAATGATTTCTGTATGGCTTTACATGATTTCTGGCTTATTAATATATGTACCAATATATCTTCTAGTATTTTATTAGTGACTATGGACATTAAGTCACTATTTACTGTCATTCAAAATGATACAGGTATACAATTTATTAGAGAATTTTTAGTAGAGCATAGTGACTTCACAGCTTGCAAAACTGAGATGATTTGCTCTATGTTAGAAATGGTTTGGGAAAATAATGTCTTCTTCTTTGATGATAAATTGCATCATCAACAGTTGGTGGTTGCCATAAGCACCCCAGTTGGTAATAGCTATGTCAATTTCGTGTTGAGTATATATAAGCAACTTTTTATTTATGATAAAAGTTCATCCATCATTAATTACTACAATAATAATTTAATCTCCTTTAAATGGTTTGTAGATGGTATATTTCTTCTATGGATGGCTGATGTTGAAAGCCTACTAACATTTTAAAAGAGCTGGAAGAAAATACCCAGTTTTTAAAGTTTGATGTTAATTATCCTCAGTATTCTATTCATTTTTGGGATATTACTATATTTAATGAAAATAGTAATTTCCAAACTACCATTCATAGGACGTATGTCCAGACTACTAGGTATTTACATGCAAACAGCTTGCATCCTATGTATTTTTATAAGAGCATTGTAAGAAGTCAGTTTTTACATGTTTGTAGACTAATCATTACTGATGAAGGTTTTATGTATGAATTAACAGTATGGACACAGATTTTTACTCTGGAGACTATAGCCAGACCTTAATTAATGATAGTTTGGAAACTATAATGGTTTAGTGGGAAAGTAAAGGGAAACCATACCTTCATGGTAATAATAATATAGAGCAACACAGAAAAAATAGTAGTAGAACAAATTGGCCCCTAGGGTATGCCACCAGATATAATAGAAAACAAATCAGATAAATATTATAGAGAGGAATTGGGCTACTTTGAAATCTGATTGTCAAATCAATACATGTATATATGAAAGACCACTCCCTGGATTTAATAAACTCTGTGTAGGAAAAGTGTAATTCCTACACAGAGTGAATGGTGGATGTGTCTGTAGCGCCCCCTTGGTAGTGAGACTTGCATATTAATGAAGGCGTGCTACTGAGGGAGAACATTGTACATGGTTACTGAATCAGTTCTACTGGGTGTGTTACAGTGCTTGCAGATGTGTAACACACCCCCTGTAATGTGAAAATGCCGTACAGCACTAAAGCATGAAAGAAAGTGTCCTCTGACACTTATTTATATATTAGTTATGCATTTCACACAGGGGGTGTGTTACAGTGTCTGTAATATACCCCCTGCACTGTCAAAGTGCCCTAGAATACTTAAACATTAAAATAAGTGCCTTGGACACTTATGCATTATTTTTTTTTAATTTATGCCACATGGGTATATTACAGTGTCCATTACACACCCCTTCTACTGTCAGAGTGCTGTATGGCACGGAAATTACATGTCCCAATGTGATTTTTCCTTTTATGTTTAGTTCTCTGTTTTCTCTTTTTTTCATTTTTTTTTTTTCAAGATTAAGCATAGTGGAACATGTTTGCATGGCACATTGCTTAGCAGTGCTTAAACGTAACAAAAACCTATGTAGACATTTATAGCTGAAATCCTCGCAGCTGAGTTAGTTGAAGGATTAGAGTCACAGCTTCTTGTGCAGTAGCTGCATGGTTCGAATATCAAGACAGGCAATTCAGCTTTTACATCAGAAAGCATTTCTATTTATATTTCTATTTTTTATTGCCCTAGTTGTTGATATTTGTCAGTCAGGTTAGTGTAGCTGGTTCAGAATCCCAATGTCAGTGGGGATATGAAGTGAAAAGCTCCAGTTAAACACAAGTGTCCAATACAGTTCAGTCACACCACAAGGTAGTGTAATTAAAGTAAAGTAAAAACACATAATAATAAAGTATCAGTCATGAGTAATTAATATCAATAAATGTTTGTGTTATTATGTAAAAGTCTTGTTTGCCCTTAGCTAAATTTTGCTAAGCACTGCTAAGCCAAGGTAAGTAATATTTAAGCAGGACCTGTCTTAGCAATACTCAGCAATGCTTAGCTCCACTTAGCTGGTTCGAGCATTGCTAATCAGTCACCTTCTAAGGAGTCTTCATTTGAGCTAAGTGGATTTGCACACCTCTAAGCACTGCTAAGCATTTGCCACTTTACACACTGCTCAACTAAGCTTAGTGGGTTTGCACACTGCTGAGCTGTGCTTAGCATTTTTAAAAATGGCCTCATGGTGGCAAAGTGTAGAAAAATAGCCTTATTTAAACTACACAGGTAGGAATACAGCCAAAACCTGTTGAGTTTGACCAGTGCAGGAACTATGGCAAGAGCTGGAAAAGGAGCATGCTTTGGGTGTAGTACTGGGGCATGCTGGAGTCCAGGGTCATGGCTGGGCTCCTTGTTCCACACCATGATGACAGACTGCTGCAGGGCCAGTAAAAGGACTCTGAATACAACTCTGAGGTCTGGGACCATCTGGCACATGAACTTACCAATGCCACTGCAATCCCCCACACTGGTGAGCAGATTCATTATCATTATGATGACCTGAAGTGGAGGAAGAGACCAATGCATCCAAGATGCTTGGGACGGGAATGGCCCAGCAGTTTGTAAGTATATGAATCATTGCTTTACAAATTATAGCATGAATATTTGATATACAGGTACTCATAATAATGTATTTTCCCCCCACAGCTGCAAAGGAGAAGATTTACAATGTAGGGGCCCATACCAGGCACATACCAAGGATGCGCTGACAGTGTAGTGAGTAGCAATCTATCTTGTAATATATAGTACAATAAATAAGAAAGACTACATTGTTTACTGCCAATAGGTATAGTGTGTTCTGAGTGTACTGCAATAAATGTGTTCTTAGACCCACATTGATATAAGTGTATAATGTTAGGTACTGTGCAATACAGATGAAGGCATCAAGCAAGCTACTATTGATGAATGAAAGCTAATACTGCAGCAATACTGTGTAGGAATGACCTAAATATATACTGTAGTAATACTAAGGATCTTGTAAAAAAGTACATTGTGATCGAAACTGTGAAGGTAATAATTGATGTTCATTCAACATCTACAGGATATGCAGTACAATTGAAGTCATAATTTTAAACGTAATAAAGCACTGTGTGATGTCACTCTGAATAAAGTTATTTCCCACAACTCTTGTGTTTATTCTGGTCTGTTGTTGAAGAAATACAAGTGTACATGTGCTCCACTGCAAATATGGCTATAACACCATGAACTGAGTGAAGTTTGGCTGATAAAGAACTGGTTATGCTAAAGTGTAGCTGAGGAGCTATAAAACAAGATACAATGCAAATGGATATATGTTCTGCACTAAGTTCTGAACCTTGAATAGTAGTGTGTAAGTATTATAGTGTGTTCCCCTCAGGACTGTCTTGTGTTAACCTGTGCATTTTGGCTATATGGGTTCCTGAATCTAGGCACTCTGATGCAGGCAAGTATGAGACTGTAATAGGTGGAGACTGCAAATATACGATGGCAAATATATATGGGTTGGGTATGCAATCCATCACCCTGCCATTTGCAATTGTCTGTACAAATCACACATATCAACATCCACTAGGGGGTTACATGTGTATCCCTGTATTCAGAGTATTAATACATAGTTCACCAGATATCTGTCATGTATCAATCTCATGATTTTGTTCTCTTATTCCTGCTACTCTTTACTTTGTGTGTCTTCCAACTACTTCTAAATCCTTTCTCCCTCTTCTCATACAAAAAAAAAAAAAAAAAAAAGAAAAAAGAAAAGAAAGAAAAAAAAAAGAAAAAAAGAAAATTTTGTTTTTTGTTATATGTTTTGTTACCTTAGAACACATGCAATCATCTCATAATATTCTTGTAATTAACGTTTTAATGTACTATATCTGTTAGTTTTCTATGTGGAGCTTTTCTCCCCGGGCCTCTAGTGAAAATGGACATATATCTAGCTAGACTAGCCCAGTCAACAAATGTAAAATAAATAAATAAATAAATACATGCATGTTCAACTGTCACTGCAGTCTTCTGCGACACTCTACTTATATTACTAGGTCAGACTTTGTAACCAAGTGACTTTTAGGCACAAATCAGTGAAGCAGCCAACAGCAGTGGCCCAGTAGCTCAGTGTGATAAGAAATAGGTATGTTGTTAATTTTTGCACACACAAACCACGGTTTGAATCCAAGGAATGGTGACTTTAGATGAGATGTATTTATTGATACAGACAAGTAGTCCTGACCATTTGTAGAAACAGTCATGTAGTGTTAACAGATATTTTCTCCACAGTGCCTACAGGTAAAGAAATGTTTGTATTAGCTATATGAAGGGTATACTAATAAACTGTGTACAGATGTACTAGTGTATATCTGGTGTGTCTGTGAATATGTGCTGAGAGTCTAACCCCATACCTACAAATGACAGCAGGATAGGTATATAGACCATGCAGTCTTCCCGATACATGCCTCTCAAGTGTCACAATGTCATGGCTAGTGATCACTCTTGCCAATAATCTTGGACACAGATATAACTCCAGTTGTAGTATGCCAGTAGCACACTCACACAACATCAGTGCAGGGTTGACCTTGTTATTCATATATGTAACCCTGACAAGTATGAGTCCCCTGTAGTTATATACTTATAGTTCTCACTGATTGGTCCATACCATTCAAGGTTGACAGATTAACAGGTATGTACATGCTACAGAAGCTACAGGGTACAGGTAGATGTAAAGTAAGGGCAGACCTGTACAGTATTGAGCATTACTGTTGTGAAAAATATAGCCTATACAGTTATCACTGGAATGTTTTTCTCTCCTCACACCCCTTATCTGCATCACTAATTATTATTCATAAACTACGGGTATGTTGTTCTCAAAACCTAATGTTGGGACTTGTGTTGTATTATTGTTCATATATTTCAATGGTTGTATACTAACATACCTTGTTGAAATTCCACTCTTGTTGGGCTGTTGCCACAACTGTTACTGTCATGCTGTTACAATAATGACTGTTATTCCATTTATGCATGTGCTCCATTTGCTATGCAATTCTATTCAGTTCTATTATTCTGGGCTGATTGGAACACCCATGCATGCTGTTATAACTAAAACTGAAATGTTTTCTTCATGACTAAGCAATACACTTTGACAAACCTCAACACCATAGCATGTTTGGGTAGGCAGATCCCAGTGGATCCTCCTGTTGTGCCTCATCTGTCCATGGCACCTGGTCTTAGCACTTCTGGGACCCGACTTTGAACTGCCTCCTCTGCTGGCCCTGAACAACCCTTGGGTGGAACTTCCTCAGGGGATGGGGCCTGTCCCCCCAGCATGGGCATGGCAGAGACCCTGTCACCCAACACCAGTTCCAAGGTATGGTGCGCAGAGTCATCCAGCAGGATTTGGATGACTGCCTGCAACAGATAGAGGGCAGACTGGTGCACCTTGATGGACAGGCTGGCCACTGTACCTAGCCCCCAGCACAGCTACCTTTACCCCCATGTACACTGACATTAATCAATATCTCCACGAATTAATCAGCAAATTTATGTCACCCACACCCCTCTCTGTGGAGTGTGAGGCTCTAAATCCCACATTACCCATATCATGTACAGCTGCTGCTGCACAAGAAATGGGGAGCTATGGTCTTTTCCTACACCCGTCCTGCACATCCCTAGCTGCCTTTCATAATGTTTTTCCCCCTGCTTGCTCCCATTTTATCACTTTCCTATCACCCCTTTTTCTCTTCTTTTTTTTTTTGGAAATAGCGTAGGTTTAAGCAGGATAAGCACATTAAGTGACGCTTGGCATTGCTGCATGTCACACAAAACTGTGCAAACCTGCTTAAACTGCTTTAATCACTCTATCTGATTCAGACACTGTTCTGCCCAGCAACAAAATTTTAAGTGCTGGCTACTCTTGAACCCAGGACCCTGTGCACTATACTCTCAGCAATGCACCACTAGGCCAAATCAGCTTTGAGAAATTAGTACTGCTTTTCTAAATATATCATGCAGTACAGTTATGTAACATTAGTGAAACAAGACACTGCTGCCTAGTATTGAACGCAGGACTCCGGGCACTATAGTCAGAGGGGCACATTCACTGGGCCAAATCAGCTCTGGGGAATTAGTACTGCTTTTGTAAATATATCATTCAGTACAGTCATGTAACATTAGGGAAAAAGGCACCACTGCTGAGTATTGCACCCAGGACCTTGTCAACTACATCACAGTGGATTACACTAGGAGGTCCACTGCACTCTGGTGAACAAGTACTGTTTTCACAACATATCCTGATAACTAGTGACACACTACTCCTATATATACTCAGACAAATCACAGTGTACTTGGGTCATGAGCCTCTGATGCATACAACAAATCAGTAGACAGACAAATAAATGCTGCTGGATGTATGGGAGGCCTACAGTATCAGGTAGAGCTGACAACTGCACAGACTTTTGCTGAATGAACACAGTTGTGCACCCTACTTATGGCAGGGTTGTCATAAACCCTATTCTGTGTGCTGACATACTAGCAATGCAGTGCAGAATGGGGTTACAAACTATGACATACAGCTCAGTGTTACACATCCTACCCATCTTAACACACATGCTCCTACCAATCATGTCTAACACACTGTAGGCATGCACATATGTCTTACAAAAACACCTGCCATAATATAAGATATTATTAATATATCATATAATATATATTATCATATAATATGATATTACAATATATAATATATAATTATTATTACTATATAGTATATTTGATTACTATATTATATATAATGTATCTGTTACATTCCTATCATGTGTCACACCTGGACACCCACAGTCCTGGCCCACTGTCCAGTCTGTGGCACAACAACTACATGCATGTCAATACAATATATGAATAACTGAGCTATGTAGTGTCCAGCAAAACTGGTTGCTCACACAGCAGTCAATGCAACCCACACTAGCACATTAAAGTCCTGCAGTGTGGGACACATTTCATAATTATGAATATGTGTTGTAAATGTCACCTACCACTGCCTGGATGGCACTATTATGTAACATATGTACCAGAGGCACATGCTTCACCTGGACTGTTATGGGTACCATCAACCAGGCAATGATAGCTGACACTGCTCCCTCACTGACAGTAACAGCCTGCTGTCCCCCTACGTCTTTACTTTACATAGTTGGACTCCTGGACAGAATGCATAAGCCGTGGCCTGCTACACATGCAACAGTATGTCCATCTACCTGCTACAGATCTAACATACCTCCCAAATACCTGGAACAGAACATCCACATGACACCAATACATCATGGGTTGGGGGGGTGCTCATGTAAAAGGGACATGTGTTACAGTCTTACAGACATACACAGCTGATAAAACAGCATCAACTGTAGCAACATACACATTCAGATAAAAAGGATGAATGACACTCACATCTGTCTGTCTCTTTATTGACCCCAACACACATTGTTCAACAGTACACTGCTTCAGAATCTGAAAGTCTGTTAACAATGGCCAGACATAGCATGCATAACTGTGGACATAACACATCAATCCAAACAGTGGACATTATTTCTACCTACCCTCTGTAATGCTGTAGCTCCCACACCTCAATAATGTCCTCTTCACAGGCCAGTAAAAGGGGCAAGGCCTACATGAAGGCCTTAATTAAAGCACTGTGTTGTCATGCCATTGGCTAATGGAAAGGCAACCCAGCTGTTCTGGATGCAATTAGCAAGTGGGAGTCACAGACTGGTGCACAGGCAGTCACCTGTTCATGAGCATTACCTGCAAAAGGCAAGCTGCTGCCTCTAGTAAACAGGTTTGGCATTTTATTCATGAAGATAAACTGTGATTCTCTAGGATACTACAACTGGATTTCTTCTCTCAAAGGAGTACAGCACTATACCAGGTATGTCATTGAATGAAGTATGTAATGGAATGCAGATGGGGGATGCAGTCATGGGAAGTAAGAAGTTAAACAGTAGGTGTCAACAGCATTGCTGGAACTAACATGTTAGTGTTACTCTGCAGTCCAACACTTACGGCCATCCCTTATGGGTCTGTCTGCAGTGACACAGATCACAGCTCTGGCCCCTGAATCACCCCAGCAATGGTCAGCTCACATATGACTACTATTTTTATTGTCTGTTGTACAATGCAGACAATAAGTACTGGTGGATACAGCTGGCACATGACATCATGTACTGTCAGTGAGCCCCTCTCAGTCCGTGAATGTCATACAGGCTTAGTTCAAAGATTGTCCAGGTGTCCCTGACCATTCATGACCTACTCTGAATAGGTCACTGTGTACCCCACACCTGTATCTCATTGCCTGACATCTATGGCTAGCACACCTGGTGACCCCCTGCAGAAGGACAGCAGGTACTAGTTGTGGGTGGACACTGACTCTGGCTCAGCAGCAGTGCATATGTATTGAGCATACAATCTAAGTGAATGCATACAGTACCACATATTCATGTACCATTGCTGTGTTACCAGAGGTCTGCCATGTCACAGACACATTCCCAAAACGTTGGGGACAGCCATTACATATTGACCAAATGGTGTGTGGAAATACACATTTGTCTAGAAGAGGGTCTACATCTATCAGCACATGTACACATTCTGCAAATATCTGGGTACTGCAGATGTCAGACAGCTACTAGGAGGACACCCTACACCATATATCCACTGCTCTCAGTTATTGTGTAACACAGATGTTGCTGGAATGTCCACAGGCACTTGTAGTACCACTCACCTATTTTTCGGATATAAGCTGGATGACATGGTACAGTACCGTTGCCCATAGGGGACACCCAGCAGTTGATGACGGTGATGGGTGTGGACACATAACAACACAGTCTGTCACAGCACTCAGGCCATATCTGGTAGTTCTGGTACCATATGAGGTTACTAGGCTATGGGCCCTGAGAAGTCATATGCCTAGGCCAGATGTTAGTCCAGGTGTATGCAAGGCAGCACCTGATACCCCCGTCTAACAGGGGCACAGGTGATATCCCAAGGGTGTATGTACAGTTAACTATCCAGTTATCCATGCTACTCCTGCAAGGGTATAAATAGCTATCCTGGCTGAGGTGGACAGGGTGCCCATTCCTCCACAGCCTGATAGTGTGGGACACACATCTAAGCCATCAACAAGCCCACTCCATGCCACACACCAGGTTGAGAGTGTGAGTGTGTGTGTGTGTGTGTGTGTGTGTGTGTGTGTGTGTGTGTGTGTGTGTGTGTGTGTGTGTGTGTGTGTGTCTGTGTGCGCATCTGTGTGTGTGTCTGTTAACAGAGTGGAGCATGAGTTGCACTCATGCAGCAGTCCCAGCAATGTGGAGTCTGTGAGTGCTTTGCATGCCACACTAAGGTCACCCAGGATAATTATGTATGAAACCGGGTAGAGGGTTGGCCTTACAGTGTGTGTGGTAGATATTTGATGCCCTGGTATTCCCTGATGGGGAACCACTGTGATGTCCCCAGCTGCTGCATGTGCTGTATGATGTCAATGAGGAACAGGGAATTATACACATTAATGGTCCTCATTGGGGGGAATGCAAGGATGTGTATACCCTATGTCATGTGATGACATACCGTTATTTATGACATGAGCCATGTAGAAGGTTTATGCTAGAATGGAAACACCATTGTATTGACATGTCATGTTGCCAAAGACTTGAGTCCACAGCATGCTCACGACTGATCGTATTCTGATAATATGTGGAGATGTCACTCTCCCCGTAGGGATTCACACTGCATGTCCTGGTATGCAGCCTGATGCCACATGTCTGGCAACAGTCATGTATCTGTGTGAAACCCTCCAAGGCAGATGTCCACATCACCAGGGAATCTGGTGACAGCACACAGCATGCAGTCATCTGCACACAAGGTCGGACATAGGCTAATGGCTGTTGCATGCCCCTCAGATGTTGACATCACACATAATGGAGGTCCAAATACAGAACAATAAGTTACACACCTACTTATGGGTCAACTGCTTGCAGTGCAGTTCCCTATGTGGAATAGTTGGGTCGTGTCAGCACACCGCAGTGTTACCCTTATGGTAAGATATGTGGTGTGATTCATACTTGGGAGTGTTATATCCATAATGGCTACATGGGTTATACTATCACATACTTTGTCCAGGTCAAGGTGGGTAATTTGTACTGTCACCCCCTGTCCATGACTTTGTTGACTGTGTCATAGAGGTCATCTGACTATAGCAGACATGAACCCTTCCTTGACAAAGCCTAAGTGTTCATAATGGAGTGTAGGCAGGTCACATCTGTCCTTGTTAGTGGGGTTCACTTGAAATTGTGCTATGGCTTTGCAAAATAGCCTACTTAGGCTGCTGGGCCTATCATCTGACAGAGAGGGGGACGCCCTCCTTAGTGTAAAAGGGTGACAGTGGTCATCCATCAAACAGATGGGACAAAGGCGGAACTCATTCCTCCTTTCAATATGGTTCCTTATACTGTTGCAGGTTATGCTTGGAGTCCGATAGGATGTATCCTGTGATCTGATAGGCTTCCTTGGCAAATGTATACCATGACTATCACATGGCAGTGGTGACCTGTTCCCTACATAGAGGAGATGGGGAGGTACTGTGCATATCGTGATATACTGATGTGGAACACAGGGGGTGATGCCTACAACAACTCTGTCAGGCATCCAGTATGCTACATCAACAGCACTGGCATAGCTGGTATCCATGTACACCACAAGTGAGCAGCCACTACCTGTGCTGTTGCAGACATATGTGCAGTAGGGGAGATGACTGTCTGTAGTGAATGTAGACAATGTAAGCACTGTCTTTGTTGTGCAGGTTTGCAGGCCCAATCCCATTCTCATGTACATGCTAAGGAGACATTGCCCCAGAATGAGCACCTGCCTTTACTTTACCTTGGACAGTGGTATTACATCACTACTATGAACAGTATGTATTGCACATGTCCACCAGACAGGTGGGCATATCCCTGCAGAGGATAATGTAGGCCTATTGGGTATACTTAACTACATGCATCTATACAAATGCACATATAGCACTTGTGTGTATGTGTGGATATTGGTGCCAGTCCTTAATGAGGGTTTGGGGGCTATGAGGTTATGTAACCCCCCCAGCAGGATGTATTCCACATAGGAAGTGTATGTATGGCTGAGCCTAGCTAGTTGGGTATTGTGGAAGATGGTGACTGCAAAACTGACTGCATGATGGTTGCTATGTCACAGAGGATGACACTGTAGGGATGCTGCAGTGGTAAGCCATGGTGTGTGATGTCAACTGAAATACACCTTCACCTCATGTGGGTGTAACCCCTGGCCACACCAAGGTGTTTGTACATCCACTGTTGATGCCTTCTTGGCCATTTGTGTGCTGGCCTGGGTACGTCTCACAATGTATGTTAGGGTCATTCAACTGACCCAGGATCAGGGTACAGACTTGACTCTTAATACAGTTGGTGAGGTCCATGTAAGCAGAATGGGCTTCCTGGTCACATGTGGTGGCTAGTACTGAGCTGTGATTTGCATAGGTTTGTGTTGGAAATGGTGAACTGGCCCATCAGTGTCCACTGTGTATCTTACTGACTGTACAGTGTGGAGGTGTGGAGGCATCTCATATATACAGAAACCCCATGTCCCATGGCATTACCAGCTACACTTTGACTTCTGCATGTAAGATAGGATGGCTGACCATGTAGCTTTGAACCTTGGTCTGTGTGAGTGCACAGATGTCTGCTATTCCCAGGGTAAGACTGCTTGCAATGAGGGCAAAGTCATGTGTACACCTCTAGTGTTTAGCAGCATGGCCTTCAATGTATGCTGTACTGACAATTGTATGTTGGTAGTGTTAAAGTCACCATTGCCACTAATGGAGTCACTATCGGGCTGGCGGGAACCACTTCTAGATGCAAGAAGACCAGTGAAGACAGATGGAGGCCATCTCTCACAGAGCATCATGTTCTGTATAACATGTCATCCCAGACTCACAGGTACTGGAATCCCTGGAATATCACAGGATAAGTGTGCACACATTAAGGGCAATCATTTGCTAATTGTATTGTGGCATCCATCTGATTGACAGTATAATGCTGCATAAGGCTATGAACATACCTGCCTAGTACACTAACAAGTGTGCTCACTTATGTCTCACTGCATATAGTCCAAGGACGTACATGTCAGGTCAGGTTAGGCACACTAACATGTACAGTAATAGACCTATGACAGTACCTCTTGGTGAGAGACAGCAGTGTGTATGCAATATGGCCAAGTCTGTCAAATGACACAAAATTAACTGTGACCATCCACACACCCAGCCAAGTCAGAGGCACGCCAGTGTGTCACCACTGGAGTCCCCTATTTCTAACATGTTTGATATGGGCTCACACCTGCGTGGCTGTGGGGCACAGGTGTGTAGCCATGTGTGGTATGTGCTGTGTACAGCTCTGGCAGCCACATGTGTCTTTGCCTCAGAGATCCCCTTTGTGGATCTGTATGTTGAGGACCACGGCAGATGTTTTGTGTGTTGTGTAGATGTGAGTGGTGTGTGAGCTGTACTGACTGTTTTGACAACCTGTTTGGGGACAGATATGCAGCCTTGACAGTCAGAGACCATGGACTGCAGGTTCCTACAGTCATTGCATCTCTCACACAGTGTGTGTTCATTGGCAGTGTCTATAGATGGCTGTCCATCCATGTACATGAGGCAGATGCTACACAGTGCCAGGACACCAATATCAAACACAGTGGCTGGGGAAACTGTAGGTCATTGTCCAATCATATAGCCCAGATTCTGAGGGAAAAAAGGCCATGTAGACCTGAGGGGTGGGCCTACAGACCAGGTGAGTACTACTACAGTAGGTGGTTGACACCACAGCAGTCCATGTAGACAGCCTATGAACAAGCAGTAATATGTGCAACAGCTTCATGCAGTGCAACACCTCATAGCACATGCAGCAAGTAGCATGAAACATCAGGATCTGGGGGCAATGCATGCTGTATTGCCAGTATGTGGCTGAGACCCACAGACATAATGTGCTGATAGATGGTGGGGGGTATGATGTGGGAGTTAGCTGTGGATATTGCTGGCAAAACTGGATGTGCAGGGTCTGTACATAATTGTGAGCAATGTATGCAGTCCTGTGGATGTGTTTCCCTGTTCATGTCTTTCAGGTGGGATGTACAGATGATGCAACCCAGCCTTTTCATAAGCTGAGACCACTGCAATTATCAATGGCCAAAGACTTCACCACCGGGTGCTGTTGTCAAGGAGCCACCATAACCAGCAACAATGAGCTGCCCTGTGGGCAGTCCTGGTAGCAACAGAGAATAATGTGGACCAATGGGACAGGAACTATGAACTGGTCTGACACCATGCTACTGATCTCATACACCATGCTTGGCAAAGGGCTGCAGCTGTGTCCAAAGACTGTGCTGGCACAGGGGAGGGCTTGCTACACAACCACCACTCTCAGCCACAGAAAAGTTCCTGGAAAATCTGGCATCAGCCACCAGCTCACAGGAAATCATCAGTTCATATGTCATGGAGGTGAGTGGCATAGGGTCCACAGCTGAGGAGTGTCCAGGTAAGCCTCCAGTGATCATCACATTACTACTGTAGCATTCATGCTGGCAGCCTCTGCATACTTGTACACATATGTCAGGTCAATCTGCATTTGTGGTTGGGTTTTGTAATGCACACATGTGCAGTCATACTTTGAATGTCAGCAATTGGGGTAGTATCACAGCTTATCCTGTACATGTTGATAAATGCATATATTATCCTTTACCATTGCCATATGTATGCATGTTGACAATACCTCTCCCCCACAACTCCATAAGTACCTCTGGTGTGGCTGGTGAACATCAGCCTGTAGCTGGAGAGTGTGGAACTGTCATGTTATGGCTCACCTATACCCTAGGCATGTTATGGGCTGCCACTTTGCCATGCACACAACTGTTAAGCATAGCCATATTGCAATATGTGCAAGTCCACTTGTGGAAGGGTATCACATTGTAATTACAGTAGCATATTTGCAGGAGCTGTAACATATTAGGACTTAGTTTTGTATAAGTGTAGCCATTGTGCCATACAGGGGTGCATTACTATTGTGTACATGGGTGCACTGTGTGTAAGGTGAAGGTCCATCACATACTCCGACTTGACAAGTATCTCACAGGTGTATAGCACTAGCAACATTAACAGGATGTAGCTGCACTGCAGGATGTTGAGGGCCTGTCCAGAGTGTGTCTGTTGTGGTCTGATTGTGTGCTGTGCATGGCATCAGTTATATGGTGCAGTCTGTATAATGCCTTTGTGGCACCTCATGTGTGTGTGTGTGTGTGTGTGTGTGTGTGTGTGTGTGTGTGTGTGTGTGTGTGTGTGTGTGTGTGTGGATCAGCAAACATTATAGTGCGCAAATTAATGTAGACATGTTATCTTCCTCTCACAGATGATCATGGGGGTTGGGGTTGGAATGTGTCCTCCTCTCAACCTGTCAATATTTCATCACTCTGATGATGATGGTGACCATTGTGAGGCACAGGTAGGGTTATTGGAGGCTGAATCTGTCCCATTTGTTGACATCCCACTACCATCCCCAATGTACCTGGACATGCTCAGTATAACCACACATAGTCTGCAGAAACCACAGGTATTGGGCAGTTAGAGGGTGGTGGCATCAAGCACGGTAGTGTGGCAACTATGGCATCAGTGACTGTAGACACTAGCCATAACCAGAGAGCTGGCAAAGTCACACACAGGCAGATTGACATGGGTGCTTGAAGGAGGACTGCTGGCCATTCAGTCCATGTCAGAAGTGTCACAACACGTGTCACCCAATACATGTTTTGGTCCTTCATGGAGCCACAGGCATGTTGTGAAAGGTACACCAGACAGATGATCCGAGTCATGGATGCAACACTGCCTGGTATACATGACACCCTCCATGGCATTGGTGATGCCTTACGTCATTTTGCTGATGTAGTGGATAGACAGTGGGGTGAGATATTGTCAGTCCTTAACCATGCAATGTCTGTGCTTGAACATGTGGTGGGAGTAGGGTGTTGGACAAGTGGACTTACGTCAGCAACAACATCAGCTGAGAACCCATGTGGCCATGCACAGTCACACTCCTGTATTGGCAATACCACCAGCACTAATGAAGGAAGGGTGCTGTCCACACCACAACATGGCAGGCCATGGGCAAGTGGACCTCAGCAGTTACATGAGGGGCACAGATCCAGCAGACACTGATCACTGTCAGGAAGTATTAACACATCTGGTCTTGGACATGGTGGTGTCAGTGTCAATCCTATCAGAACCAGTTACCGTGTTCATGGCTGGAGACAGGAACTGTACATTCTGCCATGTATGGTCCATGGCTGTCCAACATACCCCCAGGTAGGGCTAGCACATGACTTGACTGTGTGCATGCACACAAACTCACACATCACTGTCACATGCAGGTCACTAACAGGTGGACACAGCTCCTGTCCATGGCCCAGCTGACCAGCACCCCTCCAGATGCACATACATATGATGTCAACTGTATGGCACAGCCTAGGCTATTGCCAACCCCACACCTCACCCTGTGCATGTGATGATACCTGTGCCACATCCCTGTTATGCATACCGTCAATGCAGGGGCATGCTCATATGTGTCTTATGCACATGGTGAATATAGTACCGGTAATGGCAGTGTGTAGTGTAGTACTGTTATGGCCTGTAAGGTGCTGTCTGCTGGCAATTGTCATGCATACACATCAAAGTGTACATAACCTTGTGCCATGATACTTTATTGCTGTTAGTACTGCTGACTGACTGTTGTCTCACAGACCTTTTTCTGTTTCCGTTTCAGGCATCAGTGTGTGTGTAAGTCATGGTGGGCTGCTGCCAGTATGGCAGCTGAGGATGGTGGAGTGGCAATACAGAGAACTTTTCATCGGCAAGGTACGGCTGTATGTGTACATGTTTTACCTAGGTGTGTATGCGTGGAACAGTGTGCGAGGGACAATGAGGTCAGACAGTGTACCTTGCATGCCCATCCCTTAACACAGCATGCTACTCTTGCTACATGTCACCTGGAAGTTCCGCAGGATCCCTGATTCATAGGTACAAAGGAGTTTACTACAGTACTGGCCCTGGGTCCCTTACAAGCCTATCTAGTGCTGTATCCCCATCAGAATTATCAATCAGCACCTGTTGGCCCTGCCATTGCTTGACACACTTAGGACTCCTGAGACAGATATTTTTTGATATCCACTCAACCTTGATGCAGTTGACGAGGGTCTGCACGTTACTTTGTTTGACATTTTGGAGAGTGCATTCCTGACACAGAGCAGCCTTTGGGAGACAAACCTGTCTCTCAAACTGTTTATTTTTCTGGGTCATATGTGCTTCAAGCCTGTCATGCTGGTAATGAACACAAAGTTGTACTGACATATATGTGGCAGCTGTTGAAGGACTGAGCACAACATTGCCATCTAGGCATGCCACATCCCGCCTGTGGAGAACATGTCATACCAAGTGAGCCAGTACTGATTCGAGGCTGTCTGCATTGCACAGGTGTTGAAGGCCATGGATAACCTTTGTGAGTATTAACTTAATGTTACCATTTGGTGCAGATGTCTGAATAGGTACATACCAGACCAGCCATGTCACTAATGTCATGTTGTACTGACTGAGGACTATGCAGAGATAATGTCCAACTTTGGTCTGGATGCAGTCCCTTTAGGTATGTTGTGAATCAAGTCAAAGCCTTTTCTGACCACTGCCACTACTTCATGGGTGACTGCAACAGTGTTATCAACCTGAGTAGCCAGGTTTGTCAATGCAGGTTGTGCGTTTATGGGGTTGTCACTGATGTGGGAAATAGTGGGTCCATGTCCTCACCATACTGTACTATGGTAGTGTTTTCTGCATTCAGCTGGAGGCCAGGAGCTGTCCATCATTCCATACCCACTGTATGACCCCATTGCAGTGTGTTAACATCAGTTTATGGGTCAATGACAGCACATTTCACACAGCTGCTACAGCTATAGGTGGTACCTGCATATGTGGGAGATGGCAGCTTGCATTCATGCATTCATACATGTGGGCCATTGTGGGCAGAAGCTATTCTCAGGGTGTACACATGTCTACATATTGAACACACATAGGCAACACAGGGTAGGGTTGCCACCTTATCAAATTTGCAATGTGGGACACATCTTGTAGTATTGTGATACTTGGCAGGACATACCATAACCCATGACAATTGCACCAGACAGGACTTCCCTGTGTTTGCCAATATAACTGCTTATTTGTGTCACATCACCATAGATTGTGCTATTTGTCATACCAGTAAAGTGCTTCCAATGTGAAGTAACTGCTTTAAGCAGGTAGTAGATAACCTTAGAAGATGTTTGTCGTCCTACACTCTGGGGACCTCTGTATTGTTTGTGGCATTGTCAAAGGTCACACCTGGCTACACATGGACTGCAACCTGCAGGGTGGGGAGGTGGTAGCCATTACCCCCACCTCGACAGATGTCTTCAGAATGTGCTGCTGTTTGCCATATATTTTTTTACGTTTGGCATAACATTGTTGTTTTCTGGCAAAGTTGTGTGTATACATTACAGACTGATGTCACACAATACCGACAGATATTTTCCTGTTAGACTTCATACCCTTCAGAACATACATGCAAATGCACAATCTGTCACGCTATCTCCTGTGTATGTTTTTCAGAGCAATAGTCAAGGATTGACCCTAATATTTTGTCTTTACCCCACTTTTATGTATAGCTTTCTCCAGCTGTATTTCTGTAAGGGGTTGAGAGGTATGTTTGTGGCCATAACATAGCACACTGCTACAAGGGGATATACATATGTACACACACATATGTACACACAGACACAGACACACACACACACACACACAGACGCACACACACACACACACACACACACACACACACACACACACACACACACACACACACACACACACACACACACACACACACATGATCCAACCTTGATGATAGTAGATCCCCTACCTGACTAGTTATATGTATGATACCACAATATACATAGCATATGAACCACAAAGAATATACGGTTTTGCAGTGTCTGCCACTACTACTCTGGAGTTAATGGGGTAGTACAGGCACACAAAATGAGATAGACATTGCACACACACACAGGCAGGACAGCCACATTGCTACAGAGGATATGCATACAAAGCCGCACACTCACACAGTTGCCAGTATTGAGATTACAACCCCTATCTATCTAGTTTTATGTAGTATAGTGATATGTCCTTAATGCACATGCCATGGAGCTGATATGCCTAGGGCATACCTCTCAACCTGTTACAACAATACATGTGGACAAGGACTTTAATAATGGGGTGATACAGGCCCAAAAATAGGGACAGACTTTACATATTGCTCTTACAAACATAGATAACTGATAGAGGAACCAGTTTCATATTACCATTACTTTAGTGACGGTATGAAGTCTGACACTCAGATGTCTGCCATTGTCTGACTTCAGCTCTTAATGCTTTTCCCATGATTGGGCAGGAAACCATATGTTTATGACACACAGATAAAATATATGAGCCAATCATCTGGACATTCCTGCAAAACTGTATACATTTGTGATATATGGCCTGCAGAGTATGACATAGTGCATCTAAGGGTGATAGAAGTAAAAACAAGTACCAAGATGGTTGGTCAATCCAATGCAGTAAAATGTCCAAAAATGATGACCAAATGCAGTAAGCTAAAAGAACTTTCTTTATTCCAACAAATAGCACAAGTACTGAGTACTTTCACAGAATGTATCTGCGTCTTCAGGTGATAGCATCTGTATTTTTCATCTAGCTGTTTTTATACTTACTAATTAAGACATTAATTGAATAATCATCTAGTTAAAGTATTAACTTGTAAAGTTGTATTTCTTTATAAGCTTCAAATATGCATACTCATATAGACATAAACATAAAAACAGAAACAAAACACATTAAAATACTAATAAAATTTTTAGTATAGTCATTTAATACAATTATGTAACTGATTTAATTCAGGTTTAAGAGAAAATATTTCATTGAGACCTGGGGGGTACATGCATTAAAATGCAGTATCCACTTATTTTCCTTTTTTTTCAGTATCGTTCTTGATGTCCCCACCTCACTTTGTTAGAGAAACATTTTCTAAAATTAAAAATTTAAATACATGCTGCTCATTTGTATTCAATATATGTTTATACAGAGAGCTAGCAATAACCTGTCTCCTTATTTCAGATATGTGACTACTTATATGCTGTTTAAACTTTTGGTTTGATTTTCCTATATAGAACGCTGTGCATAGCACACATCTTACCATATAAATAATGTTGCAAGTGTTGCAGTTTCCATAGGCTTTAAATAAAGAATTCTATCTGTCTCGAGGAATCTATAAAACTCTTACTAGTATATGTATATGTATATATATATATATATATATATATATATATATATATATATATATATATATATATATGTGTGTGTGTGTATATGTTTACAGTATACACACTTCCCACATCTATATGTTCCTACATATTTCTTCTTAAGTGAACTACTGCTTTGTTGCTCTTTGTAACATCATTTGTTTTTTATAGTGTTGCATTTCCTGTACATAAAAGTGGGATTTGCACCTATGCTGTTCATTTCTGGTATCAGAGACAACATGGGCCAATGTTTGTAGATAATGTACCTTATATTTCTAGTATTTTTGTCATAATTCATGATGTATTTACATTCCTTATGTATATTTGATTTATTTTTCATTTTACTGACTGTACTTTTATAAGAGAAGATTGGTGCATAAATATTATTATGCTTAGACATGACTTCATCCTTTATTTCTAATGCTTGTTGTTTATTATTCCCCCACTGTTCAAATTCATCAGCTGGTATGTCTACTTGTCTATTACGCGTGATGTCTATAGTATTAAACCTACTGACTCTAGCCATTTGATTTCTCATGATGTTTCTAAAAATGTGTGGGAGATGTATGCTATCTGCTGCTAAATATGTGTTCTTTTTTACTAGCTTCTTATATAGGGAGGTTTCTATGGCTTTATAGTCAACTTGTTCTTTAAATGTTAAAAATGTGTTGCTGCTCTGTATTTCTTCTATAAATTTATTTAATCGACACAATGGACCATCCCAAATAAGAAAAATGTCATCCACAAAACGCTTGTAGAATGCCAGATTCTTATTGATGTATGTATTGGTTTCATCCATGATGTTATCCTTTTCCCACATAATCATGACTATATTTACATACATTTTAGCTAGCGATGTTCTTCTAGCTACTCCTGACATTTGCTTATAGTATCTATTTACAAACATGAACACATTATGTTCTAATGTTAGTTGTAATAAGTCACATATTAAATCTAATTTTAGATGTTTCAATTGAATATGAACTTCTATATATTTCCTAATCATCTCTATTCCTAAGTCATTGGGAATGCAAGTAAATAAGGAATTAACATCAGTTGTAATCAGGTAGCAAGTAGCTGCCAAATTATTTTCATTCCATTCAAATAATTCCTTTAGAAACTCTGTGCTATCTTTGATAATGGTAACAAATGTATTGAATACATTTCAGATTCTAAATATTTAGATATAGCTTCTTTAGCTCAGCCCCTTGCTGAAACTTTTGGGCACAGTGGTAGTCTTAATATATCTTTGTGAATTTTTGGGACTCCATAAATAATTGGAATCACTGGTTTCTCTCTATATAAATAACTATACTGTTGTTCTGTAAGCAAGTTATTTTCATAAAGTTCCTCTATTTTATTAGCAATTATCTGTAGGATATATATGACATCAGTTTTTCTTATGCATGCATAGTCATTAGTGTTTAACCTGAAGAAGCAGATACATTATGTGAAAGTATTTAGTACTTGTGCTATTTGTTGGAATAAAGGAAATTCTTTTAGCTTACTGCAGTTGGTCATTGTTTTTGGACATTTTACTGCATTGGATTGACCAACCAACTTGGTACTTGTTTTTACTTCTTTCATATACTGTTTGGTTTACAGTTGTTATGCAAAGAGCACCAGCTGCAACAGCTTTGTGCCGAATGGCTCATACATCTTTACAAATACAACAACTTGTGGAGGTGTTAGATAACCCTCTGCTAAAATACTTAGAAACTACAGTGGAGAACATCGAAGAAGTGACACCATTACTTGACCAAGGAATATAAAAGTAAGCTTCTTAACTTTGAAAAGCTATTTCAAATTTTTAAAAAAGTTACAGTGGCAGAGACTGTCATTTAATGCATACCTTAAGCTCAATATTGCCCAAGGGGTCTTCATATATTAAAAATGCCAACATATGGCAATTTATATACAGACCTACTACATCAATGACAAAAACTGAACTTGAATCTTTCTGTGCAGTATATGAAACGTACTAATGAGTTTTTTGAGCCAAAGGAGCAGCAGCTAAAGGAAGATATCATTACTTTACATACTGAACTTTCTGAACTAAGTGAAAACGCCATATTTTCATCTTTGTTAACTGAAACACTAGATAAATCAGTTAAATTTGAAGCCATGCTTGTGCAACATAAGAAATGTAAACTAAAACGTGATTTAAATGATTTTAAAGCAGGCAATGTGTTCTGCTGGCCAAGAAAGCAGACTCAAAATGATCATGAGAAGAACCCAGAGACATCAGCCAGTCGAAATTCTTTGAGTGAAGCAAGAGCTGTCACAACTAGAGTGCAGGAAGGAGAGAAAGGAACTGAGCAAGCTTGTAACACAATGGAGACTGCAATGAATATGGTATTAGCATGTGGTGAGTGCCCATCAGTTGATGCTAGTCAACTATCTGCTTTGGATCCTGTAGATACAACCATGCCACTCAATTTGAATGCTTCTAAGTTTTTGTTACACAGAGAAGAGACGTTTCCACTACCACTGAAGCGCAAACGTTCATACAGTCAACAAGAATGGAAGAGAAGCAACCAGATCAGTTAGAACATTTTCAAACAGGTATTAATGAAAACATTGTTTTTAATATATCACAATGTCAGCTAACTGAAAGTGAAATAGCGGTGTTAAACCAATGCTTAACTTTTGTACCTGCAACCAGTATGGATATTTCAAAAACACACATTTTAAACTGTTTACACATAAATTGCATTTAAATGCGTTTTTTCCTCTATGCAAGTGAAATAATCTAATGTTATAAGTAGCAAGCATTATAGAGGTAGCACCATTGTACCCCCACAAAACTCAATTATTAATGTTTGAAAAAATGGTTGAAAAGGATATAAATACACTTTTCCATGAGAAACATAAAAAAATGCTTCTATAACTTGAATGAAATGGAATATCAAGCTATAGAATCTTTACAACAGAATGACCAAATTATTATAAAGCCAGCTGACAAGGGATAGGAGATAGCTGTACTTGATAAAGATTACTATGAAAATACAATGCTAGCTATGTTAAACACTAATGACTATGCATGCATAAGAAGAACTGATGTTATATATCCAACAGATAGTTGCTAATAAACTAGAGGAACTATATGAAAATAACTTGCTTACAGAACAACAGTATAGATACTTACATAGAGAGAAACCAGTGATTCCAATTATTTATGGAGTCCCAAAAATTCACAAAGATATGCTAAGACCACCACTGTGCCCAATAGTTTCAGCAAGGGGCTGAGCTACAGAAGCTATATCTAAATATTTAGAATCTGAACTGTATTCAATACATCTGTTACCATTATCAAAGATAGCACAGAGTTTCTAAAGGAATTATTTGAATGGAATGAAAATAATTTCGCAGCTACTTGCTACCTGATTTCAACTGATGTTAATTCCTTATTTTCTTGCATTCCCAATGACTTAGGAATAGAGATGATTAGGAAATATATAGACGTTCATATTCAATTGAAACATCTAAAATTAGATTTAATATGTGACCTATTACAACTAACATTAGAACACAACGTATTCATGTTTGGAAACAGATACTACAAACAAATGTCAGGAGTATCTATGGGAACATCAATAGCTAATACATATGCAAATATAGTCATGAGTATGTGGGGAAAGGACAACATTATGGCTGCAATCAATAATTACATTAATAAGAATCTGTCGTTCTACAAAGATTTTGTGGATGACATTTTTTCTCATTTGGGATGGTCCATTGTGTGGATTAAATAAATTTCTAGAAGAAATACATAGCAGCACCACATTTTTAACATTTAAAGAACAAGTTGACTATAAAGCCATAGACTTCCTTGACACTCATATAGAAAAGAACAATGGAGGTAGACTAGAAACCTTCGTATATAAGAAGCAAGTAAAAAAATAGCAGTATGCATGCATCTCCCACACATTTTTGGAAACATCATGAGAAATCAAATGGCTAGAGTCAGTAGGCTTAATAATATAGACATCACTTGTAATAGACAACTAGACATACTAGCCAATGAATTTGAACAGCGGGGGTATAATAAACAACAAGCATTAGAAATAAAGGATGAAGTCATGTCTAAGTGTAATAATATTTACGCACCAATCTTCTCTCATAAACGTGCAGTCAGTAAATGAAAGAGAAATCAAATATACATAAGGAATGTAAATACATCATGAATTATGACCAAAATACTGGAAATATAAGGCACAATATATACAAACATTGGCCCATGTTGTCTCTGATACCAGAGATGAACAGCATAGGTGCAAATCCCACTTTTATATATAGGAAATGCAAACTATAAAAAACAAATTATGTTACAAAGAGGAACAAAGCAGTAGTTCACTTAAGAAGAAATATGTAGGAACATATAGTTGTGGGAAGTGTGCATGCTGTAAACATATAGATACTGGTAAGAGTTTTATAGATTCCTCGAGACAAATAGAATTCTTTATTAAAGCCTATGGAAACTGCAATGCTTGCAACATTATTTATATGGCAAGATGTGGGCTATTCACAGTGTTCTATATAGGAAAAACAAACCAAAAGTTTAAACAGCATATAAGTAGTCACATAGCTGAAATAAGGAGACAGGTTATTACTAGCTCTCTGTATAAACACATATTGAACACAAATGAGCAGCATGTATTTACATTTTTAATTTTAGAAAATGTTTCTCTAACAAAGAGAGGTAGGGACATCAAGAATGATACTGAAAAAAAGGAAAAGAAGTGGATACTGTATTTTAATGAATGTACCCACCCAGGTCTCAATGAAATATTTTTTCTTAAACCTGAATTGAATCACTTACCTAACTGTATTAAGTGAATATACTAAACATTTTATTAGTATTTTAATGTGTTTTGTTTCTGTTTTTATGTTTATGTCTATATGAGTATGCATATTTGAAGCATATAAAGAAATACAACTTTAAAAGTTAATGATTTTAACTAGATGATTATTCAGTTAATGTATTAATTAGTTGTTGTGTCTTTCAGCTTTTACCAGTTAGGGGTCGCCACAGCGGAACTCCAGTCCGCTAATGATTGACAGTAGATTTTTATGTGCTGAGTTGCCGGCCCTGATGCACAACCTTCATTGAAGGTACGCCCATTCACGCATGTCTCCACAAAGAAGACGATCTAGCTGAGAATTGAACAGGACGATGTCTTACTGTGAGGCGACAACACTACTGCTTAATTAGTAAGTATAAAAACAGTTAGATGAAAAGTACAGATGCTATCACCTGAAGAAGCAGATACGTTCTGTCAAAGTACTCAGTACTTGTGCTATTTGTTGGAATAAAGGAAGTTCTTTTAGCTTGCTGCATTTTGTCGTCATTTTTGGACATCTAAGGATGATGATATCAACAGGCTCTGTCAGCTACTGCAATAGGGTGTGAGGAGGGTAGAACAGGACAAAAATGGTATAACCAATGCACACAGTTGGCAGTCTTGAGATTAGAACCCCTTACCTATCAATGTTATTGTACTGTAGTGCTACATATTTATTGTATTTGCCATGGAGCTTATATGCCTACAATTTGTCCACTGCTGTATCTAAGGTGGATGACAGCAACAAGCTCTGTCAGTTAATGCTATGGGGGTGTGGGGAGGGTGTAAGAGGCCTCAAAATGGTATAGCCATCCCATGCACACAACCACAGCAGATATGCTTCACACACACAGTTGGCAGTTTTGAGATTAGAACCCCTACCTATATAGTTCATTGTATTACAGTGCTATGCATTTATCATGTGCACCACAGACTGACATGCGTGTAAGGTATCCAATACTGTATCTAAGGTGGATGACATCAGCAGGCCCTGTAAAGTAGGGTAATGTGTGGTTTACAGGGTGGAACAGGACTCAGAATGGTTCATCTTAGAAACACACACAGTTGCCAGTGCTGAGATTGAAACTACTATCAATCTAATTGTATGTACTACAGTGCTTCCTACATATTGTCTGTGCCATGGAGATTACTTGGCTGAGGAGTGCCCAACAATGCTTTTAAGGTGAATGACATTGGCAGGGCTTGTAAAGTAGGGCAATCGGGGTTGGCTGGGTGGAACAATACTCAAAATGGTTTAACCTACAAACACACACATTTGCCAGTGCTGAGATTAGAACTCCCATTTATCTAGATGTATGCGCCATAGTGCTACATACTTATCACATGTGCCACAGAGCTTAAAGGGGTAAAGAGTGTCCAATGTTGCTTCTAAGTTGGATGCCATGTACAGGCTTCATACAGTAGTGCAATGGTGGGTTCACAGGGTGGAACAGGCCTTAAAATGCATTGTCATTGCACACACATAGGCAGCAAATACAGACAACCATAAGGGGATTTCCAAAAGCACACACACACAGACTGACTTGCCATTGTTGGGATTAGAACCACTATCTACACTATAGTACTATGTATTTATCATGTGTGCCACAAGGCTTATATATGTGGCATGTGTCTCACACTGCTGTTGGGGTGGATGACATCAGTAGCTGCTGACAGGTGGGCCACTGCTGTGGATGCCACTATTTTCAGCCTCATAAAATGGTGGCCATTACACAGACATAGGCCTGTTGGGCATGTGCATTCTTCTGTAAATGTAATAGATACAGAATCACACATACACACAAGGCAGGTGATGTGAGATTACAACCCCTACCTCACTATTACACAATGGAGCTCATCTTCGTATTTGCATGTACCACTGTTTACAATTGTCGTGCAAATGGCTGCAGCAGTACTTCACTGTACGCCTTTCAGTGTGTCTTTCTCTCTCTATCCCTCTATCTCTCTCTCTATCTGTCTCTGTCTGTCTCTCTCTCCTCCTGTGTCTGCCTGTCTATAATTGTTATATTGGTATATGTTACCTATATATATATATATATATATATATATATATGTATGTATATAACATTCATCATATGCAGATATATCTTATATGTCCCACATACAGATATATGAGGGTAATCCTGTCTGATGGGGGTGGTGAGACACAGTTAAGGTGTACATAGCTGTGTGTATGCAAAGGCATATATGGACTACAAAGCTCAATAGTCAGATGCGGGTTTAGACATAGGCTGTAATTTTCTAAGTGTAGGAGCATGCCCACTATGACCTTCAATAGCAACAGTTGGACTCCAGTCCAGAACTACCTGTAATCTGGTCCAGGATTTTGTGTGCTACCGCTGATTGGCTGATGAACCTGTGTAAACAGTCCAGCATCTCAGTGATATACTGGCTGAAAAATCTTCATGCTGTGTGCTATTCTTATTAACTGAGTCATATCCTGGGGTGGGTACAGAGTGTATTGGACTGAGTAGAGTTTTCCATAATATGCATGGTATATTCTACATAGCACTGTGATTTCCTGGCATGTCAGTGGCAGACCAGTATAGAGTAATGTGAGTGAGCAGTGACAAAATTGTTTACTGACTCCATACACTGCACGGAACTATGTTACAGCAGAAATTGTTCTAGTGTGCACATTCTATGTTTGCCTGGCCAGTGGTTCCCCTTCCCCTTATGTGTGTCTCTTTGTCCTTCTGTAGTCCAGTCAGAACCTTTGTCCACAGTTGCTGCTGTTATGTATTTGTAGTTATTGTGTGAGTGGGGTAGAAGTTATAACATCACACACAGGGTTGCAGACTTCATACCTCTGACTGTACTTGTTCAGCAGGTTGTCTATCACTGTGCCCCATACAGCTGCTGTGGTCCTCAGATGGTTTGTGTTGCACTGCTATTATAAGGCTACATGTTAGCCATAGCTTTTACAGACAGACATGTGGACAGGCCCATATATAACAGTCAGACAGAGGCTCAGACATGGGGGCAGGCTTTTAACTAATTTACCCCAGTGTAGCTCAGAAAATGGTGCCTGGTTACTTCCACCATAGGAACAACAGTGCATCCTGAGCTCATTTTCAGAAAATCCATTTGTAATACCGTACAGAAAACAAATGTTAATAACTATTTAACCATGTAAATGCAAAAGTTGTACAGCAGACACCGACTTTTCCAACAGTGTAAATGTAGATAGTGTGTATGCAAGTCATTATTAAATATTTGGCAAGGAGTGCTGATGTTGTGCATATTTTTTACCTTTTTGGTAGAACAAAACACAATATCTTGGTGAATGTACCATGTAGACCCATACAATTTGTAATTAATTTGTTTGTATGAATGTCAGCTTTAAAATGATACTTTAATCATTGCTGTGTTCCTTTACAGAGATATTCACAGAAATATGATTAATATTAGATTTCTTATAAATGATAAATAAAGCATAATATCTCATTGCCTGTAACAGACAGAGACTACATATCAATGTACAAGTTGTGTGGCTCAATGTCTGCTTCAAAATGATGCATCATTTGTGTCATCACCATGCTGCCTTGCAAAGATATGGGCATAATAATGAGAAATATTAGAAATGTATAATTTTCATAATCCTACAAGACTAAACAAACTGTGATATTTGTACATGTGTATAGCATACAGACATAGTTCTTTTACCATGTTATAAGGAGTAATACTGTCTTCAAAATGAGGTATTAATTGGGACATTGACATTCTCCCTTGCAAAGCTATTTACCAAAATATGAGAACAATTTATAATTTTCATAACCTTAGTCCTAAAAAACTTTATCTGTACATGTGTACAGCATACAGACACGTTTCTTTTATCATGTTATAAGGATTAACACTGTCTTCAAATGAGGTATCACTTGGCACATTTACATGCTCTCTAGCAAAGTTATTTACCAAAATATGAAAAAAATCATAATTTCCAGAATGAGTTCTAAACAAAGTGTGATATCTTTACATGTGTATGGCATACAGACACAGTTGTTTTACTATGTTATACATACTGATACTGATTTCAAAATGAGGCATTACTTAGCAGATTGACATGCTCCCTTGCAAAGTTATTTACCAAAATATGAGAAAAATTCATAATTTCATAACCTTAGTCCTAAAAAAAACTCTGATATCTATACATGTGTACAGCATACAGATACAGTTCTTTTATCATGTTGTAAGGACTATCATAGGTTCATAGGTTCATAGGTTCATACTAGGCTATCTGCCCGAGGGCATTTATAAGCCTAGCCCAGAGTTTTGTGTCTTTTGCCACCCCTTTATTTTGGAGGATACTATGCCCATTATTTTGCTGTGCCTCTGTCAGGCAGTGACACTGAGATAATCCCTGGGGTATATCTGCGATCTCCCATCCATTGGTCAAGATTTCTCTTGAACAAAGCCAGCGAGGTGCTCTGCCTCACATGTACCGGGATTTTGTTCCACAGCATAGGGAGTCTCTGGGTGATTTATCTGTCCCTCCAGCACGTCCTATTAATAACCGTGTCAAGGTTTAAGTCTCCCGCCCTTGTAGTTCTGAGGGATCTAGATTTTTTGAGGTGAAGCATGTTCATCAATTCTGGGTTGGACATGGCCTTGTATGTCAGGCACAGGTCACCTCTGAGCAGGCAGTGGCGACTGAATAGAGCTGGAGTTCCTTCAGTCGGGCAGCATAGGACATATTTTTGAGACCCTTTATCCTTTTGGTGAGGAACTTTTGGGGCCTTTCCAGTTGCTGCAGGTGTCGTGTCAGATACATTCCGAATGGGGCATTGTACTCAATCATTGGTCTGATGAGTGATGAGTACAGGGGGACGATGACCTCCCTTGATCTAGATGTGAATCCTTTCATGATCAGGTGGGCAATGTAGAAGGTCTTCCTAACTACTTTGGCAACGTGAGTGTCAAACGAAAGATTACTGTCAACCTGGGTCCCCAGATCCCTGATAACCTCTTCTGTGCTTGGTGGGTTGCCGCCTATATGGCAGCTAGGGGTAACCTTGTTTTTCCCGAAGGGTATGACTATGCATATTTTGGTGTTTAACTTTAGGCCATGGCTCTGGCACCAGTTATCCATTTCTATAAGACCATTCTGAAGGATATCTTCAAATGAGGTATCACATAGCACGTTGACAACTTCCCTAGCAAAGGTATTCACTAAAATATGAAAAAAATGTCATAACTCTCATAACCTAAGTCCTAAACAAACTATGATATCTGTACATGTGTACAGCCCATGGGCACAGTTCTTTTACCATGTTCTGAGGACTAATACTGTCTTCAAATGACGTATTACTTAGCATGTTGACATGTTCCCTAGCAGAGGTAAAATTACAATTATTTTACTGTGTTCTAAGTAGTGAAAAAGGTTTTCATGAAATGTAATAGACTTTCACTTACCATACTGCTCCTACTTGTTCATGGTTGTTTTCCATCTTTTGTCACCAGGTGCATGTTGCCAGTATGTCATGCACTGCTTTCATTATGCCACTGTGCAGATCACTGAAGAACCATTCAGTGCTCTCATTTAGGTGAACTCTCATTTCTGAAAAGGTTATCATCTTCGGCAGTGATACTGTTATGGCTGATTGCTGATTCACTGACCCCGAGCATCAATCCACACATGAACCCATTCTGCAACCATCTGGTCTTGTGTGCTGCCTGTTGGCTGCTTGCATGTCTCCAGGTCTGGCAAGGAATAATGTCAGACTACACAAAATGGCAACATGGTCACCACGACTGCATGTATTCAAAAATCTTCTTGATTTGAAACCTCAGCTGTCCAAGTGGATAAGTGATGACATCATCCCCTCCAATGTGCAAGACAAGAATGTCAGGCTCAGGGTAGATGGAACACTTCTCTTCAAACAACAGCAGGAGTCCAAGCCAATGTACACCTCTTCTTGCAATCCAGTGTACCTTCACACCAGATGTGAGGAAGCTCAAGTCATAGTAATTGTTATTTCTGAAGGCATGGCTGGCAGCCGAGTGAACATAGGAATGGCCACACACCCACATTCTCACTTGTCCTTCCCCTGCTCCTGAAGCCATGTCACTGTCACAAGGTAGAAGTACCTGCACAGGGAAGAAATGCAAGTCAGTTACTGATGATGTTTGAGGGATTTATTTCATTACTATGACATGCATATAAAGTTCATTACCTTGTTTCATAGGTTCATATGTGTGTATTAGGCTATTGTCCCTGGAGCCTTTACAAGCCTAGCCCATAGGATTACCCTGGCATTGTGCTACCTGACCTTAGTTTCCAGTGCATCTGTTGAGTAGAGCCACTGGAGTGATTCCTGGGGTGAATTTTCTATTTTCCATCCACTTATCAAGATTTCTGTTGAAGAGGGTCAGTGAGACACTTTGCTTGACATGTACGAGAAGTCTATTCCATAGCAATGACAGTCTCTGGGTTGTGAACCTGTTCCCCCAGCATGTTCTGTTGACTGTGGTAATGAAGTTGAGGTTTCTGGAGTGTGTGATGCAGAGGGATTGGGATTTATTTAGATGTAGCATTTCTAATACAGCTAGGGCAGACATGGCTTTGTAAGTCAAGCAGACTTCACTCCTATCAACATAGGCATTATTTTTTTGGTTCATTATTTGCAAATATGATGCAGAGGTACATACCTAACAACCTGAAAACCAGCAGCTCACACACACTATCAGATTAGTAGTAGACACATATCACTTTAAACATACATATTCTTGGTGTAGCCAGCATACTGCTGAATGTGTACTGACAAAAGGCTACAGACAGGGCACATGTAAAGAGAAAACTCTGGGAAAGGACTGTCACTCCATGAATGAACCCAGGACAGGCATGGGACTTCAATGACACTTAAGGGTATCTGATTTGTCCGATACCTGTGCTGGCTACCAACTCAGACTGCTGATACCATTTCTGTCGCACGACCTCCTTTGGTGTCAGCAGTCTGCCTTACCTCTACCTTTTCTCTTTACATATGTCCATTCAGCAATGGACATAAGGAATCAAGGGCAAAAGTAATGTAATGTTTCTTGCCCTATCCTGCATACATTTACTGTACCAGAGTAGTGGGAGAGTGAAAGGAGAGTCACAGACAGAGCACAACATTAAAGAGAAAGATGTATCAAAAGTCTTTCTTCTCACAGCTGGCTTTTCTGGAAGGAACTGAAGGCATTGTAGTGGCACCCTTGAAGTCATGCATATCCAGGAAGGCAGCATAACGGGACTGAGCTGAAGAGTCTCCAAGTTCCCCACTGCCATCCAAGATGATCCTAACATTCATGGTGTTTAGGTGTGCCACTCACTGATGCACACACCATCAGACTGGCAGTAGGCAGAAATCATTGTGAACAGATACATTCTTGCTATAGTCAAAATAATGCATGAATGGAAACTGACAAGGGGCTACAGAAAGGGCACATGTAAAAAGAAAAAGCAGGGTAAGGACAACCACTCCACGAATGAATCCAGGACAGGCATGGGACTTCAATGGCACTCAAGGGCATCTGATGTGTCCAATACCTCTGCTGGCTACCCATTCACTACTGTCTCATGTCCTCCTTTAGTGTCAGCAGTCTGCCTTACCTCTGCCTTTTCTCTTTATGTCCATTTAGCAATGGACATAAGGAATCAAGGACGGACGTAGTATTTTGTTTCTTGTCCTGATATGCATACATTTACTGTACCAGAGTGGAGGGAAAGTGAAAGGACAGCCACAGACAGAGCACATGAGGAAAGAGAAAGACGTACCAAAAATCTTTCTTCTCACATATGGCCTTTCATAAAGGGACTGAAGGCATCATAGTGGCACTCTTAAAACCATGCATATCCAGGAAGGCAGCATAGTGGGACTGAGCTGAAGAGTCTCCAAGTCCCTCACTGCCATCCAGGATGATCCTAAGAGTCATAGTGTCTAGGTGTGACACCCACTGATGCACAAAGCATTGAGCATGGAGCTGAAGAGTCCCCAAGTTTCCCAGTGCCATAAGAATACATACCTTGCTTTTTCTTGCACATCACACTATGTGCCTTTCCTGCTGTCAGCAATGCACAACATCTTTATGGCCATGGTACTTACCAAAGCATTCAACACACAGGTTGACCTTGCATGCCAGGCATTCCCATGATGGTTCAGTATACTTACCCTTGCTGGAACAGGTTTTGCATCTTGATTTGCTTAATTTCACTGGAAAGTGTGAGCCATGCTCAAATCAGCTCATGGGTTCTAGCACAGTAATCTCAGTGCATCATTTCCTCTTCTTGTAACTGGCAAGGAAATGCAAACTAAGGTTCCATTGAAATTGTAACTGTGTTGCTGAAATAGCATGGCCAAAACATGACAGTTGCTTGTGGCTGTTGTTTTCATGAAATATAATGAAAGCATTGACTATTGCCACGTCCCATAAGAACCAGAACAAGTACAGCCACCATTTGTGGGCCTTCCTGGCAGTTGAATACTGTATCCTGAGCTGATCTGCTTGGTCCACCTCATTCATGCAAGTGTTGTACATGCTTACAACTAGTGGACATGGCACCAATGCCTTTGTTCTATCAAACTTTCTCCTGTGTATGCTGGCGACTGGCAAGGTTCGGTAAAGTTAGTTGACAGAAGATATACTGGGATGTATCCTTCCATTCAGTAGTCAGCAGTGGTCCACTCGGAAACTGCATGTAGTACCCTTGAGGTGCTTTACCAATGGCCAGTCTGTTCAATGTTAGAGGCCATCCTGACCTATTGGTGCACATGGTTCCACAGCAGTATAGACCATCTTGCAGCAATTGTTGTGCCAAAGGGACAGAGGTAAAGAAGTTATCAAAGTAAATATGATGCTTCTTGCCAATCAGTCCCCTAGTTAGGTCAACCACAACTTGGTGCGCTAGTCTGACCTCTGTATTCTGCTCTGCTTTTCCAGTGTATACCTGGAATTCACATACATACCCATTGATAGAGTCTGCCAACACCCACACTTTAATGCCATACCTCTCTGGCTTACCAGACATAAACTGTATAAATGTCAAAAGGCCATAGAAGCCAACCATAGCTTCTTCTACAGCCACCTCATGATGCACATTGTACTGTGTCTGCATGCATCAAGTACTGCATCCAGTATTGGATGTACATGATGTAGCTTGTCATTGCCCACAGAGCCAGTGGAAATACTGTTGATTTTTTTCAAACCTCTCTCAGGTCATGTACTCAGCTATTGAGAAGTGGCCATACACATGGTGTATTACCCAGTACTGACAGTATGCAGGAAAATGTACTATTGGCATGTATATTCTGATACCTAGAAATGTGTGTATGTCTCCTGGACAAACAGGACTCCACCATGTATCAGCTTTGCCTGATGCAGCATGCCTATGTGTAGCATAGCAATTGGTTTCATTGGCAATAAGGGTGTACAGGTCCTTTGGGAACATCAAATTCATGAAGTCCATCTCTGTGCTATCTGAGTCCAAGTTGTTTACTGGGCCTAATGGACCCATAAATTCATCTATGTGTACTCCTGTGAGGTGTTTCTCCCACATGGTCTTATGTGGTGGGCAAGCTCGGTGTACCTTACTAGGTCACCCGGAACACTTCGAAATGGAAAGTCCTGTATGGTTCACTGATGGTGCTCTATCATCAGTGCCAGTAGCAACTGTAATGGAAGAACTTGTTAGTGAAGTACTAACATATATTCCATGCTGAGCCACAATCATATCCTTGCTTGATAAGGAGCTACTTCATCTCAGATCTAGTGGATTTCTCCATCCCAATCCACATACTCTGGACTACTGTCAACCTCATGTACAGTGGAAGGAACATCCACATGTTGCCAGCACCTGCACTGTCATGGACTGTGGAGTATTTCATAGGTCTCGCAGTGATACCATGCGCATTCTTGAACACAGATAAAGGAAATTCATCATCTATGTCAAAATCAGAATGCATTGGGTGACCATTTTGTGTACCACCTTCCCTTAGCAGTGCAAGAGGTACCTCATCCTCACTATCATGGTCAGTTTCAACATAAGTGATCAGGTGATCTGTGGTAAGTCATTGTGGTTTGTCAGGAATGGCTTGCACAGGGGCTTCATCCATATCACAGGCAATGGCCTTCTCATGTAGATGAGGAAGTAGAATATCATCTGTGTCATAATCTTCATATTCGATCTGGTTGGCATTATGTGGTGGCTCAAGGGGCATACCCATGTCTGAACCACTGCTACAACCATCAGAGTCTGTTTCCTCACCAAACAGGTAAATGCTGTTTGATTTCTGCTCAACAGATGGCATCTTTGTTGGAGGACATGTCGCTTTCCACTTGAAACTACAGCTGAAAAACACATCAGTATAGAACATTCTGATGTTATAATCATGCACAGAAGGAGCTGAAAACAACACACCAGAACACTATATAGTGATTGTGTGATACAGGAAATTACTACATGAGACTATGTTCAATTGCAGTAGTTCACAAAAACATAGTTTCATGGTTTCTTAGTTTCATAGTATAGTACTAGGCTATCTGCCCTGGGGCATTTGTAAGCCTAGCTATAGTGATGTGGCTTTTGCCACCCCATGAAATGGTACAAAAATGTACAGAATAAATCAAAAATACTGTGCCTCTGTCTAGTAGTGACACAGTGAAGGTCCCCTATATAATAGAATTAGTTTACTGTGCCCCTGTCTAGCAGTGACACAGATGTGACCCTTGGGGTAAACTTACGATCTTCCATCCACTCATCAAGATTTCTCTTGAAGAGAGTCAGTGAGGGGCTCTGCCTAATACAAACTGGGATCCTGTTCCAAAGCATGGGAAGCCTTTGGATTATGAATCTATCCCTCCAGCATGTCCTATTCATACTTGTGCTGATGTTTAAGTCTTTAGCTCTCGTGGTCCTGATGGATTTGGATTTTTTGAGGTGGAGCATGTCCATCAGATCCTGGTTGGACATGGCCTTGTACGTCAGGCAGAGATCACCTCTGAGCAGGCGGTATGCTACTGAATAGAGCTGAAGTTTCTTTAGTCTGGCAGAATAAGACATATGTTGGAGACCCTTGATCCTTTTGGTGAGGTACTTTTGTGGTCTCTCCAGCTGTTGCAAGTGCCAGGTGAGGTACATACCAAATGGGGCATTGTACTCAATCATGGGTCTGATGAGGGAGGAATATAGGGGTACAATGACATCCTTGGATCTGGATGTGAAACCCTTCATGATGAGGTGTGCAAGGTAGAATGTTTTTCTAACCACTTTGACAACGTGGGTGTCAAATGAGAGGTCGCTGTCTACTTGGGTCCCTTGGTCTCTGATTACATTTTCCGTACTCAGTGGGTTGCTGTCTATGTGATAATTTGTGGGTACTTTGATTTTTCCAAAAGGGATGACTATACATTTTTTGGCATTTAGTTTAATGCTGTGACTACGGCACCAGTTGTCCGTTTCAGTGAGGCCTTTTTGTAGGATGTGTGTATCTGCTGGTGTATCGACTATGGCGCCTAGTTTGCAATCATCTGTGAACTTTGTCAGCCACAGCCCTCCCATGTTTGCTTTAACATCTGAAAAATAAATGCCGAATAAGAGGGGTCCCAGGATAGATCCCTGTGGGACACCACTTGTGACTGGCTTTGAGTCAGACATTGCTCCAGCGATTTTAACTTTATGGGTTCTGTCCTTTAGCTCTTATGCAACCCATCTAGTGACATAAGGGTTTACTTTTAAGCTGTTTAGCTTATCTATGATGCCTGAGTGGGGTATTGTGTTGAAGGCCTTAGCCAAGTCCAGGTATGCTGTATGGACTGCTTTGCCCTCATCAATGGCTGTAGTGACTGTTTCGAAAAAGTCAACCAGGTTTAAAAGGCAGGATCTGCCCTTTACAAAGCCAAACTGGGTGGGGTCAAGCGTCTGTAGGTTCCCTATGTCTCCGTTTATGAGTTCCATAATGATTCTTTCCATAGCTTTGCAGACCAGGCTAGTCAAGCTTATGGGGCGGTAGTTTCCAGGGTCAGTAGAGGCACCCCCCCTTGTGGAGTGGGACCACTGTTACTGTACGCCAGTGTTCAGGTACATATCCCAAGTAAGGCTAAGGTTAAATAGCATTTTTATGTGTGGGTTTAGCTCCTCTTGGAGTACATGTAACACGCACCCCGGGATACCGTCAGGTCCCATTGATGCTGTGTTTTTTGCTTTGTTTAGGGCTGCTCTCACTTGGACATCTGAGATGACAGGGAGATTACATTCAGCTGGGATAAGTATTTCTTCTTTTGGGGGTGAAGGAGGCGAGAAATTTGCACTGAACCTGTCAGCCAGAATGTTAGCAATATCTGTGGGTTTAGTGTATTTTTTGTTGTTGTGAACCAACTCTGAGCATATCTGAGGGTTTCCGCCCAGGTTTCTAACATAGCTGAAGAAGTCTTTGTGGTTATCTTTAGTGTCCTTAGCGATTTTTCTCTCAAAGTTTGCCTTGGATGTTTTTATGAGAGAATGTAGTTTTCTGCTAATGATGATCAGAGATGTCTTCCCTTCATGGGATTTCGCTCTGACGTGCAATAGCTTCCTTCTTTTGTTATACAATTTCTTTATGGCTGAAGTCCACCAGACAGGACGCTTACTTTTGGTGGAGAGGGACTTGTATTTGTTTGGGATTGCATGATCCATGCATTCTTGGAGATGTCCATAGGAAGCATTTGTGAAGGATTCGGCATTGTGGCATGTGGTATCCACTGGCACAGTGGGCTTAAAGGATACCATCTCAGTCTTAAGAAGAGTAAAGTCTGCTTTTGAGAAGTTTTTCACTGTGGTCTTTTGTGCTGGGGGTGAAGGTGGGATATGTATATCCAGGGTGATTAGTTTGTGGTCAGATCTCACTAGTGAGGGGTATACTTCCGGTGTGGAGCATTTTGTCCCCATGTTTGTGAGTATCAGGTCTAGTATATTATCTCCCCTAGTGGGAGAGGTGACTAGTTGTTCCAGTGCATTTGAATTTATGAATTCCAGGAACCTTTGGGCTAGAGTATTAGGGCTAGAATAATGTACCCAATATATGTTTGGGTAGTTGAAGTCTCCCAGTATGATGGTATTTTGTGATACATTCATATTCTCCAATGTCTTCAGGAAGGCTGAGTGGGGTTCTTGAGATTGGGAGGGTGGTCTGTAACATCCTACCAGTTGTATAGCAGTTTTGCCTATGGTTAGTGGCACCTGTATGGTCTCTGATGTTTCATGTGTTGCTACTAACCTGGAGGTGTGGGTGTCCTTTATGAATATGGACACTCCCCCTCCCTTTGTGGTTCGGCCTGGGTTTTGGGGCCGAAAAGCATGATACAAGGTATAGCCTGGTAGTGCTGGGGTGCTCTCAGGAGCCTTGAACCAGGTTTCAGTTACTGCACAGACGTCGATGTTCTCCATGCTGAGGAGTGCATCAAGTGCCTGCATCTTGAGGTTTAGACTTCTGGCGTTGAGCAGCATTACCCTTAGTTTTTTTTCCATTTTTGTTTTCTAAGGAGGTGGGTTTGTCTTTTGAGCCTTGCCTAAAAAAGGCACTATGGGGGTGGCAAAAGCCTTAGCCAATATCCGGAAGCCCAGTGGTGACAGGTGTAAGCCATCCCTTGCAAAGCAGCGTGGCTTGTCCAACATATCATCCCAGGCAGACAGACATTGGATCCCCTTAGAATGACACCAGTACTTGAGCCAATTGTTAAAGCTGATCATCTTGTCTTTGTATTGTGGTATCATTCTTGGTGAGGGCAAGATGCTGCTCAGGGTCAGGGTCATACCAGCCTGGGCTACATAATCAGAGAGCTCCTGTATGTCTCTTTTCATGTAGTCCAGGGAGGTATGTCTCAGGTCATTCACACCAGCATGGACAATGACAGAGTCATATTTGTACTTGCTTTGGAGTGACCTGAGTGGGTGTGTTATGTGGCGGATCCTAGCTCCCGATAGACAGCTCACAGTCACCTTCTCCTTGTTCAACCTTGTCGGTGGGACATCAATGCGTCTGACTATGGAGTCACCTATTACTAGTGTATCAGGCAAGGTGTTTGGCCTTAAGGGCTGCGATTGGTCGGCACACTGATTTATTGAAGTATGTGTTGCCTTTGTTTTGTTTTGAGGTGGTGGATTTTTGGATGTCTGCTTTGGGAGCCTCTGTTGTTTTGGTAAGTTTTTTATTAGAGCCTCCGAGTATGTCTTTGTGTTTTTATGTGTTTGGTTTGGAGTTGAGGTGGGTCTATGTGGGACTGGGATTGTTGTGTGTGTGGTTGCCATCTCCTCCTGTCTGGTCATGCCAGCCCTGAGTTGAGAGAGTTCAGCCTCCAGTTTGGCTATATAGTTGCATCTCTCACATGTATTTGTGTTTGTTGGGAGGAGGAGAGGGTAGTCTGTGTACATGAGACAATTGTAGCATTGTCTCAAGATGCCCAGATTGACCTGCTGAACTGGAGACGACGCCAGTAATCTACCACTCGACATGCTAGAACAGTATTAGGGAGTGGTATACCTTTAAGGGAAGTGGGTATTCACAGGGTTGGTAAGTAGATGTAGTGCTTAACTTAGTACGAGAGTGCTTACTTAGTAGAGAAGTATTGAGAACAAGTGCTAGGCTTATAATACAGTGAGTAGTCTGGTTTTACTAAGAGTAGAGCTTCCTTAAGGGAAAATTTGAAGAACAGACTTGGTGGAGCCAGAAAAAGTTTAACCTTGTTTAACCGGCGCTATGCTTATGCTAAACGCCGTGCAAATGCGGATTTTAAACAGTGAACTACAAAAGAGCTGGAAATGGTCCCAAACAACCAATTACTACAGCTTCTTGTGCTGAGGTCACTTCCCCCAAGGACAGGTAGGTTGCTGAAGGCTCCCCACTCCCACTGGTGAGCAAAGAAACTTCCTTCTATCCAAGTAAGGTAATGGACAACACAGGAACTACACCACAGCCCAGAATACAGCAATGTATGTAAACTGGTCTAAACTAGTCGAGGAAGGCGGGAAAACAAGGATTATTTTTTTGTTTTTTGTTTTTTTAGTAGAAACACACAGAAAATGCAGAAACGGTGATAAATAAGTTACATAGGCTAGCACACTTTAGTGGGCAGCCTCCACAGTTAAATTAAACAAACAAACAAGCAAACTTTCGATCAAATTCGACTAAATGTAACTTTAAGTGCAGATTTTAAAATAATGCAGCAATCAGTTAAAAACAGTTCAGGCCAGTTTAAGGTAAGCTACAGAAGCTATTTTAAGCGAAAAAAAAAAGCAAAGATACTTAAATCCAGAAGGTAGTCACTTTTCTGAGTTCCTGCTGCTAAGACCACTCTGTAAAGACACGTGGAGCTTGTCTGAGCAGTATAGCCAGAAAAAAATGCCCAGAGGCGGATTTTAAACAGTGAACTACAAAAGAGCTGGAAATGGTCCCAAACAACCAATTACTACAGCTTCTTGTGCTGAGGTCACTTCCCCCAAGGACAGGTAGGCTGCTGAAGGCTCCCCACTCCCACTGGTGAGCAAAGAAACTTCCTTCTATCCAAGTAAGGTAATGGACAACACAGGAACTACACCACAGCCCAGAATACAGCAATGTCTGTAAACTGGTCTAAACTAGTCGAGGAAGGCAGGAAAACAAGGATTATTTTTTTGTTTTTTTGTAATTTTAGTAGAAACACACAGAAAATAGAAACAGTGATAAATAAGTTACACAGGCTAGCACACTTTAGTGGGCAGCCTCCACAGTTAAATTAAACAAACAAACAAGCAAACTTTCGATCAAATTCGACTAAATGTAACTTTAAGTGCAGATTTTAAAATAATGCAGCAATCAGTTAAAAACAGTTCAGGCTAGTTCAAGGTAAGCTACAGAAGCTATTTTAAGTGAAAAAAAAAGCAAAGATACTTAAATCCAGAAGGTAGTTGCTTTTCTGAGTTCTCTGCTGCTGGGACCACTCTGTAAACCCACGTGGAGCTTGTCTGAGCAGTATAGCGAGAAAAAAATGCCCAGAAGCGGATTTTAAACAGTGAACTACAAAAGAGCTGGAAATGGTCCCAAACAACCAATTACTACAGCTTCTTGTGCTGAGGTCACTTCCCCCAAGGACAGGTAGGCTGCTCAAGGATCCCTACTCCCACTGGTGAGCAAAGAAACTTCCTTCTATCCAAGTAAGGTAATGGACAACACAGGAACTACACCACAGCCCAGAATACAGCAATGCCTGTAAACTGGTCTAAACTAGTCGAGGAAGGCAGGAAAACAAGGATTTTTTTTGTTTTTTTAGTAGAAACACACAGAAAATGCAGAAACAGTGATAAATAAGTTATACAGGCTAGCACACTTTAGTGGGCAGCCTCCACAGTTAAATTAAACAAACAAACAAGCAAACTTTCGATCAAATTCGACTAAATGTAACTTTAAGTGCAGATTTTAAAATAATGCAGCAATCAGTTAAAAAACAGTTCAGGCTATTTCAAGGTAAGCTACAGAAGCTATTTTAAGTGAAAAAAAAGCAAAGATACTTAAATCCGGAAGGTAGTCGCTTTTCTGAGTTCCCTGCTGCTAGGACCACTCTGTAAACCCACGTGGAGCTTGTCTGAGCAGTATAGCCAGAAAAAAATGCCCAGAGGCGGATTTTAAACAGTGAACTACAAAAGAGCTGGAAATGGTCCCAAACAACATATTACTACAGCTTCTTGTGCTGAGGTCACTTCCCCCAAGGACAGGTAGGCTGATCTAGGCTCCCCACTCCCACTGGTGAGCAAAGAAACTTCCTTCTGTCCAAGTAAGGTAATGGACAACACAGGAACTACACCACAGCCCAGAATACAGCAATGCCTGTAAACTGGTCTAAACTAGTCGAGGAAGGCAGGAAAACAAGGATTATTTTTTTGTTTTTTTAGTAGAAACACACAGAAAATGCAGAAACAGTGATAAATATGTTACACAGGCTAGTACACTTTAGTGGGCAGCCTCCACAGTTAAATTAAACAAACAAACAAGCAAACTTTCGATCAAATATGACTAAATGTAACTTTAAGTGCAGATTTTAAAATAATGCAGCAATCAGTTAAAAAACAGTTCAGGCTAGTTCAAGGTAAGCTACAGAAGCTATTTTAAGTGAAAAAAAAGCAAAGATACTTAAATCCAGAAGGTAGTCGCTTTTCTGAGTTCCCTGCTGCTAGGATCACTCTGTAAACCCACGTGGAGCTTGTCTGAGCAGTATAGCCAGAAAAAAACACCCAGAGGCTGATTTTAAACAGTGAACTACAAAAGAGCTGGAAATGGTCCCAAACAATCAATTACTACAGCTTCTTGTGCTGAGGTCACTTCCCCCAAGGACAGGTAGGCTGCTCAAGGCTCCCCACTCCCACTGGTGAGCAAAGAAACTTCCTTCTATCCAAGTAAGGTAATGGACAACACAGGAACTACACCACAGCCCAGAATACAGCAATGCCTGTAAACTCGTCTAAACTAGTCAAGGAAGGTGGGAAAACAAGGATTTTTTTATTTTTTTGTTTTTTTTTTAGTAGAAACACACAGAAAATGCAGAAACAGTGATAAATAAGTTACACAGGCTAGCACACTTTAGTGGGCAGCCTCCACAGTTAAATTAAACAAACAAACAAGCAAACTTTCGATCAAATTTGACTAAATGTAACTTTAAGTGCAGATTTTAAAATAATGTAGCAATCAGTTAAAAAAAAGTTCAGGCTAGTTCAAGGTAAGCTACAGAAGCTATTTTAAATGAAAAAAAAGCAAAGATACTTAAATCCAGAAGGTAGTCACTTTTCTGAGTTCCCTGCTGCTAGGACCACTCTGTAAACCCACGTGGAGCTTGTCTGAGCAGTATAGTATGATCCATGTAACCACAATGGGTACATATTGTGCCCACTACAAGAAATTTTAAAAATGACAGAAAAACTACTTGGGGGGGGGGGGCTTTAAAATGACTCCACATAGATAGAAACCATTATTTGGTTTGTGCATTCATCAATGTGATAACGACTTCTACTTATGTGAATAAAGTGTCAGCTGTTGAGAGTTTTACCTGACAAGTGATAATGACTGAGTGCTACACTGTAACTGCAGTTACTGTTGAAATGTGATAATGACCAGCATTTCATTACTGCCAGGTTCTGCAGATTCACCCAAAGGTGATAACTGCTGCACAAAACCTGTTAATTAGGCATTGATTATACTCCTGGTACAGGTATTATGTAACAGGGAGTCATTACCATCTGTTAGGAGAAGACCAGTGTAATTCACTGAAAGCAGTATAACACGTATATATTATTGAACCCTTCTTCCCACCTAAATCCCACACATGACTGACAGAACCATGCATATTGCTCAAAACAGATGGCAGCCCCATGCTAGTACTAGTCCACAAGTAATACCATTGATCTCAATGAGACAACCACTCAGTAGAATCAGAAACAGAAATAAAATCAGAAAATGTCTAAATTATCTGCTTGATTGGCATAACAATTAATCCAACAGTGAGGCATTCATATTATCCCATCTAACCATCCCTGTCATTAGAGTAAGACACAGAAGTGAAAAAAAGCAGAAATAGTGTCTAACATATCTGGTTGAGCAATGCTGAAAAATCAGCAACCACCCCAAAATAAATTACTGCAAAAAAGTACACATCCAACAGTTTATTCCCCCCATTGCCTTACATTATTATCTGAGGGCTTCTGTCCCCCCTGTTCTTACTTTATTATGGGAGGGTGGCCTAATGGTTAAGGTGTTTGCCTTATAAACACAAGGTGCAGGGTTTGAGTCTCACGAGGGATAATTAGCTAGGCTTAAAATGGCTTGCAAGGGCAGTTAGCCTAGTACTAATCTATGAACCTATGAACCTATGTATACAATTAAGGTCAAATATTCCAGCTTTATTCAGGAGAAGGAAAGACTGAAGCAGAATATACATGCCGAAGGTTTGGATATATTTATCAGCACTGTTCCTGTTATCCGGCATTCCAACATTTCTAAAGTGCTATTTAGTAGCAGTGTTCACGAAGACAGTATGTGGATACTGTTAACAGATAAGTGATTCTTAACCAAACTACAGCATGGGCAAAATTCATTCATAGAAGTACACAAAGACTTGGCCAATAAAGGAGAGAGTGTCACCTGTTCATCACAAGTTAGTCCTTCCAGTCACATTTCATGCGCTCCAAATTAAATTACGTACACACTTGAAAGCAATCATCAAAATGAAGCATTCAACCAAGTGAGCCCCACAATAAAATGTTGATGTATGTATGAGCACCACCATGAAGCATTTCCCTGAATGACCCTTCTTTAACAGTTGCTAGTATGTGCAATCTCCAAAATGAAGCATTCACCCAAATGAGTCCTACAATAAAATGTTGAAGTATGCACAAGCACCAGAATGAAATTTCTCCAAATGACCCTTCAGTCACGGTGCCTGGTATGTACACGCACCAGAATAAAACATTCACCTAAGCCAACCCTTCAATAAAATGATGAGGTATGCACAAGCACCAACATGAAGCATTTCGATGACAATACACACAATACAATACACAAATAATCATCCAGTGTAGAAAATGGTTTTAAATATAAACACCAATAAGCAACCTGCATGTATTATCTCATAAGAAGAAATGGTGAAGCAAAGAATAGTCCATATTTATATCAGTCAAGAATCACCTAAATGCATCTTTAAGAGAGCTGAAGACTCCCATAAAATTACTGACAAAAATACAGTGCTTAAAATAATAAATAATAAAACTAAAATGTATAGAAGAAGTTGTTAAAATTGAAAACTATTAGCAACCGCAATGGCTTATTTTGTAGCAGCCCTACAAAGGATATAATGAAGTTTGTCCAAGACTTTCTTGTGGCAGAATTTTGTATTGGATTATTAAATTCACACTGAAGTTCTTCCAGTCTGTACTGGATTATTAAATGCTCCCAAAAGTTCTTCTGCAAGGATAGTTTCCAAGGATGTCAGAGTGAAAACAAATGTTTTGTAAGTTATTTCCACGAAAAAGAGCTTGGTAAAATGTCTCCAAACTGCTGCATTTACAGGCAGGGCATAGAAGAGCACTTTACTTCAGTACCAGAGCAGTCCAGAGACATTATTAATTAATATTTCATAGTGTACTGTGATGGGTGGATCCTAAGTGGAGTAAGTTTAGTTTTCCTGCAGATCATTGCACACGTCATAAATACATGCATACATACATATATACATAAATGTGTAAAACTATGTATGCTATGCATGGATTATTCCGGAACTTGCTTAATACTGTATAATGTTTGTATTGTTAGAGGTGTTAGGACTTAAACATTTTATGTAAACCACTTTTCTATGTTATTTTTTTAATTCAGTGTCTGATGTTTAAAGAATAGAGGTTTGAGACCGGTTAAAATAGGATCGTGATGTCACCGATCTTTGCTCTATTCACCAGTAACTGAAAATCAGTGCCATTACTGGCTGCAAATTTAAAAATGCATTTGTAGATCACAAATCATTGTAGGCCTACTGATGTTTTGCAACAATAATAATAATAATAAAAATACACAACATGTAAAGAAGCATGGTGTTATGGGCGCACTTCCAGTACACTCACCTCTACTTTCTAAAAGAGGACTCAGCTGCAGATGAACTCTGCTTGTTTCAAGTTCAGGAGCTCCATAATTGGCTAAGTGGTGCTCTGAAAAAATAAACAGAAGGATCTGGAAGCAATTCTGGTGAATGCAGCAACTATCAGACAAAAGTGACATTTTTAACATGAATGGTACTGTACAATTACTACTGTCACACAGCGTGCTCAGATGTAAGCACATAAGTGCCATGTGACAGTACACGGGGTTAATGAGTTAATATTGCTCTTCCAAATGTAGACAGCTGGTTGAACAGTTTTGTATTAGCTTGCATTACTTATGGGTATAACATCTGCATCTCAACTATCTGTCATTGATGTTTTCATATCAACCTTTATTGGTTTGCAAATTGTTTGCCAGGCAAATGCAATGTTATGACAAGCAGAACAGATACATGAGGCATACAAGTGGACTTTCTGTGACATCCTGTCATTCCAGGGATATGGATAGTGCTCACTGACTTGTTGTCAGTACTGTCACAGTAACATGGCAGCCTTTATATCCTGGCACTTGACTGACCTGTCACAACCTGCTGTTCTACTAAGCACTATGTAAGTTATTCAGAGCTGTGAACTGTCTATATGTGTGGCCCCCTGTCCCTCCATTTTCACAGCAGTAACAAATATTGACTTCTAGACAGTATGTAAAACTCCTACCATTGGTGTAGCTGACATGCAAAACAGCTGTTATGACCAGTCTTGAACCATGGGCCCTGATAACTACAGTACTGTACTTAGACCACTAAGCCACAACTGCCAGCAGTAGCTACTGTCTATTTCCTGACACTATTAACCACAAACACGCATAGCACATTGACCCCTGCATATTGTAGACATGGAACAAGTTATCAAGTTGATTGTGACAGCCCTGGGAATGTGTGGTCTGCTGCTATTACCTTACAAACATACATGCTACTGCAGTTCTATGTGAACACGGGTGTTTTGGGGGAGGGGGGCATACCTCTCAACTGTGCACATCTTCACAGACTGTCCAGATGTTTGGCTCATATTTTGAGTTCATTTTTCATAAAACCTGTGGTTGTGTGGCAAATAATAGTGAAATAATTTAAGACTGAAGTTAGAAAGTAATGACAAACATTTGAGTTTAAGACTTCTTGCCCTTCAGAGAATTCATGCTACTGCAACACCTGTTATTCTATCGACTTTCTATGTTTGTAACTACAATATTAAAGAGTTGTCCCTGTTTTGGGGTCTTTACCCACATTTCTTTATGGATATGTACAGATTTCTTGCTGTAAGAGGTTTAGAGCTATGTATGGGATTCCAACATTGACATCCATGCATTTGTCTTATGACCCCACTGTTTGTAGGTCGCTCACATAGTGCTGTGGATTTTGCTGGCTTAGGGCGTACTGCATATTGTGGGGCAGCCACTTTTTGGGAGAGAGTTCCTGTTGTCCCACATAGCTGTCTATTGTGTGCTGCTACCCCAGTAACCCACTCCATTCCCATGCATACATACAGCAATACCATACATATTCTACCACAGTCTACTACACCATTCATTTATTGTTAAGAAGAGTGACTTTCCTTGTGCCATCAGCAGTTGCAAGGACAGTGCTTCAGGACTGACTCTGTTGGATGCATGCAGTACACAGCCTATACATGATAAGGTATAAGTAGTGTGATGTGGCAGACATCCATTTATTTATTTATTATTTATTTACATCTGTTGACCGGGAGTGTCCGACTTTACTGTGTGTATGTGGGTTGGAGTGAGGTGTCAGTCCCTGGGCCTCTAGGGTGTCAGTGTATGTGCTATGTGCTGTCTCTTTCCAAAGTCCAAGGCATACTGGGCATGCCTACATATGTCTAAAGGGACAGGCTCAGGTGGTTCCTTCTCATAGTCTCCCTGCACCTGTGGGGACCTTGGCAATGATGGGGCTGTGTGTCATTTCCCTGTGATGTTCCTGCCACAACTATTTCCACAGGATCATGTTGTGTAGCATGGCAGATACTATGAACATGTGTGCACATGTGGCTGGAAAATACTGCAGGACTCCACCAGATATGTCAAGACAGCAGAACCATGACTTGAGCAGTCCAAACACATGGTCTACAATGTTCCTAGTTTGTGTGTGTGCCTCATTATGGCATTCCTCAGTTGGTGTGTGTGCATTTCTGATGGGTGTCATCATCCATTGTTCCAGTACGTAACTGGCATCCCCCACTAGATGGCTGTATGGGATGTCTAACCTGCCAAATGCCTGGTACAGCTGTGATGCATGGCAGATGTGGGAGTCGTGACAACTGCTAGGGCTGCCAGCACACACATTGATAATAATGCCCTGGGCATTGCACATGACCTGGCAGTTGATGGAGTGATACCCTTGCGGTTGATGTAGACTTTACCCTTCTCACCAGGTGGTGCTTTGATGTGCACATGAGTGCAGTCTATCTCAGCCAGAACCTCTGGGTAGTGTGCTGCATGGTGGAAGAGACACATATTGCTGGTCCTCTCCTTAGGGATGTTGGGGAAATAAATGTGCTTACTGGCATGTGTTAGTATGACATCCAGAAACTGGTGGGGTACCTTGGATGCAGATGTCTGTGAGATCCCCATGATGTCTCCAGTAGGTCTTTGAAAAGTACCTGTAGCTAGTATTCTTAAGGCTACACATACCTTTGTTTCCAGTGAGATGGGTTCCCCTCTGTTGGCTCTGGGTCTGAGGTGAGGCTGGCAGAGCTTGGTGAGTTGTTGTAGTATGTCCCTGTCCACCCTGTAGCGCTTTACTAACTCCAGCTCATGTAGCCCCTGAAAGGTTACTCTGAGCCTGAACACTCTTCTCCTCTTCAGTCTGGGCTTATTGTCAGCATCATCCTCATCACTGACCTCAGCCTGTAGTGCATACAGATGTAGCAGAGCAGCAGGAGCCCCTATCATTTTGTCAGTTAAAATTCTCAAGTGTGTACTCCAATGGTGCAGAGTATGTGAGAAAAATCAGATTGAAGGGTGTATGCATACTTTATACTGGTGTGCTACAGATGCAGCCTATGAAATTTGCTGACTATGATACATTCCATCCGCCAGCTATAGTATTGATGGTATTGAATGGGCCAGTGTCAGTGAAACAGGGCATATCAATCATTTATGCTTTATTGGCTTTCCTAGGCTATTTTCCCCTAATATTTTTTAAATTTCTTCAACTGCTAAGCCCCATGCCACTCTGCACAAACCTGCAGAGCTATTGTAAACATTGCTGAGAAGAAAGAGCCCTTCCCTGTACATGGTCATGCATAGCTTTTCTTCAACCAGCTAAGCACAGCTTAGCAGCCTCAGACACACACCCCTGCTTAGCTGTGCTTAGCTGAGCATAAACAGGAACCGCTGAGCTCCAATCTGCTTACACAAACGGTGACACACACCCTTTTTATGTCAGCTGTCTCTTCTACCTACACTGCCATGGTTCCATCCCTTACACAGTTAGTACCTGTGGACAGGGCGGCCTATTTTGCTATTCAATAAACTTGCCTCATTTACATACACCTAATTGTGCATACCCTGGATAATGCACTACACCAGAGCCTATGTCCTTAGCAACCACTATAACCTACCCGTTGTATGACTCTGCATGTTGGCCACTATAATTGAAAACATCTAAATAGCTTTAAATGTCATATATCTCATTTTTTATTTATTATTTTTTTTCCAAAATAGCAGGTTTGCATGTCACTGCTCTCTGCTTAAATGTGGCATATGTCTTTTAAAAAAAGTTACATTTTTAATATATTGCATTACTTTTTTTACATCCCTGGCCATAGTTTTGGCCATTTGCATGCCTACTGAATATTGTACAACCCTTTATTTGGGCTGTTACAGCCCCTGTTTAAGTTTTATTCTCCGGTACATGGTTTGCAACTGCGTACATTTTGAAGGCTTACATGGCACATACACGGGTGCCTTTATGCTTCCTGGATCGCAATATCACCTCATTTGCATGGTTTTTATAAGCAGATGAGGCAATTTGAATTCTCTGGACACCTCCATGTCTGCACAGTGTTAGGATGCTCATGCATGCCTCAATCCTTGTTTCCTGGATCACTCGGTGGCCATGTTCAAGTCTTATCACTATTCTTACATGGAAATTTGCTCCGTGTAAGGTTTATTGAATTACCCCCCACACACACATTTTATATATAAGAAGGAAAAGAATTTAAAACAACTACTCTGCTGTAAAGATATTAATACTAGACATAACAGAAAGGCTAATACTGACAAAATGACTGTGCCATGTCATAATTGTGTACAGTGTAAGCATATAAATTTAACATCTGATGTTGTACATCCTATTACTAAGCAGAAATTTACATTTAATAGCTTTGGAAGATGCAATACTGAAAATGTTGTATATTTGGCTAACTGCATGAAATGCACTTCATTCTACATCAGTAAGACAAATCAGAAACTCAAAGATAGGATAGCATCACGTCTCTTGAAGATTCATAGGGAGGTGGATAATAATGCCTTGTTCAAACATATATCATCAACTAATAGTGAAAACGTTTTTAAGTTTAGAGTACTACAAAAAATTACTCTTGAAGAAAGAGGGAGAGACCATATTACTAAAACAGAGTTAGCAGAATACAGGAGGATTAATTACTTTAGAGCTGACATACCTCCAGAACTTAATATTACGAACAATATAAGACCAGTACTAAAACATAGCACTCTTGAGCAGTGTGTTATATTAGATATACAAATGAATAAAATACTAGGAAAAAAAAACAGAAGAAGAAGAATCACCAGCATATAAAATAATGAAAATAATAAAATAACTGTGTTCAAGGCAATGGATAGACGTTATTATAAAACAATAAAAGCTTAGCACCTTCGTAGAAAAATCGATTTCTTTAGACCATGAACTAACAATAAAAAACAAATTTTATATACAAATTCAAAAAACATCACAACCAATAAAACAATACCATAAAATCACATGATTCGATATTTTCTCCTTTTCTTCAATTTAGGTCTAGAAGTCTTCCCCTGGATTCTATAAGCCTTGCATGGTGTGCAGGATTAGTGCAGGAGTTATGGCAGGCAATGTGTCTGCCATGCAATCCAGGAATAGCCTGTAAGGGCATGCACGAGCGCTCCTGCACTAATCCTGCATGGACTCAGCCCCTGTATGCAAATTACCCCATTTTCAGGAGAAATCCATGCAAATGAGGTGAATTTGCGATCCAGGAAGCTGGAAACCGGCTGTGCAGGACTAGTGTAATCTGCAGAAATGTACTCCACCAGTAAGGGAGTACATTTCTGCAAATTCCAAAACTGAACCATGGCAGCTCCAAATAAAGGGTGCATATCATCTAGGAATCATGCCAATGGACAAGTATAAAGCCACTGGCATTGAAAACAACTGAAAAAATAAAAAATTCAACTTTTATTTTTTTTTAGCCGATCTCGTCTGTTTAAGCATAGGGCAACGGCATGCAAAAGGGATTGGGGGAAAATAAGAAAATAAACTTAAAATAAGTATTCTAACTAAAATCACTATTCAGCCATTATAGTCAAGAGCAGGTAGAAGACAACATGGTCAGTGATTAGTGGTTGCTAAGGGGGGGAGGCTCAGTGTGAGACATGTAACTATGCATTAGCAGTCAATCCTATGCAAATGAGAGGAATGATAGTGAATCCCAGATTTCCCCAGCATGCTAGTCAGCTCCCAGCAGTGTAAGAGCAGGAATAGCTTGGTGCAAGCCTAGGAGTTAACTGACATCATAGGAGTGTGTGTCGGGCATACTGTAAGTGGATTGGAGCCCTTTGGCTCAGGTTTACTCCTAGCTTAGCACAGCTAGGCAAGGGTGTGTGTCTGAGTCTGTCTAGCACTCTTTACATTGCCTAAGCGGGTGTGCGCGCCACACACCAGGATTTAATGAAAAAAAAAGTAAACCAGGAAATAGCAGCTCTGTGCACATTTGATCACTGTGTTTGTGCAGCGCACACACGGGCTTAAACAGGAAGATAATGGGAAGGGAAAACAGTAGTAGGAAGTTAATCAAGGAAAACTAACATAGCTGGCAGATGAAATGCATCTGAATCAGCCAATTACACGGACAGCAGACCAGCCCAGCCCAGAACACTACTATAAAATATGCAAACACCTTCCCCTCCGTTTTTTCCCATACTCTACACCACCGGTGTATACAAGCAGGGAACTTTTAACAAACAAAACTACAAAATGATAGGGGCTGCAGCAGGCATCATACAACAACATGTGCAAGAGGCTGAGGGTGGTGAGTATGTGAATGCTGTTGACCAACCCACAGTGAGGAGAGGGAGAAGGGTGTACAGACCCAGTGTAACCTACCAGTGGCTACATGAGCTGGAGATAAAGGAGCACTATAAGGTGGACAGGGACCTCCTACAGCAAATTGTTGAGCTGTGCCAGCCACACCTCACACACCGAACAGACAGAGGGAAACCCATCCCAGTGGATACCAAGGTATGTGTAGGCCTAGGAATATCAGGGGGTTCTCACAAGCATCAGCATCCAGAGTATTCCACCAGTTCCTGGATGCCATGTCAGCACATGCCGGTGAGCACATATATTTCCTTAACACCCATGAGGTGTTGGCCAGCAATATGCATCTCTTCCACCAAACTGCAGAATACCCTGAGGTAGTGGGTGCTATAGACTGCACACACATATGCATCAAAGCACCACTTGGTGAGCAGGGTAGGGTCTACATCAACCTCAAGGGCTACCCTTCCATCAACTGTTAGGTTGTGTGCAATGTCAAGGGCATTATAAATAATGTGTGTCCTGACTGCCCTAGAAGCTATCACGATTCCCACATTTGGCATCTGACACAGCTGTACTAGAGATTTGCCAATGAGGACATCCCTTAAGTTCACCTAGTGGGGGATGCTGGTTACACACTGGAGCTGTGGCTGATGACACCCATCAGAAATGCACACACACACTTGAACAAGAATGCCATAATGAGGCACACGCACAGACCAGATGTATAATAGAGTGTGTGTTTGGGATGGTCAAGTCACAGTTCCAGTGCCTGGACACATCCGGTGGAGCCTGGCAGTGCTCACCAGCTACATGTACTCAAATTGCTATGGTATGTGCCATGATACACAATATGATCCTGCATAAACAGCTGCAGCAGGAATATCATGGGGCAGGGCCACACAGCCCCCACCAATGCCATGGCCTGCACAGGCACAGAGTGACTTGGAGGAGGAATAACATGAGCCTGCCACAGTAGGCAGATGGAGGCATGCCCAGTATGTCCTGGCCTTGGCAAAGAGGCAATGCATAGCACATATTCTGAGACAGTAGGGACCCAGGGAATGACACCTCTCTCTGATTCACACATGCAGTAAAAGGGATGCCAAACATGACATTACCTGTGTTCAAGCATGTATAGGGAGTGTACTATGTGCATTCAACATAGGCAGGCCTCCAGCATCATCCTCAATACTGACAGACCCACAAAGTAAGTCAATCAACCTACCAATTGCCAAATGGAGTTGAATGTGTCGATACCTGTATCTATGGTATGGATGTGAGCATGCAAGGGAATTGGGTGGTTGGATGGTATGCCAGCAAATAGTAGACACCCATAGTGAACCATGACATCTGTAACAAATACTAGAGTCACCATAGTAGCCAGTACTACACAGGGTGACAAAACTCACTGCAGGTAATGTGCTGTCCGTCATGTGTGTCCATATGACTCACACATGCCAGTCAGGGAGGTTCACATACCCAACAACAGTCTCAGCCAGCAGGACAGGTGTAGGCAAACACAAACATAGGCTGTGCTATGGCCTCTGAATGATGCCTATTGGTAACCTCCCCCCAGGCCTACACAGACAGACTACAGCAGGTCAGGCAGTGGGATGTTAGCTCTGAAGGGTAGGAAGTCAGACACTAATATGTAGGTCTCCCAAAGCTAAGATCTGTAGTACACTGATATGCCTCTAGTCAGCATGATAGGTTAGTATACAGAATGAAATGGAGTACCTGAAATGCCAGTACAGTCATAGCAAATGTGTGCAAGAGCGAGGTGTGCCCCTCATCCTATGTAGACATGTAAAAACAGTCAGGTGTGCCCTCCCAATCATGTGTAGAAATGTAGAAGCAGTCAGGTGTGTCCCCCTAATCCTGTGTAGAAATGAAGTAACAGTGAGATGTGTCCTCCTATTCCTGTGTAGAAATGTAGAAACAGTCAAGTGCAGTCCCCCCATAATCCTATGTAGAAATGTAGTAGTCAGGTGTGCCCCCCACTCCTATGTAGACATGTAGAAACAGTCAGATGTGCCTCTTCCCCCAATCCAGCGTAGAAATGCAGTAACAGTCATGTATGCCCCCCCCAATCCTGTGTAGAAATGTAGTAACATGTATGAGTAGGTATAATACCAGTGGAGCACAGATGCCCAGAGGTGGCCAAGGTAGCAGGATAGGTTGTAGCATTCGCACAATATGCAGGTCTGTGTGTGTTAGGTTGGTGTGCGTGTCATACTGTGTGAGAGTGATCAGTATGTATGCATGTTGAGGTAAGACCTTGTGGCCATTGCCCACTACAGCTGATGACAGGGACAAGCCCTCACAACTGCAGTGCCAAAGACAATTCCCACCTGTATAACACATGCTAGCAGTAAGCCATTGTAAATGTATGGTGGTAATATGTGTCACCATCTGAAAGACTGATATGGCATGGCTGTTGGGCTAGATATGCAAGCAGTACACAGGGGAAAGTACCCCAGACACACAGTATATATTGTGTCACTGTGAAATGGAGACACCCTTGGAATTGTACACACAGGTATGCATTAGATTAACTTGTCCTGTAGTAGGGGATACCGGTGATGTCTGCCCGAACACTTGCAGATCATAAAGAAGGCAGGACTGATGTATTGGGAAACAGATGATGTACTTGCACATGCCAGCATAACTGGAATGCCCTATGCATGTGTCAGATGTACCCAGCTTACGCAAACATCACCCATAGGTATTTCTCTGGTTATATCCCTACTGTGAGTAATGGGTACAATATGATCCCACCTGTATATGGCAATAGTGGAATAATGCAGCATGCAGTGAGGTGTCCCATGCAGGTGTGTCCCTAGCTGTAGGTAGCACCCTGCCAGCATCCACACCACCGGATCAAGACTGATAGAAGGTATTGGCATGAACACCTATCACACCTATCCTGTCACCCCAGGGAATATACTGTATGGTGGTCTAAGACTGTTAGACTGACAGAATGCAATGGCCTGCCACATCTGGCCTGCACCAACACCTAATGGCCCACAGGCCTCTGCCAAAGGCCTGTGTCTCACTCATACTGCCAATGCATGTTATGTCATGGACACCCAAATAACAACATAACACACTCCACATAAGCCATATGCAAGGCCATGTGGATAAACCACAGTAACATGTCAACCCTGTCCCACTACATGGACTGTGGACCAACACTAACACACACCTGTGATGGGGTGATACCCTTAGAGAAAGTATCAGAAAATGTATGCATAATATATGGAAGAGGTTAGAATAACAGAGGGGGGTGGGAGCATGGGAAGCATGGAATGTGCAGGGTCCAACACCAAGCTGTGTGCACACACTATCCCTAGTTGCAAACACATAAAAGGGTGGCTACAAACCTGCCCATACACCACAATAGGGGTGATGTCCTGACCCATGGCCCATGCCTCTGGGTAACGTGTGCAAATCAGTACAGCTGTGAGGCATTGCCACAGCAAGATAAGGCCATACTGTTATGTCGATGGGTGTACGAGTATGGGATCCTCTGCCAGCACTGTACCAAGGTGCTGAACCAGATACACAAACACAGCAGCATGTGTCTGCAGCTCCCCCTCCAGAATGGCATAACATACCATGAATACATAGGTGTCTGCCCACAATACTGGACACAGCTGCAGTCACCCTTGTCCCCCAAGACATCACTGTGAGCAAGAATGTCCACCTGACAGTACATGAGGACAGCAAACATCACAGTGTACAACAGTACACATGTCTGAATATCTCTGCTAACAGCAGTACCATGTAGCAGAAGCAGCACAGACACAATCACCTACAGTACACAACATCCCCTGCACAATCTGTCCCCGTATTCCAAATGATCAAGGGATACCTTGCAGAAACAGTTTGCTAACTGTAGGTGTACAACACAAAGGTCTGCACTGGAGTACAAACTACCTGGAATTGATCCACAAATTCAATACAGAAGGCCATACTGGGCATGCTCACACACGTAAACAAATGAAGCCCATGTCTGCAAACAACAGTGGACCATACATATCTGGCATTCGCAGATGTACTTAGAGAAATGAAGACTATGTCAGACAGCAACATACTGAAAGGTCATACTGGGCATGCTCACACACGTAAACAAATGAAGCCCATATCTGCAAACAACAGTGGACCATACATATCTGGCATTTGCAGATGTTAGTGCATACACTCCTCAGTATGCACCAGTTGTGCCTTGCACACACAGTGGATAGGAACACAGACACATATCCAAGGACAACACACTATAATAAGCCAAATGTAGACATGCATAGATGTGTGGAAGAGAGTGACTGTGACAAGGAGCCATCCATTGTGAGGCTTGTCCAACCCAGCAGACAGCCAAATGGCTACAACCACATGAAGTGTAAATTTCACTCACTGTAGACATTAGCCACCAGTATCTATCAACATTACAGACTATGTGGTGCAAGTGCTAGCTGTGCAACATGACTGTACAAGGAAGTAGTCATTTAGCAGCTGTATACATATACCTGTGGAATATAACCCTGAGTGTGCCAGCATGTGGTGTGCCAACCTCTAGATGAATGGGTTATGGTCCATGCACACACACTGCCCTTCCCATAGCCCTACTATGACAGGCCTGCTGAGGTCATCCACTTTGAAATACACCCTTGGGAAAGGTGTAGCCCAGTAATCTCTGTGGCATGACCCATGACTGTGTATTGATGTAGTGTGAAAAACTAGTTAGTTAGAAGTTCCAATCCTGGATCTGGCAACTGTGTGTGTGTGTGTGTGTGTGTGTGTGTGTGTGTGTGTGTGTGTGTGTGTGTGTGTGTGTGTGTGTGTGTGTGTGTGTTTGTAGAGAGCAATGTTTTTTAGTCTAGTCACACTCACTACAATTCAACTGCCCTTCTTTGGCAAGGCTGCTGATGTCATTCATTCTGAAATACACCTTTCAGAAAACTGTAGCCCAGTAATCTGCATGGTGCATCCTATAGCAGCTTCATGCTGTAGTGTGATATAGAACTCTAGTATGGGTTCTATTCCTACACATGGCAGTTGTGGATGTTTTGTGTGTGTTTCTATGTCTGTGTAGGGAGCAAAGCATTTAGGCTAGTCACACTCACTACAATTCAACTGCCCTACTTTGGCAGCCCTGCTGATGTCAGTCACTGTGAGATACACCTTTGTGGAAGGAGTACTACAGTAATCCCTGTGGTGTGTGCTATAGAACTCTGGTAGGGGTTCTATTTCCACACGTGGCAGTTGTGGATGTTTTGTGTGTGTGTCTATGTCTGTATAGGGAGCAATGCATTTTAGGCTAGCCACACTCACTTCAATTCAAATGTCCTACTTTGGAAATCCTGCTGATGTCAGTCAGTGTGAAATACACCTTTTGGGAAGATGTACTCCAGTAATCCCTGTGGTGTGTCCTATAACAACTTCATGCTGTAGTGTGCTCTAGAGCTCTGGTAGAACTTCTATTCCCACACATGGCAGTGGTGGATGTTTTGTGTGTGTCTATGTCTGTGTAAGGGACAATGCATTTTAGGCTAGTCACACTCACTACAATTCAAATGCCCTAGTTTGAAAATCCTGCTGATGTCAGTCACTGTGAAATACACCTATTTTGGAAATCCTGCTGATGTCAGTCACTGTGAAATACACCTCTGGGGAAGAAGTACTCCAGTAATCCCCATGGTGCATACTATAACAGCTTTATGCTGTAGTGTGATGTATAACTCTGGTAGGGGTTCTATTCCCCCACATGGCAATTGTGGACATTTTGCATGTGTGTCTATGTCTGTGTAATAAGCAATGCATTTTAGGCTAGTCACACTCACTACCATTCAAATGCCCTACTTTGGAAATCCTGCTGATGTCAGTCACTGTGAAGTACACCTTTGGGAAAGGAGTACTCCTCTAATTTCAATGGTGCATCCTATATCTGTGTAGTTGAATAAACTAGTTAGGTAGGAGTTCTAATCCCAGACATGACAGCTGTGTCTGTGTTTGTAATTCATATCCTGTGTGGAGGTGGTTGTGAGTGTGTAACAACTGGACTCAATGTGGAGAGGGTTTTGCAAACTTCTTATATAGTGGCCCTAGTATATATCACAATGTCCACCATACACTGATAACAAATGCAAAATATCTGAGAGGCTGGGGTGCAAATCCATACCCCTACATGTGACATCAAGGCCAGGTGAACAAAGTTAGGAGTCCTAGTATTACCCAGAGAACATTCTCAACCCATGTCTCATACACACACACACACACACTTGCCTAGGCAACAGCCACTATGTTGGTAGTACCCTGCATATTGCCCACTGATAGTAATCATGGTGTGATTGCAGTGGGCTACAGAGGGCATGGCACCCTGTCAATCAATCAGTCCAATAGGCATGTACATGCCAACAGTGCACCTTCCCCCATGTTTCCCACTGGACACCTGCAACACCTGTGGTGCCATCAAATGTGACCCACAAAGGACATACCATGCCTGAAACTTATGCCCTGTATGGACAGATGCCACTGACACCAGGAAATACCGGTATCATGCTATCAATGTAGATGCAGGGTAAACCTGCTGTCCATTAACAGTTCCCACCACATGAGGCCAGGACTGGCACATCTGCTGATAATAATCTGTGTACACAACATGAGCCTGACATCCCAGGTACATGTCACTGTACATGCATGTGGGAGGTGTGCACATCCCAGACACCATCCATGGCATGGACTAAGGAACACATACATGGCAAGTAATGCACAGTATTGACCACATGCAACAGTCACCCAGGAGACTGGATGGTGAGTATAATACTCACCTGTGTTGGAAAATCCAGAAACTACACCCCTAAGCCACAATGCTGACCATTGTCATGTAGCCTAATGCCAAGGTATACCCTTCACCTAGCCTTCTATAGCCATCTGGCACAGTCGACCACTACACACCCATGAAGCAATGCACCCATGCATGTCAGTACTGGCACTGTGTGTGTGTGTATGTGTGTGTGTGTGTGTGTGTGTGTGTGTGTGTGTGTGTGTGTGTGTGTGTGTGTGTGTGTGTGTGTGTGTATATTGTATGATGCATATGATCACATTCACACTCACTACAACCCCCATTGGCATACTGAAGCATGCTGTTTGATGTCAGACACCTCCACATACACTTTGCCCATATAACCTCCGTATGACCCCTGTGGTGCATGTGATACCTGCACAGTACTATGTTGTAGCAATCTCAGTAATGATGAGTTGTATTCCTGGCCCTGCCAAGTGTGTCAATGTGTGTGCTTCCCTGTGAGAGTGTGGCTGTGTTGACACTGGCACCTGTTCATGTGGACAGCCACGTGTACTACACCTACTGTATAGCTACCGTATCCCTGTTGCAGATGTCACTCACCATCACATATATGTTTTGAGGGCTCCTCAACATGTAACCTATGTGATGCATCCAATAACTGCATAGAAATGTGAAGGCACTACATAGTTGTCAGGGGTTTGATACCCTGTGTTGGTAGGTGTGTGACACAAACATGCTTAGGTTTTACTCTCCCACCCCTGCCTGACATTTCTCTGCCTCTGTCTGCCTCTCTCACTCCCTCTATGGGGGATGTGCCTGACCTGACTACAGACTGTAAGTGCTGCTATACTGCATTTGGAGTAATGTGGGTTTAACAGGGTGTGTGTGGATATGGCTGTCCTACATGTTTTAATACCTGCCATGTCAGTGCTATGTTTGTGAGGGAAACCCCCATCTGTAGGGTCATCTGCAGACTGGGCAGTGTGTGGTGCCTTTTGTTTCATGTGTTACCCACAGAACACCTATCTGTGAACTGCAGAAGGTAGTGTGAGGATTGCAATCTGTAGATGGTAACAGCCATGAGAGTTACTGACTTCATATTCCTCATAGGACATATGTTGCAACAAACCCTGTTACAACAGTAAATGCAGTATAGCAGCACTTACAGTCTGTAGTCAGGTCAGACACATCCCCCTCCTGCATGTTGCCATGTTTCCACAGTGTATGTTGTGAAAGGTAGATCCCCAATCCATCTGAGATGCTGTTTGCCAAACAACAGATCGAGTTCCTGCTCACAGTGAATGAAAAGGTCCAACACCAACATGATGTTCCTAGATATTGGAGTGTGCTTCCAAGCAATTGGCTATGGGAATGTTACCACAGCCGTTCCACATGCAATCAGCTAAAGGAGGGCTGCAATTCATGCAGAGGCCATCAGCTGATCATGAGCATCACTTAAAATACACATGCTGCTTCCTAAGCAAAGCAGGTGTAAGTCTCCACAACATGTCAATATTGGACCTTTGTATGTGCCTCCAGCCACAACTCTGTCAACCTCTGTACATATGTCATGCAGTAAGAGGTGCATATGTGCTGTACACCATAATTAGTGACATTATATCTGATAACAAGCCAGTGAAATATCAGACTGCTACACATGTTATGTATAGTAGGGGTTATATTTGATGACATAACCTGGACATTCTGTGGTTTTGTGCACAGTACTGAGGTCTGTGTACTTATGGTGAATGTCAACAGTGTGTGTATTGTTAATATGTACTTTGGCCTGTGTACAGACTGTGGTAGATGTCATTGCTCTTTGTCCCATTCTATCTGACGTTACATGCTCCTCCACTGTATGTTACCCTTTTGGCTTACATGTTTATAGGCCCATACACACATGTCCCATACCACAGACAGGCATCGAACCACACTGTGTAGCAGCCCAGTATAAGAAGGGTTAGTGTGTGAGTAGCACATATGAGGCTAGTGTTGAAGAGATAGTCCATATTCTGTAATATTAAACTAGCTTACCATATGTGTCTGTGTTCACTTTGGTTGTGGTTATGCACTTTCACACAGATGTATCATACTCTGTGCTGTGACATGCCTGTAGAGCCTGCTATATATGCAGGTACATGTGCAGTCCCCCATAGGAAATGTAGGCCAGAGTTGAACCAGTGTGCCTGTAGCCTGCACAGTATCCAGTGAAATGTCATGTCCAGATACTTGCCAGATGTACTGCTGCCAGGCCTTGCTTAACAGTCATGTATGTCAGATAGAACAGTGGAATGCTGCACAGATGTATGTCAATATCTAGTGGGTAGTATGTGGCCATGGCACCTCTGTACCAGCTGTTATTATGTGTCAGGACAGACATGGGTGTGTGAATGCATAACCTGTGGGGGCAAATGTATATCAGTTATTGTGTGTTATACCCATCTACATGGCTGTTAACATCCACATTTTGAGGCTTGGCCCACCTGTCTTGTACTAAGAGGTTCTGTGTATACCTCTGGACAGTCCAGAGTGTGTCAGAATGTCCACATATATTTGCCAATATCTCTGCTGTAGTCCACAGGAGCATTACGAGCTAGCAGCGGTACTGTACTATGATGTCCTTAGGATGTCTGTCAGTAACCAATGGCGCACATGTTAAAAGCAGATGTGACCTCCCACACACACACCATGTCTGTGAAGACAATCCCTATCACAGTATCAATAGTCTACAAATATACCTGCTATGCCTGACATCCCCTTGCACTATGAAGTTGGGACTATAGTGGCTGAGGTAGGGCTACACTCCATGTTCAGGACATATGGTGAAAATATATGTATATATAGTTATCCAGATATCTATATAGATGCATACACATATACATATCGACACATATAGATGGATATGTATATGTACATAGATATACATATAAACACCCAGATATATACATATACAGAGCAATATATGCCTACACATATACAGATAGAGATACATATGCACATATACCTATGGATATCTACATATATATTGACAGTAGTAGGTAGATCAGAACAGATATGTATGCACATATAGTTATAGATATCTACATATATAGCAACATAACTAGGCATATCTGTACACATAGGATGTGCATACATATATAGCTATATATACATATATCTATATACGGGTCTACTTTAGAAAACCGACACGCCAGTTCGCCGACACACAAACCACCGATACCAGATAACCGACAACACACAAAACCGACAACGCAAAACACCGAACACCATTACACCGACACACTAAACGTAAACAACACATTACACTACATCACATAGCCACTAGCCCTAACCCAAACCCTAACCCTAAGGTCCGACACTACCGCACACTCACCCTACCTGCACCCTAACCCTAACTCACTTACCCACCCCTAACCCTAAGGTCCGACACTGCGGCACACTTACCCTACCTGCACCCTAACCCTAACTCACTTAACCCACCCCTAACCCTAAG